>NC_139933.1:13362406-13792406 GCF_963514095.1 Eutrigla gurnardus | reverse complement strand
GGCACAGTTCGTGCGCAGTTCGGGGACTGTTTAGAGACACTTCGGGCACCGTTCGGGGACAGTTTAGGGAAAGTTCAGGGACAGTTCGGGGAGAGTTTAGAGACAGTTCAGGGACAGTTCAGGGACAGACAATTCGGCCTCTGTGGGCGGATGTGTGGTGTTCTGGGAAGGAGCTCTTCACCCGACTGTAACTGAGCTGTGAACTGTTGTTTTCAGATCCGTCAGGTCAGAAGGCTGTCCAGCCCTTGTATACCGAGGTATACGCCGCTCTGCAGTGGTGAATGCAGCACGTATGTGACCCCAATACCCCCCCCAATACCCCCCTCCCCCATTAACCCCAGCCACCAGCCTCCCCTTGCCAAGCATTTACCCTGCAACACTGCCGGAGCTCTCTGGTTCTGTGTCCGACGGAGACCGTTGTCTCTTTATCCATCCTAACGCTACCGCTAGCTTTAAGTAGTGTCGCCACCTGCTGGCAAAGCAGTGGAACAACCCTTTAAAGCTGGAGCAGCTACACTCTTAGAAATAAAGGGTGCTAATTAGGTTCAATAAAGGGTTTGTAGAACCTTTTTATATGGTATGTAATGTTGCATGCAGTATATATACAGTTGGGACATGCTGCTTCATCACAACATCGCTCCTGCAGAGGATTGTGGGTCAGATTAGCCAAAAAAGCGTGCTGGCTTGAATCCTGCAAGATGCATCTTGTAGTAGTAGTAGTAGTATCTGAGTATTGGAACACACATGGTTCACAATCACAGTTTTTTGGAAGATTGTGGGCGTTTCCTTTTTTCACAGCCAAGTTTTCAACAATCTTTTGAAGAACTCTTTCTACAAAAAAAAAAAATGTAATCAGAAAACGGTTCTGCGTAGAACCTCAGCCTTCCAGGAAGAACCCTTATTTCTAAGAGTGAGATAGTTTGTAGATTTGGGTGAATTGTTTTTTGAGATTCATACAGTGAGTTTTTTGCTCAAATTGTCAATAAAAAAACACATCGAAGAGCACGTGACCGCTGCATGAAATCTTCCTCGTGGTTGACCTTTGACCCTGGTTTGACTCCAGCTTGTAGGCAGGTGCGCTTGCTCCACCCTGGTGATCATTTCATCCTCCATCGTAACCTCCGTCCCAGTCAGGCATCATCACCATCGTGGTCCTCCTCCCATCCATCGGCCCTCCTCTGATCCAGATTAACACATCCGGCTTTACACCTTCTATGTTGGCAGAGACATCCGTCCACGTTTGAGACGGGTCCAACCATTCTTTCCTTTTTATCCTCATAACATTTATAACAGTCTTCTCTCCCTTCCTCCCGTCTCAGCTGTTCTTCTTCCTGTTATTGTTCTTAATAACATTTACAGCGTTCCTGACTCCCGGCAGAACTTCGCAAAATCCAATTCATTATTTTTTCTTTTTTTCCCGCTAACCCTCTGTTTCTTTCTGTACTTCCTGTGTGTGTGTGTGTGTGTGTGTGTGTGTGTGTGTGTGCGCGCGTTCCAGAGAGTGAGGTGTGACAGTGACGTTCTAACCTTCCCCCAATGAGCCCCTCCCCCCCTGCTGCCTACTTCCTGCCCCTCCCACTGCTGCTCATCGTCCAATCACCAAGCCCCCGCTGCCTCTCCGTTCCCTTAGCCACCGCTGTTCGATTCCCGCCCCGCTCCTCGGCGACTGCAGCGCCACTCGTTCGTACGTGTTGCTTGTAAGCCGGCATGAAACCACCTCGTGTGTTACAGCCACAAACACAGCTTTCTGTTTCTGTGACGGATATCTGTGAGCTCAGCGATAAAGCTGGCAGGTAAATGTTGTCAGGAGTGGAATAATGGAGGAGTGATATCCTCCTTTGTCCTGTTGTTGCTGTGATCTCTGGCTGCTCTCTTGACTCCCTCTACTAATACAACATGTGTCCAAACCTTCATTTTAACCCATTAAATCCTGCATGTCGGTTTTTTTTAAATATATATGAAGAGTGAGTCACAGTTAAATCAAAGTTTATTGGGTTTCCTTGATCACCAGTAAACGTGACTTAATCTGGTCACTAAGTTAAATAATTGCTGCTAAATAAGGATCTGATTATTATTATTATTATGATACCTAAAATCTAAAATCTTCTATTTATCTTGAGTGGCAAGTGAGAAACATTTTTATGAAAGGTTCTCCCAGGGTCATTTCAATGTCAACTGTTTTGTTGTTGTAATACTCATTTTGGCCACAGGAGGCGAAAGTGCAGGACGGGACAAAAATCATTCACGTTTCCTTGCCGGTGAGCTTTGATGGACATAAGTAGCTAGAACACGATATGTGTGCGTTGTGTTTAGAGTGAATGGAGACATTGAAGCTCACCTGGAAGGAAACATGAAGGCTTTCTGTCCTGTTTAGAACATTTTAGGCTCAGTGGTGACTCTTAATGAGTATTACAGGAATCATCCTGGCAGAATAAACACAGAATCACATTAGATCAGATTTTTTCTCACTTAAAATATCAGTTTACTGGTGAACAAGGAAGCCTGCAGCTTAATTAATGAGATGCTCATGAATTTTTACCTTTGTTTTTTCCCCTGCACTCTTCATCCATCATCATCCATCGAGTCATCACTGCGTTCCCTCCATCCCTCGTTCACCGTCTTTCTCTTCCACCTCTCACTTCCTCTCCCCTTCCTCCCCTCTCCCTCTCTCTCCAGGAACGCGGTGACAGCTCCTCTCCCTCGCCAACGTCCTCCTCCACCTTCTACTACCCCTTCACCCAGGAACCACAACACCCACAATCCTCCTCCGGCTCCGCGGACCCTCAGCTTCTCGCTGGACACGCACCGCCAGGACAACTTCCTGGGCCTGCTCCCGTGGAGGCTGAGCGGCGTCCCGACCGCGATGATGCCCCTCCCTTCGGCGCGCTCCCGCCTCTCGCTGCAGGAGACGGTGCAGTCGTCAAAGTAACGGAGGAGGAGAACCAGTCGCCGTGGAAACGTCGCAGCGAAATCACTCAGCTGGAGTTTGGCGGCGGCGGCAGGGAGGAGCTGAACAGTCACACCACTGAGATTTCTGATCTGCAGATGACCCTGATCTGATGATGATGATGATGATGATGATGATCACTAAAGGACACACACACACACTGCTTCACAGGCTGCTGAGAGCAAAGTGTGTGCACACGTTGAAAAGGACCATCTTCTTCTTGTGTCCTTCACTTCTGTCTTCCCGGATATTATTTACAAA
This sequence comes from Eutrigla gurnardus, assembly GCF_963514095.1. Taxonomy (NCBI): domain Eukaryota; kingdom Metazoa; phylum Chordata; class Actinopteri; order Perciformes; family Triglidae; genus Eutrigla; species Eutrigla gurnardus. The sequence goes on along the minus strand of NC_139933.1, from coordinate 13,789,198 downwards.
CTGAAAGCACGTTTTCATGCAAAGAAAGAAACATCTTGTGTATCGTACAGTAAGGTTTTCAGTAGTGCAGCTTCACGTGAGAAAGGTTTAACAGCAGCTCATGTTGGAGTCTGCAGAGAGAGAGACTGACTAATCCAGTTTCTCACTTTCTTTTTTTAAGACAATCTAGTTCTAAACTGTTTAATCCGAATTAGAAGAAAAGGTCGTTCTGTCAGACGGATGTCTTCATCTTATTGATCAAAAACATGGACAGCTTTTGTTGGATGAAGTCCTTAAAATGGCATCGATTTAAAAACATTACAGAGCCGGGGAACGGATGTAATATTTAGAGAAGAATTTCCAACATTAAAGTGGTACATTTACGAGAAATAAACTATTATTATTATTATCGGACTTTAATCTTGGACATTCTGAGCTTTTTCTTCAGAATAGTACCCCGTTATCCAGCTCTGTAAATATTTGATTTATTTAAGTCCTCCCGTCTCTAGACATCCACAGTTGGAAAAATCAAAAAGGAACAGACTTGTCCAAGACATCATGCTCCTATTAAAGATCATTTATGGATATTTCTGTCAAAAAAAACCTTTCAACTGAAGCAAAACCCTGAGATTTACCAAAGCAGAGACGTGATTATCATAAATGAGTCGCCATCGTTCCGACTTAACGAGGCATTAATAAGGACTGAAGCGTTGCTTGTTCCTTCTGCTCACCAGCTTTCCTCACCTCACTTCCCGTACTGTGCGTTCGCGTCACCGTTGCCATGGCAACGCCGTCAGATGTTGATGTGTTTGCGTGAGTTTTAGTTTAAAGATTCTGGGTGAACGTGAAAACCGAACTGTTGATTTGTGTAAATGTTCTTTTGGGATCCGCTCTGCGTTGGCGACTGGTTGGTTATGGGTGTTCATTTCTGTTGTGATGTGATGATTTTATGATTTACAGCGAGGATAAAAGAACCTACGTGTTGTTTACTGACTTTTATAAAGGCGTGTGCGCGGAGCAGCGCTGGTGTTCCCTGTTTAACGTGAGCTGGGTAAAGTGCCTCCATCGTTCTTTCTGAACATAAAACGACGAGCTGTTTTTAGTGTGTACTTGATTCTGAGACCACGCGCTCTGTTTATTAAAAGACTTTTAAAAATCATCCTGGTTGGATTCAGGCGTCGTCTTTGCTCAGGTGGACTGAGAGAAGCAGGCAGGTGGATGAACACTCCATGCTTCTTATTTCAGATGTTAGGAGATAAATGACATGTAGTTAAAGGTTGGCAGTGTTCCAGATTGTTGTCTCTTCTGATTTCTCTAACCTGCCTGTAACACACTGGTTCCTTCCAACTGGAGAGAAATAAATGTGTCTTTGACTTGGACTTTTATCGACCAGGAAGAGACTCAAAACGACCACAAAGAGACATAACTACTAAGAGACACAAAAAGACTGAAAAAAACAACGACAAAGAAATAAAATGACCACAAAGACACGCAAAAGGACCAATAAGACACAAAATAATAACCATAAACAGATAAATTACCACAAAATGACCACAAAGAGACACAAAATGACCAAGAAGCGAGAAGAGAAGAAGAAGAGACGGAAGCAACAAAAAGAAGGGTGGTTGTAGATCTGTTGCGTGTCTGTGTCTCATCGTCGGCTGTGACAGTGAAAACGAGTTTGAAGAACGAGAAAAAAGGAGATATATTATAGTTATATATAATATATCTACTTTTGCATAATAATGTTGCATTTTAAATGCAGACCTTTGGATCCTGCCGGCTGGTTGTGGGTTTGAATCCCTCGGTGAGGAGCAGCTCTGTGTCTGCCCACCAGGTCTCACTGTTCCCAAAGTCTTCTTGCACGTTTCCTCTCCTGATTTATGGCAGCAGGAAGCCTCCATTCTTCACGCCGTATGTCATCGGGGCGGCGCCGCTCCACATCAACTCTTCTGAGGCGGTCGGCGGCCGTTAGCTCACGACTGTTGGACGCCGGCTGCAGAGCGACTGTAACATCCTGCGGTCGCGTCCCACACCTGGAGGAGTTGCGTAAGATGAACATCATGGAGATGAAAACATTTATGTGAGCTGATGCTGAGCTCGAGTCTCCGAGGGTCCAAACCCTGAACATTGAACCGGGTCCGAGTCCCAGTCGTGGTCTTGGAGCTGCTGACCTCCTGGGTGTAAAACATGGACGGTGGCAGAGCGGAGCCGCCGGCATTGCAGCCATTTTCTATGAGATGATGTTGGTTTCCTGGCCAGGTGCATGATGGGTAGTTCAGAGGGTAGCGTTTCAATAAATGAAAAGAAATCTTGAGTCGCATCTAAATCCGATGTTTATTTATTGTAAATAAATGTTAATTGTTGACGGCTCTGTCACGCTGTCATGGCTGACTGAGACACTTGAATCCGGACCCGGGAATCGAACCGCCAATGAGCTTGTGGTTCATGATGTGCTCGCCTCAGCGGTTAAGTCGGGAGAACGACGCTGCTAGGCAACAGCAACATCCTGTCGGCGTCTAGAAGCCGAACCAGGTTCTTCGTTCGATTAAAATGAAAAAGGATCAAGAAAATATTTAAAGTAGCATATTTTTTTGGATGAAGTCTTTAAAACGGCTAGAATAGCGGACAAATTAAGAGAAGAATTTCCAAGATTAAAGTGGTAAATTCAGAAATCCCTGAGATTAAAGTCACAAATTTACAAGAAAAAAAAATACAACCCCAAGTCTAAATGTCTGCTGTAAAAGGCCTCATCGTGGGAAACAAGCTGATACTTCAGTCCAACTGTGACAAACACGTTCACGATGCAGCAACATCACATCCCTCCTGTCTGTCTGCGTAAGAGAAGTCTTTCCCCCAAAGCTGAGAACTATTAAACGTGACAAACACAGGCGTTTGTGTTATTTGTCATCGTGAGAGCCGATGAAACGCTGCCTTGCTTCATTATGTAACACGTTCATCTGAACCCAGATCAGTTTGTTTGGAGCCTCAAAGAGAAACTTTCCTAAAAAACGGAGGCGGCGACGTCTCATCCAGATGTTTCACATCGCAGCGATGCATCAATCAACGAGGAGATCTCCCTTCTAATGTTGAAGTTGATCCAACATACGGAGTTTAAAACCGTCCTTGAATGTTACTGTGAGGTGAGACAGTTGTGTTCAGGCTCCTCCAGGAAACCTCAACGCCAACTTTGTGAGTTTGTGTTTACAGATGTGGTTAAGATTTTAAAAAATGCATTTACAGGTTTTGAACATCAGATCCTCCTCTCCAGAACAGCCGAAAACAAACCGACTGAAATGTGAGTTTTGGAGAAGGCAGCACTGACATCACATCTTCCTCTGGTTCCCTAGTGAGAGTCGTATCAACCAAGGTTTTATTTTCCATTTAATGAGCCAAGAACCTCCTGAACAACAGCTCTGATATGGAAACAACTTCATGCTGTTTTCTGGAAGTTTGTGTCACTTTCTCGAACAACAAGACCGACTGTATTCAGAGATTAAGGAGGTTCAGGTCTCCCGTCCTGCTCGGCCGAAGACCAGGTTCATCCAAAACCACGGAGATCCACCAACCACCGATAACGGCTCAGCTTCCAGATCTGTTCTTCGTCTGACTCCAGACCCCCCCAGATGAGGTCTAGACTGGAATTCGTCAGGGAGAGTCCCAGGATGTGATGTGATGTGATGCAGTTCGGGTCTGACGTGAAGATACACAATATATAAGAACACTGATAGCACTGTCATATCTGTATGCAACATATGAAACCAGTTAGCCTAGCTTAGCATAAAGACCGAGACATCCTGCAGTCTTGGTCCTGGTAAAACCACAACAGGAACTTCCAGGAACCTCTCGAGGAACTTTACCTGCATTTCTACCAAGGGTGTGTCTAGAATGTTTTCTTTGGGGGGCCCGGTAGGGGCACAGACCAGTGCAGGTGCCACCCTTCACCACCCCAGTGGATACGCCCCTGACCGGAGATACTTTGGTAACTTCAGCTGAAAACACAAACATGAACATAAACCCGGGGCATTTATTAGTTCAGTTCCAGGAACTGAGGCATTAAAAGCAAAAAAGGCCCTTTGTTGATCTGTGATGATTTATTCAGTCTTCAATATCAGACTTCAAAGGAGGCAAGCCGTGAATTATGAGAATGAAAATGATCATTAGCTCTGAGTTTGTGACACTAATCTAAACAACGTGTGTTGGCAGCTCGTCTCGTCTCTCAACAGTGTCTCGTTCTTCTAGTCGGGTCGTCCTGATCTCAGGACCTCAACCCCCCGTCTACACGCTGTGATCCAGACCCACCAGAGGAAAGGACCGTGTGTTCAGACAGAAAGCAACCATTGCTGCCAGTTGAGGATTTAAGCAACGAGGCGTGACATCAGAGCCACACAAGCAGTCCTGCTCTGTAAATCCAGTCTGGAAGCCTCGTCGTCGAAGTGACAGCTACTTTATTTGCTTTTAAGTGCAGCAGCATGCCTTTTACTTTTCCTTAAAGGAGGTTAGTATCCGTGTTTCCATTCCATTGTCAAATAAGGTTTCCATCAACTGGTTTGGAGCGGTTGAACTCGGCTTTAGTTGAAGAAGTTGGCGATGTAGGCAACGCCTTTGTGATGTTCCCAACCGGAAATTAGTTTCAGTTATTTTATTTAGATTTATTTAAGCAAGTTTAAAAACCTTTTTTCTTAAAGGAGTCATCACCTGGTTTTATACGTATCCAGCCCCCCTTGGATCGCTTTGGATCAATTCGTAAAACTTATTAGAAAAAAAAAAAAAATTTTTAATCAAACATTGAGCTTGTTCTGACCCTTTTTCGTACCGCGATTTTATCACGCGAGATTACGCGCGAGGTTTTGACTGGTCCGGATGTGCATTGTATAATATGTAATGAGGCGCGCGTTGATTCGCAGCAGGAAGGACAGAGCCGGGGGGGGCTTGCCTGCATGCAGACTCCAAAACATAATGGCGGCGCTTCGGCGATTTCAGGTAGCGGACGGGGCGGGGTTGGGTGGTGAAAGAGGGGTGGGCTTATGCAAGTAGCCGCCACGGTGACGTCACCGAAGGCGCAGAATCAAAATCTCGTGCTTTAGGAATGCACACCCTTGTGTGCTATTCCTGTTCGGAAAAAGAGCAGAAGCGAAAAAACGGCGCCACTTTCAAACTCCAGCCTTTCAGGCAAGTTTCAACTGAGGTCAAACACAGATATGCATGTTTTAACAAGAGAAATTGCGATTTCCAGGTGATGACTCCTTTAATTGAAGTTTTATGGAATATTGCAGTTCCCATAGCTTTTTAAATGTGATACTTCAACCTGGTATAAAAGCAGAGAGAAGCCAGTTTAAATCAAACCTGAAGAGACCTGGAGGGTCGACCTGACACGGTTCAGGTCTGGTTGGGTCCTTGTCTGGCCAACGACGTGGTGGATTACAGCCAGGAGAAGGTTTCCAAAAACAATCTGACACCATCTGATGTTGATCTGTTTCAGGTTATTTGTCCTGATTTGATCTGGAAACTTCATGATTTAGACTGAAATCTATGGAAGCCCGATCCCGCCAAAAAGTACTTTCTCAAAATTATGACATCCTGCACTCATTATTTTGAGATACTAAGTCAATATATTTGAGAAATGTTCTCATTATTTGGAGAAGTTTCACCTTTTTTTCTGCCATTGGCAGAATTGGGCTTCCATAGCATGTTTCTTTTCTGTGATGTGATGACTCACTTTCAGCCAAATATCTGAAACCACAAACCCGGTGAGACCAAACCGAGGACTTCACTGGACTGTTTGGACGGATGGGAGGAGGCCTGAGTCACGAGACAAACACACACTGAAACAAACACACACTGAGACAAACAGACAAGAACACAAACACACTCTCAACTTCACTCTCCAACTCGGACACGCAGATGTATAAATCAAAACATCGTTGCTGACTGACTCAACTTGGGTGGAATGACATTGATATTTCACACACACACACACGCTTTTCCAGGAAAAGGCGAGCGGTGTGTTTGAGTGCTCTCCAGCGGACTTCACATCGTAAACAGGAATGACGAGCTTCCAACTGATGCTGGAGTTGGACGTTCGCCCTCGAGGACTTTTCTTCATTTATTACATTTCAGATCTGTTTTAATGTGAACGCAGACTCGTTTCTCACTCGTCATTAACATTTCACGTGTGTCTTTTCCAAAGTGGCTTTTAAGCCGACGAGGACGAGAAGTTCAAATCCACAACTGGAATAAAATCTCTCCCCAAAGAAGATCATGGGATGAGTGAAAGCTCCAGACCTTTATTAAAATGAATACTTTTTTTATCTTAATCTTTATAAATCCTTGTAATTTGATTTGAAGAGATTGGAACAGTTTTTGTTTCCTGCAGCCAATAAATGTTCCTTGCTGTTACGCCACAGTATCATGTGACAGGAAATGAAGCCTCCAACAGTCTGAGTGTGAGGAGAAGAGTCTCATTCTGTTCCTCCCCTCCAGTGAATTTATCATTATATAACAATCAGGTTTTTTTAAACATCAGACTGCATTCACTCTGGCGAAGCCTGCGCCTGTTAAATTGTTCCTTATGTTGCTGGGAGATCTGGGAATCCTTTCAAGGATCCACAGGACTCCTCCATGACCCACTGAGGATATTAAAGGAGCATGAAGACCCTTGAAACCCGTTCAAGGATCCAATGAACTCATTCAAGATCTCTTTCTGTGCCACTAGCACCTCTTCATGATGTAGTCTCCTGGAACCCTTTCAATGACCCAGGAATCCTGGGAAAAAAAAGACCATTCAAGGAACCCCAGAGTTCCTTCAGGACCCCTTGAACCATCTTAAGGACCATTGGAGCCCCTACGACCCATGGAACTTCTTCCAGGACGCCCGAAGGTCCTTGAGGGATCCCTGGAACCCCTTCAATGACCAGCAAAACTTCTCAAAAGATCATTAAAATTCCATCACAGACCCTTCAAGCCTGTAAGGGGACATTTGTGACCATTCAGGGACACGTGGGCCTCTTTAAAGATCACTGGGTCACCTTAAGTCTCAATAGAACACTTTCAAGGGTCCCTGGAACCCTTCACTGGCACTGGAAACTCTCGAGGGATCACAGAAATCCCCTCAGAGACCCCCAGGACCCATTTAAAGAATCTTGAAGTCGCTGAAGTACCTTGAGGAGCTATAAGCAACATCACATTGTCAAATTTATTCGGGCGGTGAGTCTTGAGATCATCGAGGCAGCTCCCTCTCTGGACTGTGTCTCCATGGCAACCTGGGTGGCAACATCAACACACACAAACAGAGAGACAGAGATGGATGAAAATCCCCTCTACATCACGTCTTCTCTCTCACGGACGAGACGCCGCGGGAGCAGCTGAGAGGCCCCGAGGGGCCTCGGAGCCGTCAAGTCATCTGACAGCGCAGAGTGTTTCACTGACCCGTCTGTGGCTGTACCTCCCTGTGGTCTGGTTTCTGGACTCAAGGATCTGATGGTGCACATTCTTTTCTACACAATGCAAAAGGCAACACGACATTAAAATATTAAGTAAACAGGAAGAAGCAGGAAAGCTCAGTAATATGTTTGTAGAACTGTACGTACATCACGTCATTTTTACACTTGGGTTTGAAAAAAATGAGGTATAACACACACACACACACACACACACACACACACACACACACACACACACACACACACACAGTGACAGACAGGGGAGGAGGAGATACAAGGAAAACAGGGAAACACTGAGGTCACTGTGACGATAACATCACCGGCAAACAGACACCTAGGCTAGCTCTTTCCCTTTGTTTCCAGTCTTTGTGCTAAGCTAAGCTAGCCAGCTTCTGGATACATTTAACAAACAGACTCTCCACCAAAAAAGCCACTAAGCGCAGCTTTTTAAATGTCAAACTATTTCTTTTAATCCTCTTCATCAGCTCCATCCATGGTTCTGTTTCCTTGGCAACATGTTATCCATCTATACGCTGTCTGTCACGGTTAACTCAACTCTTTTTTCCATCTTTTTATTGATGAAGGGTTTGTGAGTTGGTTCCCAGGTTGTCATCTTAGACCAGAAGATTCCACAAAACATGCAGGATCATTCTCTTCACTATCAACAAATAAAAGCATCTGGTAGCTCCTTGTCAAACTCTTTAAAAGTCAAAGTTGTGAGTTTGATGACACGTTATGAATGATGGGAAATGTGATTCTCTTGACTGGACAGTTAAAAGTGGAATGAGGAGAGACGGAGGAGACTTTGTGGTAATATGATGTGTGTCTCACCACAAACAACATAACCATTCATATGACTAAAACCTGGACCTCATCATTCTCAGCTGCATGTACAGTAAACACATGTTTCAAGTGCATAACACACACACACACACACACACACACACACACAAGGACACACACGTCCTTCAGGGATCCGACCCCAGCCGGGTTTCCTCGGCTTCCTGCTGCAGTAACTCTGCAGCCTGCTGGATCTTTCTGACAGAAACACGACAGCAGCTCTGTGGAGAGTCGAGCCGGACAGGAAGGAAACCAGCGCAGCGGCGGCCGGATGGTGACATCACACAGCGTGGAGGGACAACCATAGAGATAATTATGGATTTACAGAGAAGGAGACAGCTGAGGGAAGAAGCCTGTTGTGTGGCTTTACATACAAACAGACTGACAGTGGAGTTTTTCTGTAAAGCGTATCGGAGGACAAAGTCTGATTTATGAGGAAATGCATTCACAGATTAACTCAAATTTAAAAAATCTTCATTGTCTCTCCTCTTCACTCCAATCTACCTCTAAAGAAACAAGATGCAGTGTGTTTAAAATGGTGCTGGATTATAGATGTATTTTTTTAAAAAATTTTTACATTCAAAGATTTCTACTTTCGGATGAAGCGTAATCATATTTTATGACCCCTCCAAAAAATAAGGAAAAATCCTCAAAATTAATTAAGTGATTGATCAAGTTAAATTGCTTTGTTACTTCTTTTAAATCAGATCCACCATCTTCATATAACAACCTGTCATGTGATGCGCTTGTTAGCGGGTTTTTGGTCAACAAATCTGAATTGAAGCAGAATAGTTTGTTAGATAAAAGCATGTTGTGAATATTGCAAAAGATGACATCGATCTTCTGGACGTTCTGGAGTTATTGAAAATGTTTTAGAGAAACAATCCTGCGATACACAGATGCATTCTGGGTCGGGCTTCGAACTCGTGACGTGAGCCGAACATTGTCTCACGGTGCAGAGCGAGTTGGGTTAAAGGTCGCCGTTTGTGGCGTGAGACCGCGAGGCTCTTTTCGATTGAGTTTCCCTGAATGTCAAATAAATTGCATAATGATCCTGTGACATAACACGTGATGTCATAGAAACCCTCGTCGTCAATGAGTGTGAATGATTGATCGTTTCCAACACCAACGAGAGGACCGCTCTCTGATGGATGAAGGTAGCTGGAGTCAATTATTTTAATCGCAACAGTAATTTTGTTTAAGCTCATATATTTGAATGATTTGTGCCTGAGTGGACAGAACAGATGTCTGATCTCATGTACAGAGAATGACAGATCATAAACATGCTTAGCATTAACATGATCACAACTCATTGAAAATGAGGGAAACCTCAATGCTCTTAAAGGTTTGAAATTAAACGAAATGACCACAGAAGAAGAGTTGAATTGCTGTTTAAGTTCTTGCAGTTACAACGTTTTTTTGTTCACACACACCTCCATCATCCCTCCTTCCTCTGACTGACGTCACTAGTGCCGACCAATCGCCTGCTGTGTTTATCCTGCAGCGTTTATAAACCGGGACGCAGAAGTTTCTGCACCGCATCGCTGTGTTTGTGTCGACCTGCAGGGATCAACACGTTAACTCCTCTTACTTTCCCATCATGCGTCTGCGGCTCGTCCTCTGCGTCGTGGCGCTCCTCGTCTGCCCGCCTCTGGTCGCCGGGTCGCGGATCGCCAAGCGCTTCGCCATCGGCTGTTCGGAGAAGTGCGACAAGTCGAAGTGCGCGCCGATCCCCGCCGACTGCCTGGCCGGCGACGTGCTGGACCGCTGCGACTGCTGCCCGGTGTGCGCGTCCGGCGAGGGCGAGCCGTGCGGCGGCGCCGAGCACCGCGACTGCGCCGACGGGATGGAGTGCGCGGTGAGCGACGGCGTGGAGGTGTCCGCCACCGTGAGGCGGAGGGGCAAGCCCGGCGTGTGCACGTGCGTCAGCGCCGACCCGGTGTGCGGCAGCGACGGCGTCTCGTACCGGAACATCTGCGAGCTGAAGCGCGTCAGCAGCCGGGCGATGAAGCTGCAGCAGCCGCCGGCGATCTTCATCCAGAGGGGAGCCTGCGGGAAAGGTGCGTGTGCGCGTGCGTGTGTGTACATGTTCAGTTCCGTTTTATTGACACATTTATGGAATAAAACGTTAAATTAAACGATAAGAAAGTAAAACACACTTGTACAACCAGTTCATACTTTTTAGTAAAAGTTAGTTTCAGTGTAACTGGAGATAATTGAATAAGTTTCTACATCGGCGTGCACCATCATCCTGTAATTGCTCGTTGTTGCCACAGGGGCCGCTGTTCAGCACCTGTTAGTCCAGCTGTGATACGTACCATTAAAACCTCTGGGTGACCTCTGGTCCTAATGACGTCATGAGTTCAGTGTTTGGGTATTAGCAAGTTTAATTTAAAAAAATGATGCTTTAATACTTGGACGAGTTAAAGCATCTGTGTTTCAGTTATTTATTGCATTATTAGCAGCTGTTTCCTCGTCTCTGAACCTTTCAGTCAAACATATCTAACAGTGGTTATTTCCACTCCAATATTAGTGGGAAAGCTCATTTTTACATCGTGATTCTCATTTATATTGGAAAAACCTGTTAAAGTGATGGTGGTGGTATTTTTGTGTGGCCCTGGACCAAACAAAGACATTTATAGATGATGATGAGTCTCTGCAGCACCATGTATTTAATAACACATTTGACCTTTAACAAACATTGCACTTGAATATTGAAGGATTGCAGCCTCGTAGACTATCTTGTGATTTTGATGAATTGTGCAGCCTGATCTCTGCCCTTCCTCATTCCCGCCCTCTCTCTCTCTCTCTGGCATCTTTCCATTTGCTGATCAGTCAGATTTACATCGGCGCTCTCGCACTGCACCAAACACACACACACACACACACACACACACACACACACACACACACACACACACACACACACTTTATGTAATCTTAACAAGGTCATGATGTGTTGAAGTTAGGCCAGCAGGTCCTGAGTGCCTCCCCGAGCTGCAAAAACAAACAGTGTTCCCCCTAACGAGTGTGTATGTGTGGAGAGAGAGAGTCATGGAAGCACATCAAGGAGTGAACACACACACACACACACACACACACACAGCTGCCGACACACCGTTTTGCTGAGTGCAGTTTTGTTGGAGTTCAACCAGGCTCAAAGACTTTATTCTCCTCTTCTTCTCTCCATCCTTTCCTGTTAACACACCTTCATCTTTTCTTTGTTCTCTCCTCATCCTCACCTTCCTCTCATGTTCTTCCACACATCCCCCCCCCCCCACACTCCCCTGTTTCCTCTCCTCACCCGGTATCATTTATCCAGGGAAGGAAACATGAACGGAGAGGTCATGAGGAGTTTGCTTCTCCTTTGCACTCGTCTTTCCTTATTCTCTCCTTCAGTCTGTGCTTCCTCTCCTCTCTCTCATCGTTTTGAGGATCTTTCTCTTTGTCTTCTGGATTTGAACCTTTTGAGCTGAAGAAAGAAATCTGGCACATCTGGGTCAATCTATGTTATTTAACCCAGATTCAGAGGAGGTCCTTTTTATTCTTTTTTGTTATTTTATTATTGCTGCTTCCTGTGCAGACTTGCGAGCCCTTTGTCAGGTTGACAGGCTTGGATACGGCATCAACAAACACTAGTTGCACCGGTGACTCAACTCTTTCAGCAACTGGAGGAATGTTTCCCAGTTCAGGCTCGTCCGGCTCCTAATGAGATTTTCACGAGTTCAAAACAGGGATCTGTGTTTGAGCTGCAGGAGTTTGGAATTAGTTTTCACATCGTTTACAAAGCAAACCATCCTTTTATTAGATTTGAGAGTTGCAAGACAAACCTGGCTGCTAATGTATAATCAATGCACAAGGAATCAGCTTTTATATTAAATAATTATTACTGCATTTTTCCTGTTATTCACACTTTCGTGCATCGATCCGCTGTTCTGAACTCTCCTTGCTGGTGCATTCAAGGACACGCGGTCATCAGAGTGTCAGATGAACCTGTTACAGCTTTTTGTCCACTGACTCGGTGCAGCTTTGACCCCTTTGACCTCGCCGTGTGCGGCGCCATTACCGAACACCTGCGGAGGCGTCTGAGGTCGGGATGTTTCTGACTGACTCCATTCAGTTCACTTCAAAGCTGCTGCAGCTGGAGAACCTCGAACCCACACACACACACACACACACACACACACACACACACACACACACACACACACACACACACACATAAACACACACACAAACACACACACAAACACACACACACATAAACACGTCGGTGTCTGACGTGGAAGTGAACGATGTCTTCAGAAATCGGTTCAGAGATGTCGACTCTGAGTAGATAAATAAAAGTAAAATAACACAGATAATCGTGATTCTGATGAACATTAAAATCAGATTATTAACTCTGTGGGAGCTGAAGCAGGTTAAACTCCTGATAGTTTAGCTGCTTTATTTTATTATTATTTTTTTGGAGCAAAAACAGAATATCATTCATAAGTACTGTTAGTCGATGAATCGATTAGTTGATCGAAGGAAAAGTAATCGCCAACTATTTTGATAATCGATAAAGTAATTTTTCATGCAATGGCAAAAAAAATCCCTCAAATTTGGAGATTTTCAGTTTTTTTTCTACTATTAAACAGAATATCTTTGGGTTTTGGACAAAAGAAGACATTCCAACTAAAAATATCACTTTGAACTTTGAGAAACAAGGCTTTTTTAGTATATTGACATTTTATAGACAACATTTTGAAATCATTTAATCTAGAAAATATTCAGCCGATGACTCGATGATGAAGGTAATTCTTTTGTTAAAAGTCAAAGAATGTGCTGTTACTGGTTTCATCTGCTCCACCAGACACAACCTATTTGAAGTGAAGTTGATAGTCGCTATGGCAACGAGCTCATGACTGCGATAAGATCTGAAGACAGCTGGACATATTTGGAGTGAATCATCTGAGATATGGGACGGTTTGATCCAGCAGATCTGAGACCTGAGGACACGCAGAGGGAGACGTGTCTGGACGAGCGCAAACACATTTAATTTGATATATTCCAATAAAAATGTTGAAAATAAAAATGTTAATATATCCCAACATTGTCTGCAAACTACATGTAGCCTACAAATCCAACAGGATGTCACTATGTCCGTGACTTCCTGTTTATCCTTTTGAAGGATGCCGGGAACGACTGGAGCTTCTTGTCTCGCCGTTTTTAATCATGTCTCTTTGGCGGCGTGTGATTGGTCGGAGTTGTCAAAATCTTGTGTTTTTTCATCTTGAGACGACATGTTTGATCGACACCAGATGGGGGAGAGGGTCCCCCCCCCCCCCCAAAAGCACTATCTGTCCATATCTGAGTCATTTCCTGTAGTTTATAAGCATTAGTGGGAGCAGCAGACCGGCTGCAGCTGCTCTCAGACCGACAGGTCATATACTGAACTCCACATCTGGGGCTGTGTGTGTGTGTGTGTGCGTGTGTGTGTGTGATGCAGGTCATTAACGGTGTGTTAACGGTGTGTTTCCCCCCTTCAGGTCAGGAGAACCCCGACAGTCTTCGTTACAAGTACAACTTCATCGCCGACGTGGTGGAGAAGATCGCGCCTGCTGTCGTTCATATCGAACTCTACCGAAAGTAAGAAAACCCACAGAGCAGCGTCCTGGTGGTCAACTGGTGGCATTACAACAAACACATGAGTCTACCGGTAGATCCCTGTCTGACTTTTCCTCTCGTCTCGCACCACTATGAAGTTGATGTTTTGTATTTTTAAATGAAATATTAGTATTCTTTTTGGTAATTGGATGACTTTTTTCTCATTTTCAGGTCAAAATGTTTTGGTTTGGTTCATGACCAAATACCTGCAACGCTGTCATCCATTAAACGTGTGCTCTGTATGCTAAATAGAGAATGTTGCAGTCAAACCCATCAAAGTGCACCTGGAGTTTAAATCATATGGATGTGAGGCGGATCAGTGTCTTCGTGCTGTTTGAGGTCATGAATCAGACACATGCTCCCGTCTTTTCCTGCTCAGGATGATCTTTTCCAAGCGGGAGGTGGCGGTGGCCAGCGGCTCCGGGTTCGTCGTGTCGGAGGACGGACTCATCGTCACCAACGCCCACGTGGTGGCGAACAAACACCGCGTCAAGGTGCGTAGAGCCGCAGTACAGCTGAACAGACACCTGATTTCCCAATGTAAAAAATCCACTTTAGCATTTTTGTTTGGTGGAAGCATTCTCTCTGCTTGCCACCAGGGGGCGACTACTCTCTGATTGTATCAGTACCATAGTCGTAACATTTTATTCTTTCCTGCAGGTGGAGCTGAAGAGCGGAGCCACATTCGACGCCAAGATCATAGATGTGGACGAGAAGGCCGACATCGCTCTGATCAAGATCGACACGCCGGTGAGCAGAGAGATGGATGGATGGATGGATGGATGGATGATGGATGATGAATGGATGGATGGATGATGGATGGATGATGGATGGATGAATGGATGGATGATGGATGGATGGATGGATGGATGAATGGAGGGATGGATGGATGGATGGATGAATGGATGATGGATGGATGGATGAATGGAGGGATGGATGGATGGATGATGGATGGATGGATGATGGATGGATGATGGATGATGAATGGATGGATGATGGATGGATGGATGGATGGATGAATGGAGGGATGGATGGATGGATGGATGATGGATGGATGATGGATGAATGGATGATGGATGGATGGATGAATGGAGGGATGGATGGATGGATGATGGATGGATGGATGGATGATGGATGAATGGATGGATGGATGAATGGAGGGATGGATGGAGGGATGGATGGATGGATGGATGGATGGATGATGGATGAATGGATGATGGATGGATGATGAATGGATGGATGGATGGATGATGGATGGATGGATGGATGAATGGAGGGATGGATGGATGAATGGATGATGGATGGATGGATGGATGAATGGAGGGATGGATGGATGGATGGATGGATGATGGATGAGATGGATGGATGGATAGATGATGGATGGATGATGGATGGATGAGATGGATGGATGGATGGATGGATGGATGGATGATGGATGGATTGATGGATGGATGGATGGATGGATGATGGATGGATAGATGATGGATGGATGATGGATGGATGAGATGGATGGATGGATGATGGATGGATGGATGGATGGATGATGGATGGATAGATGATGGATGGATGATGGATGGATGTGATGGATGGATGGATGGATTGATGATGGATGGATGATGGATGGATGGATGGATGGATGGATGATGGATGGATGGATGGATGATGATGGATGAATGAATGAATTGATGGATGAATGGATGGATGGATGGATGGATGATGGATGGATGGATAGATGGATGGATGGAGGGATGGATGAATGGATGATGGATGAATGGATGATGGATGGATGATGATGGATGAATGAATGAATGGATGGATGAATGGATGGATGGATGATGGATGGATGGATGGATGGATGGATGGATGGATGGATGGATGATGGATGGATGGATGATGGAGGGATGGATGAATGGATGATGGATGAATGGATGATGGATGGATGATGATGGATGAATGAATGGATGGATGAATGGATGGATGGATGATGGATGGATGGATGGATGGATGGATGGATGGATGATGGATGGATGGATGGATGGATGGATGGATGGATGATGGATGGATGGATGGATGGATGATGGATGGATGGATGATGGATGAATGGATGATGGATGGATGGATGGATGATGATGGATGAATGAATGAATGGATGGATGGATGGATGGATGATGGATGGATGGATGGATGGATGGATGGAGGGATGGATGAATGGATGATGGATGAATGGATGATGGATGGATGATGATGGATGAATGAATGGATGGATGGATGGATGGATGGATGATGGATGGATGGATGGATGATGGATGGATGGATGGATGATGATGGATGAATGAATGAATGAATGGATGGATGAATGGATGGATGGATGGATGATGGATGGATGGATGGATGGATGGATGGAGGGATGGATGAATGGATGATGGATGAATGGATGATGGATGGATGATGATGGATGAATGAATGAATGGATGGATGGATGGATGGATGGATGGATGATGGATGGATGGATGGATGATGGATGGATGGATGGATGGATGATGGATGGATGGATGGATGGATGATGGATGAATTAAATGGTTCTTATTCCTGTTTTTTATTGCCGTGTCATCCCAGAGCTGCTTGGTTGTTATTATTTTCTCAAGTGAGCGAGTCATGGGGGTTCCTTGGGTTCCTTCGTGTTCCTTCAGGTTCCTTCAGTCCATCATCTTCTTGTTAGTGCACTTTGTCTCGGGTCCGAGGACGACTGGACGGCTGCACTCAGCTCAGGAAGTGAGGTTTTCCACAAAATGTGTGCAAAGGAAAAACAAGATTTTTGTGCAGACAGTTCATCCTGCGAGAGTTCAGACTCTTAAAGGAGAAGGACGTCGTCTTTCAGGGGTGAAAACAAAAATGGCGGTGCCAGATTCACAAATTTTGTCAAACATATCACCACTACATTAAAGACATGGATTTTAAAAACAGGCAGAATAAGAGAAAGCAGATGATGAATTATGGGAGTTGAAGTCCAGCTGTGCTCACTGAGGCAGACAGGTTACATTACACCATGTAATTAAATGTTGGACATTATCACCTATTATTAAATACATTTAGTGTAAGATTTGAGTAACACTGATCTGTTTCTTTGGCTCCTCCAGTCTGTCAGAGGAGCTGGTCCAGGATCTGTTAATGCCATCTAGTAACAAACATCCTTCCTGCCATCTTGAACTGCCATCAGCTTTTTTTATGCTTCCACAAACGCGCAACAGAACAAAAAAAAACATCACCCCAAGATGGTATTTTGATGTTTCTTGTCTACAACATCTTTAAAAGTAACATCTAATATTCCTTCAGTGATTTATTCTGTCAAGTGGAAAAACACCTGAAAAACTCATCCATCAGCTTCGTGAGACAGAACCTTTAAGAATATCAGATAACAATCTTCATTCCCAAACACTCGGTCCACATTTACAGAATAAATTAGCAGAAGTTCTTTTATGGAACACTTTTATCTGCAGTACGCATTTGAGCCACGCGAGGGAGCCTGAATGTTCGTATTATTCTGACATTGAAGCTAATGAAAGGCTATAAAGTATTTAACAACAAAGGCGTACCTTACTTCCCTGTTCAAGATAATATCAGGTGCTGAAGATGAGGAAGTAAAGTTCCCAGAAAAAATGTTTGAGAAACACTGGCATCGAAGTTTGATCTTCAAACTTCTTCCAGTGGTGAGGTATCAGATTATTAACTGAGGTGCTACGGCATTTTAATTTAGTTTGTGATCTATGATATAAATATTGAAGCAGCTAATAAAAGAGAAAAGGACATCCTAAACAAAATATAAGAATATCAGAGAGTCACAGCAGCAAAACTGGTAAATTCATTTCTTTTTTTTTCTTTTTTTTTGTTGCAAAATTAAAAGTTAGAGTTTAGTTAAATTAAATAATTAAGGATAATGTTTTCTAAATGATTATACTCCCTTTAATGATAAAAATGAGTCTAAATGATTCCCAGTTTGTCAGGGTTTCATATAAAGGCCCAGTGTTCCCATACAAGACTGACTTTCCTGTTGTGTTTTCTCCAAAAGCAACTGCTGCTGAGTGTAAAAGATGCTGAAAAAGCCGGACACCGACAAACATGAACACACACACACACACACACACACACACCAACACACACACACACCCAGACTCTGCAGGATGTGAGTTCATGTTGGCCGGTCAGACAGAGACCGTCTTGGTTTTCCTCGGCAGTTATTGGCAGAAATAGAGCAGAAATCCACAAAACTGCTCAGCACTTGTGGTTGTATTTCACACACACACACACACACACACACACACACACACACACACACACACACACACACACACACACACGCGCACACACACACACACACACGCACACACACACACACAGCTGCTTACACCAACAGTTACAACGATTAGTTTTTCCTAGATCTCTGCAAAATATGAGCTTCCATGAGATTCTGATTCAAACGACAGCAGAAATAAAATCACCAAATTGAGGCTTTGATGTCCCGTATTGTGTGTGTGTGTGTGTGTGTGTGTGTGTGTGTGTGTGTGTGTGTGTGTGTGTGTGTGTGTGTGTGTGTGTTGTTGGTGAAATTGCACAGTAAAGCGGTCTGACGTGTCTCTGCACGTTCAGAGCAGATGAGCGTCTCTTTAAGTTGCTCTCTGCTTTGATCTCCTGTCGCCTCGGAGGGGCCGATCCTGGAACGTGATGCATGCTGGGGGATTTTCTGCGTGCCAGATGAATGGACTGTTCGAGGGAGATAATGAGAAGGAGAAGACACGGAGGGATGAACCCTGCTTTGTTCCCTTGTTGTGGTCTTTTGTGTGTTTTCGTTCTGCTGCCTCTGCGACCCAACGCAGTGCCAGAGAACCGCGGTCATCGTCCTGGTGGGCGGAGCCTCGGAGGATCTGGAGTCCCGGTTCTGGTTCAGTGCCGGTGAACAGAGGAGCTTTATGTTTATGTCTGATTAGAGGAGATGAATACGTCCATTCTGTGTGCGTGTATGTGAAAGAATAACGATTTATTATAGAAGTAAACTGTTCGTTGACTTGTAGGTTAGAGGGGGAGCTTCATTGAAGTAAAGGCCTGCTGTCTATTTACAAAATCACATATCAGTAGACATATAATTAGTATACAATAGGAGCACTCAGTGTATGGAAAAATATTCATCTGAAGCATTCCAGATTATTCCTTTGAAGAGTTCACTTTGACATAAAGTCGAGAAGCATTAACACAAATCTCTGCTTCCTGTGCAAAAGTGTCAATTTTATTCCATTCAAAATAATAATTATATGAACTAAAGGACGGTCACATGAGCATCAGCAAATACGAGTGTGAAGAGAATGAGGAATAAGCACTTTAAAGCTTCATAATTCCACCAGAGGCCTATTTTACGTTAAAATCTCATAAGATCGTGTTAAACACATGATTTCAGAGCTCTGTGTTCTGACATGAAGTCGGTAATGTTTACGGGCCTGAAGTTGAGACCTGAATGAAGGCGGTCCGAGAACACGAGAGCTTCAAATCTCATGTTTTAGCTGTTTCAGGCTCCACATTTTATTTTGCTTCGTCATCGCCTCACACACACACACACACACACACACACACACACACACACACACACACACACACACACACACACACACACATACACACACACACACACACACACACACACACACACACACACACACACACACACTCTCAAGGTGCTAGTCATGTACGGATGTGTTGAGCATACCTGTGGCTTTCATGCTTCTGCTGCGTCAATCAAACTTTCATCTTCATCATCACATCGGTCACATCTTTCATTTCATTGGTTCTTACTCTCCTGGTTCCTCCCTCCAACTCCTTCTTCTAATAAATACTGGATGTTTCTACCCCTCTCTCTCTCTCTCTCTCTCTCTCTCTCTCTCTCTCACTAAAGTGGGTCAGAGTGTTCGGGCGGGTCACTAAACGGAGGAAATGGGCAACACATGCTTCCAACAAACACGACAAACAGACGCTCATCGACGGAGAGCGGCGCTGATGGAAGTTGGGGTCAATGACATCACGGCTTCTTTATGGCACATGTGGCGCTGAAGGTCGTGGGGCGACGTGGTGTAGCGGGCCAATCAGCAGGCAGCGCGGCTGAGAGCCGGCGCCAAAGTGTCTTAAGATCGTAAGATGTTAGTGGAGGGGAGTCAGCCTCGCTGAAGGTCTGCCCCCATTGGTCGACCTTGGTAATGCAACAAAACGTCTCCTGGGAACACAATCGTGAAAGACGATCATATCGCGTGTCCGAGTACAACACACGACGAGTGTTTTAGAAACTAGACGTCGGTGTACGAGTGAGTTAGTGGAGGTTTGTTTGGGTTTATTTTGTAAAATCAGGGAAAATATTCATAACATTTTAATGTTCAAAGTTTTTGGCACATTCCTGTGTGTGTGTGTGTGTGTGTGTGTGTGTGTGTGTGTGTGTGTGTGTGTGTGTGTGTGTGTGTGTGTGTGTGTGTGTGTGTGTGTGTGTGTGTAATTAGCAGTGGCAGAGCAAATAGCAGTCTGCAGTGTGTTTCCTGGCTTTCATAGAGAGAGAGTTTATTTAACAAATTATTACTTATAAAAGTCTTTACTGGGCTCTTTACGTCAAGTGCCAACGTAAACTTTGTGTGTGTGTGTGTTTGTGTGTGTGTGTGTGTGTGTGTGTGTGTGTGTGTGTGTGTGTGTGTGTGTGTGTGTGTGTGTGTGTATATAAAACCTCAGGTTTTATATGTTAGACAGGGATGGAAAAGTAATGATTAGCAGCTCATACAAACGGCAGTACGAATACAAATCTGTTGGATATTTACAAATGTATCTGACTGCACTGGACTGGATCTGGATCCGTCCTTTCGTCTCAGACTGTAATGACACATGACTGTGATTCATTGAAGGGAAATAAGTTGACAGAAAGAGGGTTCATGGTCAGTGCCTTTTATACCCGGTGACCCACGCTCAGCATTTTTTCAGTGTATTTTTGTAGTTTTCATCATTACTGCTGGTGTCTGTAGAATCACAGCTACAAACTTCTGTATTAAAACAACATGAGATGATGAAGTCCAGTTTGAACAGACTTTCTATTCCTGACACTCAAACGCGTTAAAGTAACGAGTAGTTAGATGTTGGTGTTGAAGTGGTTTCCCTCCTGTGTGTCCAGATGAAGCTGCCCGTGCTGCTGCTCGGCCGCTCGGCGGACCTTCGTCCCGGCGAGTTCGTGGTCGCCATCGGCAGCCCGTTCTCCCTGCAGAACACCGTCACCACCGGCATCGTCAGCACCACGCAGAGGGGGGGCAAGGAGCTGGGCCTCCGCAACTCCGACATGGACTACATCCAGACCGACGCCATCATCAACGTGAGTGGAGGGACAGACAGACAGACAGGGAGACAGACAGATTCCACTGTAGGCAGAATCCTCTGCTTTGATTGGCTGGAAGTGGGATTGTTTTGATAAGCAGTACACAACCAGATCTTATGCATTATGGGATGTCAAGCAGACATCATCCAAACGTGTTGATGGAGAATGTATTAAATGCAACAATCACATTACTGTCTTTAGAAATGATTTGTTTAAACTTGTTGCTTTTTTTGCTTTTACATTCCTTGTTTGCTTGTTTGTTTTTCTTGCAGTACGGCAACTCGGGAGGACCACTAGTCAACCTGGTGAGTGAAGGAAAACCTGCTGGAGGAGAGTCAAGTGGAGTTGTTACTCGTCTCGTCCCAGCTCCTCTTTGTCAAATAAAATAAACCTGTAAAACATCTTTATTGGCACATATTTCACATGTTAGGGAGCGACGTTGCATTTCAACAGCACATGGCAATTTCCCACGTGGGATGTAAATACAAATCAGATTAATTAGAACATTTTGCATTTTAATGAATGTCAATTAACATTGACGTGTTGTTAAAGACTCAAATATTTGTGTTGTTATCTGTTGTTGCAAAACAGAGTTTTACGTAATCACAGCTGACTCCGATTAAATGTTTGCTGTTACAAGAACAACATGTTAGGAATGCTGTTTAACAGGCTGCATGTGAAGACTTTACTGTGTGGGTGTGTGTGTGTGTGTGTGTCCTGTAGGATGGCGAGGTGATCGGCATCAACACCCTGAAGGTCACAGCAGGAATCTCCTTCGCCATCCCCTCGGACAAGATCCGACAGTTCCTGGCAGAGTCACATGACAGACAGATCAAAGGTCGGCAAGGGTCTCTTTATTTCATCACAGTGGGGATCAGAGAGAGAGAGAGACAGGGCCAGAGAGACAGACAGGGCCAGAGAGACAGACAGGAGAACGACGTGCAATAAAAGATCTTTGTAAAACTCATAAACAGGAAGTGAGCTTCATGTTTCAACTCATGCAGATGTTAACTATCGTTATTTTTTTTTTTTCTTAAAGGGAACCACGTGATAGTTTTATTCATGAACTTAAAATTAATTTTTCAAACACATGTAGAAAGGATGAAGTTACTTTTCGTTGTGCAGCTTGTTTGAAATTCTGCACATAAACATTGAAAAGATGACAAACTGCCGTACAGTTAAAATGAAGTGGGAGTGTTATCCTGCTTCAGCGGCGAGTAAACAGAGATTAGACTGAGCCGAATTATATTTATAGTATCAATGTTATTTTAGCAGATATGCTTTCACAGAGGAAGTTCCCAGTGTTGTTTTCACAACAGGAGGAATGTGTCCACCGTATTATTTCACAAAGATTAATCGCCTTCCATGTCACAGGAAATGGTTGTTACTTTTGATTTGAAGTCAGGCCTTTAGGAGACCTGGACGTCACGTGTCCAGAATGCAACGCTGCCATGTTTTTCTGTACTTTGATTTAGACTTGAGCTCTTGGTTGATTTATAAAAAGATGACGATGAAGATGATAACCCTTATCTGTCTCCTTGGGTTCTGCAGGTAAAGCGTTCCAAAAGAAGAAATACATCGGAGTCAGGATGATGAGTCTCACGGCAACGTAAGTTTAAATTTACACATCAGTGAATATGTAAATAGGGCTCACTCGTTAAAAATAACGATACGGCAATATATCGCGATACTTTGTCGCCCAATACAATATTGATTTTTCAACTCCAAAGACCGATTTAAAAAAAAAAAGATTCATGTTTAGACGCGTTGTGAATGCAGTATTTCATCCTTTTTCGTTTTATTTTCAATATTTATTCCAGTGAATTTCATGAGAATTAATAAAATGGAGTTTTGAATGAAATAGTTTTGACTCAATTTGTCCTCTGATCAATATCATCTGATGTACATATACAGGTACTTGTGTTTTCATCTTTATTTATATCGCAATATCGTGATATCGTGATACGTATTGTATCGTGAGGTTCTTGCCAATACTCACCCCTAGTTATAAGCGATCATTTATGGTCTGTTTTCCTTCGTTCTCCTCCCGTCAGGCTGGCCAAGGAGCTGAAGGAGAGGCAGTCGGACTTCCCAGACGTCACCTCGGGGGCGTACGTCATCGAGGTCATCAGCCGGACGCCAGCGGAGGCGTAAGCATCTCTCTCACTCCTTCTTATTCCCACATTATCTTTATATTCCTAGACATCTTTAAAAGCAGGTTAAAAGATCCGAGGATATATCATTCTGAATTTGAGTTTGGTTTTCATGCCAGCAAATCAAACACGTGGCACATTTTGTTTCACCTCTCTTCAGGGTGCAACGTGTTATAAAACTCTCTGTTCGGATCGTGTCATGGTTTTGAGTAGTGGATCGGATCAGCAGGGAAAAAGGAAGCAAATAAAACTTTTAAAGAGATTGCCAATCACTGATGAGGCGTTTCAGAAGTTGTCCTTTTTGTTTTGTTACTGTTACAAAACTTTATCCTTCTCCAGACGGACCAACTGCAGTAATTTAGCTTGTCACATGTGGAAATAGATGTGCATGCCGGTCGGTTCCAGACTCGCTCCTTTTTTTCCTGGAAATATTTTTTCCACATGAAAAACTTGTTGACAGCAAACGGCAGTGACTTTGTTTTCTTATTGTCTGGTGGGTTTTCTGTGGAACGCAGGCAGGAGTCAGGATCATCTGATCTGATCTGAGAGGACGTGTATTAGATGTGAACTGTTTGTGTGTGAAGACGTACGGAAAGTTTACTTCTGGTTTCAAAGCTGCTGTTTTAGCTGTTGAAACAGGCTGAACGCTGGCGGTGAGGGCAGAACCACAAACGTTTCCCACCCAGACTGTCCAGCTCGCTGTGGCAGGGAGGACAAAATGCTTCAGTCATAGTCCAGCACATTCTGACCTCTCTTTTCTCTGTAGCTTCGAGAATTAAGGTTTTATTGCTTTACTTCTAAAAGCAAATCTCCTGGAAGCTGGACTTTAAATCATCTTCAGTATTTTTCAATAATATTATATATTCCTGATGAATACATATGCAACTAGAAAAGTGCAGGTGTGTCTACAACGACTACTGTAATGTTTGAATAACCACAATAATTCCTGCATCGTCTCTGTGCAGCTAAACTGCAGTATACTGTGTAACGCTCATGCTGTTAGCTCTGTTAGCTCATTAGGCCGGGAGCGTACCATGTTCCCTGCTTTGTATGTGACCGGGGAACATAGGACCGTTTTTGTTTGAAATACACTAAATAAACTCAATAATAATGATAAATAAATAATAATAAGTAAACAATAAATGAATACTAATTATATATACACTAAATATCTAAATCTCAATCTAAATAATGAAATGGAGAAAAGAAATTCAGTGCATAGGACCCTTTTTGGGAAAAACGGGATGACCCCTTTTAGGCCCGTTAGCTGTTAGCTCTGTTAGCTGCATTAGCCCATAAGCTGTTAGCTGCATTAGCCCATAAGCTGTTAGCTCTGTTAGCTGCATTAGCCCATAAGCTGTTAGCTCTGTTAGCTGCATTAGCCCATTAGCTGTTAGTTCTATTAGCCAAACACTGTCAGACTCCCACCAGCTGCTAACAGCTAACTAGCTCTCCTTCTATCGACACCAGAAAGCGGTTTAAAATAATAAATGTTTTCAATAACGTGTTGTTTTTTTTAAATGTTATTACTGCAACCATGAAAAGTCTTAGAAATAGAAATAAATAAAAAAAAGTATGAGGCTGAGGAACAGACACAGCCAAATACCTGTCAGAGAGAACTAGCATAATTAGCATTAGAGAAAGTGCACATGTTTTGAGGTAAATAATATAACTTGAGATATCCTGCTAAACACTGTCACTCTTCTTTGGCGGCGACAGGGCCGGTCTGCAGGAGATGGACGTCATCATCAGCATCAACGGCGAGCAGATCACCTCGGCCAGTGATGTCAGCGCAGCCATAAAGCGGGACGAGACGCTGCGAACAGTGGTGAGGCGGGGGAACGAGGACGTCATCCTCACCATCGTCCCGGAGGAAATCGACCCTTGACCTCTCAGACAATCAGTCGACTAATCCCGAGCTGGCTCTCAGTGTTTTTCAACCAATCGTGAACACTTTGAAAAACCAAGCGACCAACAGGGGAGAGTTTAAGAACTTGTAATTATTAGCACTGATGCTCTTCCGTGCCGCTACGCTCGATTTCACGACCCTGGAACCGAAGCTTCAACCCCGTCATCATAATTCTCATATTAGGTTTCCTTTTACTTTCCATCATCACAGACCTTTTTATATTCTACTAAACGCCATCTGTCGCTACAAAGATGTTATTGAGGTTACCATAGTTGTGTTTTGTTGTTTATGTTCTTGATGGAATATTTTTTTAAATAGTGTTTTTGTCTTTATGTGTTTTTTTGAAAAAAAAAAGAAAAAGGGAATAAAATTATTTTCAAAAATTTTGTTGTTATTGACATCAATGTGATAACTATCAGTCGATTTTACAATCAGCCAATTTTTATTGTTTTCATTTTTTATGGTGGAGACCAAAACCGAGCTAAAAGGAGAGGGAATACCGGACTTAGAGACATGACTCATAATAAACGTTGCTCCGTGTTTGGATGTGGAAATAAGCGATTTGTCATTTAGCATTCAATGACAACGCCATTGTTTTTTACCCCATAGTCTGTTCTGACTGCAATTTAAAAGCATACACTCAGAGAAAGACGACTTATGATCGCTGGACTTTCACCCAGGAGACCGGTGGTCGTGTCCAAAGTGGTGTTGAGTTATTTTCAAGTTACATGTTTGTGACATGTTTTCCGTATTTACGTTGCATTGTTACTTACACACTTATTTTTAACCCAACTGCAGCTGTTTCACGATGTGGCGTAAAGTGACCCAAAACATTCTTCAACAGAATTCATTGCCATCCTCTTCCTGTCCACCAGAGGCCCTCTCACTTTTCCTCCCTCCTGCTCTGCACCAAACCTGCAGTTTTCCCTCCACTGTTATTAAGTCATTAGTTTTCTCTCACTAACAATTTGTGTCCACAAGCTACTAAATTCCAGTGGCTTTGCAGAGTTTTCTTCTCTTATTTTCTATCACATCGAGACTTTGGAGCCGGATCCAGTGGCCATTTTGCTCATTTTGCTCGGCTATCTAAGTGTTGTGGAAGAGTGTGAAGTGGGTTCACCATTAACAGTGAATACCTCCCTGAATGCAGATGAATGACATCTTCCAGCAGGACTAGATCACCGGGGAGCGTTCCTCTCTTGGACGACATGTTAACGGAACCGGCGACCTGATGAAGAGAGCAGATTTTCTCCCTGCTGACTCAGCGTCTGTCCTCCACATGTCCAAACATCTGCACATCATTTTCATAACTCGCTGCCCTCCTTATGTAATATGTGACCCATTTCAATTCCACTGACTCGGCTCGAAAGCTGAGCATGTTGGCATCGACCGCCTCCTCTGTTCCTGGTTATATTTTGGGAGCCGGGCCTTCAGATGTCCTCTGTGCAGACGACCTTCGGTGACCTTCACGGTTCACTTCGGACCATTCATGAGTCAGCGTTACTGGAAGGATCATCGGCTTAACTTTCGGGAAAGTCGTACACACATAAATCAACTTTGTCAGCTGTTAGAAGTATCGTCTGACTCATGTTTTGTTCTCGCTCTAAACCAAAGATACCAAACCGAAGCCAACGTGTTCTGCTTGTTATCGTTGCCATAGTAACATGAACTGTGCCTTACATTTGCCCCTGTTAAATGTTTTATAACCCTTTTCTTGTGCATAAAACGTGATTATTGTATTTTTATGTATTCAAGTCCCTCTAGTGTCCTGCAGCTTTCTCTAAGGTTCATCCAGTTAGTGACTTGCTCAATAGAGTCACTTGTTGAGTAATCACAGTCAATTCATGTGTATAAATATTTTTTATTGATATTTATATCAGCAGTTATTAAAACCATCATGATCACAAGTCAAAACAGTCCTTTTTAATAGTTTACAGATTTATGTTACAGACGTACATTTATTTTAAACATTGTATTGTCTCATTAAAACACGTTTTACTCAGTTAAACCTTCTATTTACACCATGTGAAGGACGTTTATGTGTTCATTCTGAGATTCTAACAGTTAAAACCTGACTAACCAGAACACATAACAACAGATCAGTGCAGTTACAGTCAATAGAGTGAAGAAGAGTCAGGATGTCGACGGGAGAACCGTGGTGGATAAATGGGGTAAATGATTGTTATTTTAAAACCTGATCATATGATCAGTTTTACTTCATTTTCTGTCTAATCGTTTAAAATGCCTGCTTTGCCTGTTGGTCTAGGATTTCTGCAGTTAAGGTGTTCTTTTTTTTTTTGGTTTCTTTCAGTCAAACTTGCATCGCGTTCACAAGCCGATGATCCAATCCAAGAGGTTCACGTTGGCTGCCCGACCGTGTTA
Source organism: Eutrigla gurnardus (assembly GCF_963514095.1). Taxonomy (NCBI): domain Eukaryota; kingdom Metazoa; phylum Chordata; class Actinopteri; order Perciformes; family Triglidae; genus Eutrigla; species Eutrigla gurnardus. The sequence goes on along the minus strand of NC_139933.1, from coordinate 13,761,460 downwards.
TTCCACACATAAAAGACAAACCGTTACAGATGCGGCATCAAACACCAGATTATTGTGGTTATTGTGTTATTATGTCCAGATTTCCCAGCCTCAGTGTCTCAACTCGGAGACGGAGGTCTGGTCTGAGGAGGACCAGGGACAGAAAGGCTTCCAGGTTCCATGTGACGTTAGTCTGTTAGCGGTCCTGGACTCAGTGCGAGGCCGGCGTTGGGGCGGTCTGCTCCGATGGTCCCATGCATGCTGCTGCCGCCACCGAGTCTCCCTGGTTGAAGGCGATATGCGGCAGGGCGGCGAGCAGGGCCTTCTCCAGCTTCTGCTCCAGAGCGTCCAGGCGGCGGTCCACGTGTTCCTTCAGCCTCCGCTCCATCTCCTCCAGACGATGCTCCATGGCCGAGTCCAACTCCCTGCAGAGCGGTAACGTTTGGTTAAAAACATCTGCAGAGTAAAATTTACCTCCGAAATCTGATAACACTCAGACGGAATGAAAGTAGCAATATTTTATCATGTGTTCTTATACTAAATAGGATCAAAATAAGTAAAAATAACATATAATGCAAAAACACACAGATATATTTGAAACTGCAGAAGAATTGCGATAAAAGTGTGTGGAAGTTTTTCTTTGTTACATCAGCAGTGGATCTGGGTTTACTTCATGGACTCGCTGCTTCTTCTTCAGTGGTGGCATTAAACGCTGCTGCCATCAAGTTGAACAAACTAAGCTGAACTTTCTCAATGAATAAAAATCAACCAGCAGTTTAATAACTCAAAACATAACTGCACAAGGCGTATTTAAGTCTAGCGTGGAGGAGTGAGTGAGGGGAAAGACATTCTGTGTGACTCATGAACAAACATCGGAGACGAAACCTCAAATATAAACACAGACTTCTCCAGCATCCGAATCACTGAGGCTCGTTTTCTGTCTGCATGTTCTATTTTCCCACCCATTTCCAGTCTTTTTGCATCTCGACGAAAATTACCTTCGTTACAAAACAGTAGTTGGTGATGTTTTGTATTTTTCGGTGCAGGCGATGTTAAAAATGACCGGTCAGCATTTAGTTAGGAATCCAGAAATACATTTCGGCACCTACAGAAGCTGGACGTAGACCAGAATGCAATGCAGCAGCCACAATAGCCCAGAATGCAATGCAACTGCAAGACATTTGGGTTCAAAACAACATTACAAATCACCCAGTTTCTCCACTGCAAGTGGCAACTGAAAGCAAGTGAAAGCAACTACTTCCTGTATTAGTCCAAAAGCATTCTGGGAAATCACAAGCTTTACAAGAGGATAGAATGGGCAGGCTAAAGGAAGGTCAGTTCACATGGAATAAATACATAACAAAGGATTACCAGGAAGTCTGCAACACTTTAAAAGGTACAACTGTTTGTTTGTCAGTCAGTTTATAAGAGTAGACATTACTTTTCCTGTTTCCTGGAATATAATGTAAAGTATTAACCTGAGGCAGCTACACTGATGTGGTTGAGAGAAACCTACCGCTGAGCTGCTGTCCTCTCCCCGATGTGGACTCAACACTCAGACGTTCCCTCTGAGCCCACATGTGCCGCTCCGCTTCATCAAAGAGACTCATTTATCAAACTGCTCTTTGTAGGCGACGGCTCATAAACACATTTTTTTTAAACAGTTGAGTGAAACTAATATTCGCTGTGGATTAAGTAAACAGAGTCTTTGCATAAATGTAGGCTTAAAATCCCATTTATCCAAGGAGGTTTGGTGCACTTTGCCAACATTAGAAGGAGTCACACATGCATCAGTGCTGCTAAATGAAAGCTATTGTCTCCGTATCAGCCTCCTCCCTGCACGGCTCACAACCGCTGGCTAATAAGTAGCTCCTTATATGTCTGGCAGCTGTTCACCGACCAGAACCGTTAGAAAACTAGAATTCTCCAGTGACTTTATTACTGTGTAGTCTGATGAACAATGTCCTGATATGTGGTTATGTGCTGCCAGGCGGTTTGGAGGTCGGTGAATATTCCAACATGAGGTCGTGGGAAATGTTTGGGCGTCAGCTTTCAGCAAACAATGTGACTTCAGACAACCAGAACTATCGGCCCGTTTCATAAACGGGTCTGTGTTTCACCCACGCCAGCCTCAACAACGTGACTGGGCCACAATGATGTGGCTGCAAGAAAAATCACAACACTAACCAGAAAGGCTTCCTGGTTTTCCTACAGTACTTTCTATTTAATTAAGGACATGCCCAGATATTCTGGTTCCTAACAAATCTGCAGGGACATAAAAATAATAATGATGCTGTAAGAGAACACAAGTATCCACGAAACAACAAGTAAACATAAAAACGAGTCTAACTTCATGGAACTAAAGTTCTGAACAAATTACATGTTGTCTAACTTCATTAATACCCCTAAACAAATAATATACTATCTCTACTAGTAGCTCCTAGTGCTCTTAACATTTAATAGGAGTGGTAATATAGTAAAGTAGGAATAAAAATAGATTATTTTTAATTTTAATTAATTGTATCTTTGGTGGCCTGATTTTCCTTGCAGTAACATCTTTTCAACACAAGGTGGAGCACCTTTATCTTCATGTAGAGAGATGGGTTCAGATGTTAAACATATGAAAGTTAACTCTTTAGACTGGAAGGATCAATATAATGTGTAATATGTGAGCAGCAACAGCAGCAGTGAGTTGGACTGTATTATTTTAAAACACTGTCTCTCAACAGGAAGGACTGAAGTTCACCCACCATGAGCCGTTCCTCATCATCTTCTCCTTCTCCGCCAGCGCCGTGGCGTCGTCCAGCCTCAGCTTCGTCACCTGACCACAGAGGCTCTGGAGCACGGGCAGAAGCTCGGGGCCGGAGCTCGCCGCCTGGCCGAGCCCCTGGCCTTTCAAGAGCTGTGACATCATCTCCGCCAGCTGGGCGTGGCTGGCTGGGCCTCCCCTCCCACCGCTCGCTAGAGACGGGAGATCACGTCGCAAACCGGTCAGCTGCTAACATTTGTGAATCTCAAAACTAAGAAAAAGTTGTCAGTCACATGTTGAATTAATTAATTAAATAGGTTACAGCAGTCTGCTGGGGGTAGAGGCAGATTTGTCAAACCTGTACTGCATTTTATACTTTAATTCCAGTATTTGAGTAGTTTTTTCTTTTTGTGGATCCAAACTAAAAGGTCAGTCCAGAATACATTTTTTTTTTACATTTTGTGACATAGATCACAACTTGTAATTTCCAAAATAAATGATATTTTCTATATCTATAGAATGTAATAGACATTCCTGATTGTGACTTCCAACAAAGGCAAAAGTCTTTGTTTCTGTGCGTTCTTTTTTTGCCGTGAGAGAAACGACGATCCTTACTTGTATTGTTCGCGTTGACAGCAGAAAGGTCCGGGGAGTCGTCTGGCATCACTCCGTTCTGAGCCGGTGGAGGTTCGTCTGCCGGCCTGATGGAGCCGACTGGAGGCTGGCGACACAGAAACTAGACTCTGAAGCTGTTCGGATGTGTAGCATTTAATAATGGAAAGAAAGGATTCCTGCTTGCAGGACAAACAGATGTAAACTATGGGCTGAACTGTCTGTGTTGTGCTGTAACAGGGTATGGGGACACATTCTACGTGTTGAGAGCAGATAATACTGATACCCTGGAGTCTGCAGGCTGGTTGCTGATGGATCCTTGAGCCAGAGCAGAGAAAACTCCACCGCCCATCAGGAGAGGCAGGAAGCCGCCCAGTGAGCTGCTCTGGTTCTGGTGAGATACACAGTCAGCATGCGAGTCAACATGCGAGTCGATTTCCATTGTGTGTAACTGAATCCAAAACTTGTGGCACACTTTGGAAAGACAAAGATCAGTCAAGTGGAAAAAAGCAGGTGGAAGGTTACGAGCTAAAGCATTTCAATCCATCAAAGTCCTTTAACTTCGGTTCCCCCTCGCTGCCTGAAGAGGCTGTTAAAGCTAATAAGTAACTCACTGCTCCTTCACTCCCACCTTCTGCTGGAAGTGCACCATGTCCATGAGGTTCTGGGCTCCCGGCGAGAGGCTCGTTCCCATCTCCTCAACCAGACACTGCACCTGCTGCATGTCGATGCCGGGGCCAGGGGCCCCACCGGGCCGCAGGGTCCGCAGACCCACGACGACTCGCCGCACCGAAACACTGCTTCTGCCGCCTAGGGAGAGCAGCTGGGACACCGACAGGAGGGAGACACCGATCAGAAGGTTAAACCCAACACAACCGAGTCCAAGGAGCTCAAGGATCTTTCTGAACTCACCTTCACTTCACAGGCGGAGGACGGATGCTCGAGGATCACCTGTTTCTTGTAGAAAGGCCCTCTGTCTGAACTGTAACAATGTTAAACATCCCATCAGACTTTATCAGAAACTTGTACATCAAAATTAAATGCAAAATGTATCAATACATTAATGTTTTTTTTAAAACAGCATCACAGCCTGTAATCAAGCCTGGATCATGTGTGTGGACCTGTCTGGCTGGACGCTGTCGTCTCTCTCCCCGCGTATTGTACCGCAGTATTCTCCCATGTGGTCGTACACCTCCATGGTCCGAGCCTCACTGATGACCAGCAGGCGGCCGATAGCGGTAGGGGAGGGGGGGCTGCAGCGGAGCGTCAGGACACAAGGAGACCCTTCCTCGGTCTGCTCCAGCAGGACCGGGCTGCCACTGTGAGGGCAAGACCAGCGTTTTTACCATCACTCATTTCTGTTCTGTCAGCCTGTACAACAACGTTGAAATAAACACAGAGAATCCAAACACTACAACTGCTTCCACAGAAGCTAGAAGCATCTCACCAGTTGGTCTCGTCTGCCTCTGACTGGCTGAGTTCCTCTTCGTCGCCTTCGATGTGAACAGGAAGCAGAGTATCAGCCAGGACTCGTCCCGGATCACGACAGACCCAAGCCGATCCGCTCTTCACGGCGATGTCCACCATGATGCTGCGGAGGCCACGGGGAGAGTAGACCTGCTAGGAGACACGCTGGGACAGAAGGCAGGACACAGTAAGAAATAGTTAGGAGACAGGGTGGGACAGAAGGCAGGACACAGTAAGAAATAGTTAGGAGACAGGGTGGGACAGAAGGCAGGACACAGTAAGAAATAGTTAGGAGACAGGGTGGGACAGAAGGCAGGACACGGTAAGAAATAGTTAGAAGACAGGGTGGGACAGAAGGCAGGACACAGTAAGAAATAGTTAGAAGACAGGGTGGGACAGAAGGCAGGACACAGTAAGAAATAGTTAGGAGACAGGGTGGGACAGAAGGCAGGACATAGTAAGAAATAGTTAGGAGACACGCTGGGACACAAGGCAGGACACAGTAAGAAATAGTTAGGAGACAGGGTGGGACAGAAGGCAGGACACAGTAAGAAATAGTTAGAAGACAGGGTGGGACAGAAGGCAGGACATAGTAAGAAATAGTTAGAAGACAGGGTGGGACAGAAGGCAGGACACAGTAAGAAATAGTTAGGAGACAGGGTGGGACAGAAGGCAGGACACAGTAAAAAATAGTTAGGAGACAGGGTGGGACACAAGGCAGGGCACAGTAAGAAATAGTTAGGAGACAGGGTGGGACAGAAGGCAGGACATAGTAAGAAATAGTTAGGAGACAGGGTGGGACAGAAGGCAGGACACAGTAAGAAATAGTTAGGAGACACGCTGGGACAGAAGGCAGGACACAGTAAAAAATAGTTAGGAGACAGGGTGGGACACAAGGCAGGACACAGTAAGAAATAGTTAGGAGACAGGGTGGGACAGAAGGCAGGACACAGTAAGAAATAGTTAGGAGACAGGGTGGGACAGAAGGCAGGACACAGTAAGAAATAGTTAGGAGACACGCTGGGACAGAAGTTATGTTACAAGGCTGAGTAAAGCCAGGACAGAAGACAAGTTAGGAGATGACTTTGGAGAAAATTCAGGGAGAAGTAACAATTTAGGAAACAAAATCAGTAAATCTGCAATGAAGTATTATGTTCATTATCAGTTCATCTGCAGATTATTTTGACGATTTGAGTAATGGTTTGATCTATAAAAAACAAATCTCAGTTTCTCAAAGTCCCACATCTTTAAATGTCTCGTTTTTCAGTTCAAAGCCCCAACAATATTCATTTTAATTCATTTCAATTTTAATGACTGAAATTATTAGTATTACTCGATTGCCAAAATAGCTGACTGTGGGTCTGTGTGGAGGAAAGATAATGAACCATAATATCTTACATTATCTGTGTATGTGACTATCACGGTTCATTTAAAATCCTGAGTCGAGCCTCAGTGTTTTTAGGGTCCATGGTAAAACGATTTGACAGTTTGATTTGATCCGTTTTGCTTCGAGATGGTAAATGTGGACGTACGTTATGTATAGTATATACGAATAAAGTCCTCGACACAACAACAGTAACTATGTATAAACACTATAGCTTGCTAATCTCAAGCTACTTTTACCTCAAACGTACCTTAAAAGGCTCCAGCGGAAACCGCCGACTAGCTTCTCTTCCTCGGCTGTTTTAATTTCGGTCTTCGCATTTCTTCACGATTAAAAAAACAACAACGGATGAACTTCAGGGGGTTTCTAACCGATGATAAAACGGCGAATTTCTAACTAGCTAGCGCTAAATCCAACGCATCGAACTACAACTGCCCACAACTACCGCGGAGCAGGCGGCACGCGACGGGATGTTGTGGTGTGACGTCATCAAACGGCGACTCTCGTGAGACGTCTCTCTCAGGCGTTGAGAGCAGGTGGGTAAGTAAGCACCTTTCTCCCCCTTAAGTACATCAAATAACTACGTGATGTGTTTCATAAAAGTTGTGTCTGTTATGGTCGAGTTTGTGGCGTTTTTTCGGCGCATTGAATGGTGAGTAGAGAGCTGTGTAATACGATTTGAGGACGTTAGCAACGAAGCTAACTTGTCATATCTGTGGTCAACAACAGTGTTAGCTTGGAGGCTGAAGATAGATAGATAGATAGTTAGTAAGTTAATTTCTCTCTTTCTTGCTTGCTTGATTGATTGACTGATCTATTGATCGATCCCCTAAGGGAAATTGGGGTTCCAAGTAGCTCAAGACATAGACATCACATATAATAGCATACACATAGTACATAGTACTCTATTAAAAAAACAAGTATCAAAATACACACTTTAAAAGTTGGGTTTTGAGCTTTCAAAGGGGATTTCCTCTGTTGATTTAATGACACCCTAGTAGGAACCCTGCTTACTGCAAACAGTAAAGATTGTGCAGTTAAATGTTCCCTGTCAGTGTTTTCCTAATTTGTCTAGATTAATATTACTGATGCATTTAAAGTGTATGTTGCATTTACTGCACGTTTTTTAAAACTCCTTTATAAACTGTTCGCTAGTTTAATCTACAGCAATAAATCATATTCGATAAGAAAATCATGTTTGTAGCGTTGGTCTAAATAGAAAAACAGCCCTATTTTTTAGTTTCTCTTGACCAATGCATTTTCCAGCAGACCCAAGAGGTGTTTAAGTCACTTATTTAGCTTAAGAAGTATCAGAAAAAGGACGCTTCATTCTTCTAACTCTAACCCTTCTAACTGGCCGAATATTTTTTTTCAAAGCACGGGATGGACTTCACAGAGTGTTACGCAGACTCTGTCTCCAGTGTTGCTGCTGCGGCACGCTCAGGCTGTAGGAAGATGGTGAGGAGACTCATAAAGAAAGGTTTCAGCGTTGACTCTCGAGACAACCGGGGTTGGAATGCCCTGCACGAGGCGGCGGCCGCTGGCAGCAAGGAGTGTGTGCAGGACATTCTGTCTGCCGCGGGCGGTGAGAATGTTTATTGTGCAACTCAAGGTTGTAGTTCTATCAGCGGGAAGCAGAGAATGCTTGAACTTTTTGGGGGATAAGTAACTTAAACAAGTAATGAACAAATGGAATAAATTCATCATTTTGGCCCTAAATCGGACCAACAGTTCAAAACCCAGAGATGTTCAATTTGCAATCTTATGAACAGTGTAAAGCAGCCAATCCTGTTATTGTCATCCATCTGTCTGCAGTGCAGTTCAGTACATAGAGGAAAGCAATCGATGGTCTCTTGTTCAAAATAGAGATTAATAATGCAACTTTCAAGATACACGATTAGGAACAAAATAACATGCAAAACAATTTGCAAACATGTATTACAACAGTGGAAACACATATATAAATGGTGTAAATGTACATAAACATGGTGGAACAAGATGGTCAAACCAGATAATGTTTCATAATTATGTTTGATCAATAAGCAGTTGTCAAAAGACTTCCCTTTGGTTCCTTTCAGCAGGCGGCTCCTCCTCCCGTGGCGGCCGTGCCTACGTGAACTCTCTTACTCACGAGGGGGAGTCTGCATGTTACCTGGCAGCACAGCGGGGACACCTGGCAGTGATCCGCCTCCTCCTGAAAGCCCACGCCAACATCAACCAGCAAACAAATGACCTGTCCTGTCCTTTGTACGCAGGTATAACACTTGATTAAATTGGTGTTCTCTTGTTTTCTGTGTTTATTTTCTTCTACTATTTTTTTACCCCCCCTAAGCTCACCTGACCAAATATATTTCCTCTTTCAGATTACATTGGCTGTGGTTGGATAAATGATGTCTGCTATCTGTTTCCCACCAGCTGTAGACGGCGGGGACAAGGAGGTTGTAGAACTGCTGGTGAATGAAGGGGCAGAGGTCAACCGAACACACACCGCGTCCTGCTGGACCTGCCTTCATCAGGCTGTGTATAAGGTAATAATGCATTGCACAAACACACACACACACACGCATTGAGAATGTATTCTCACTTGTGTTGTACATTTCCTAAGGGTCACAGTGAAATTGTGCGCATTCTGGTCAACGTGTGCAACCTGGAGGCAGTAGATGACCACGGGATCTCCCCTCTCTTCGTCGCTGCACAGTATGGCCAGCAGGAGTGCCTGGAAATTCTTGTTAATGCTGGTAAATAGCTGTTTTCACTTTGTTTGTTGCAGTTTGATATTGACTCGATCATTTTCCACACTTGCACCTGTAATCAAGTAAAACATAGAACACATAATGACTTGTCTTTCATTCCGTTTTCGCTGTAGGTGCCGATGTGAGCACCCAGGCAGCTGATCTGGCCACGCCGCTGCTGATCGCTTCTCAGGAGGGCCACCAGGCGTGTGTGGATTTCCTGTTAGACCGCGGGGCCGATCCTAACGTAGCCTGCAGCAACGACTGGCCCCAGCTTCCCATTCACGCTGCCGCCGAGTTTGGCCACACTGGGTACTGACTCGTTACTGACGTATAGTTGGACTTTGATTCCTTACCTTTTATCAAACATGAAAGAATGTCAAGTTGTGATCCTTCATCAGATGTTACATCTAACAGTGTGTTCTGAATTGTTAAACTAAAGAGTGATTGTGAATTCATTTTAAAACATTTTGAGACTCACAAGGTTTTTTGTTTTTTTTAAATATTTGTTTTGTTTTTAGTTAAAATTGTGAAAAATGTCCATCATTTTCCAGAGCCCAAGTTGACATCTTCATATTTTGCCCAACCAATAGTCCAAAATCCAAATATATACTTTTTACGCTGATACAAAATAAGCAAAGTAGCTGGAACTAGAGAATATTTAGCATTTTTACTTGATAAATCAAAATTGATTAATTAACACATGGAGCTTTTCGGAGCTTTTGTATGCAAACGTTCCCATATTGTTTTCTCCTAACACGTTGTCAATGCAGAGTCCTCAAGAGCCTGATAGCTGTTACGGATCGCGTGTGTGACCGCGGTGACGGCATGGTGAGTCCGCTGTACCTGGCGGTCCAGAGCCAGCAGAGCCGGAGTGTCGAGATGCTTCTGAGGGAAGGTTATAGCCCGGACGGCCAGGACTGCAGACACATCCTGGGGATCCGCTCACCGCTGTCCTTAGCCTTGTGTCGCACATCCGACAAACCATACAGGTTCTGTTAGAAAGCAGATTTGACCTCACATTCCCAAAGAAAACCGATGGATTCGTCCTTGATTTTGATTTGATATTTCTTCCAGTGAGTCGGTGGCGTTGCTGGTAGCTGCAGGAGCGAGTTTGAGCGAGGAGAACTGGATTCATGCCTTGGCCACCGACAAAACCGATCTGCTGCAGCTGATACTTAAACACAGATGGATCCCTCGACAGGAGATCTTGACCGGGGGCTGTTATGTACCACATTGCCGTGGGAAAACTGCATTAAAGCTGCAGGAGCTGAGGGATCTGCTCTGCCTGGCACTTAATCAAGTACACTTTGCCGCTTGCTGGCTTCCTCTGCTTCTGAAGGCTGGACTGGAGCCGTCTTTGCTGCTTCAGCCCAACATGTAAGATTGTCCTCTCACATTTTTACTCTTTGGTCAAGTATCAGATGGCCACACGTGATCAATTTCTCCCGGTCCTCTTTTCTAGGTTGGAGCAGGCAGACGGCGAGGTGTTGAGTTACCTGTTAGAATTTGTAAACTGGTCGACTCTGCCGCCGCCTTTGAAATGTATTCTGCATCGAAGACATTCGGAGAAGACCTGGGAACCACGTCCACATTTTGGTACAGTGCCAACAGTATATACTGCAGATTTGCTTTCACTAAACTGCAGTAAACTTTGAGTGATGACATTTCCCCCCCATGTCTTTTCCTCCGCTCATCCCTCTAGACTCCGTTCCCTGTCTATCCCACATCTGTCGGCTGCAGATTAGGTCAGTGCTGGGACCAGATCTACTGATGAGGACCAATGTGGTTCAGCAGCTCCCCGTGCCCTCCCCACTTCACGACTTCCTCCAATTCAGAGACATCCCAGAAGCTTCCGACACACACTTGCCACCATCGTCGCCACGACGAACACAGGGATACCTCAGTACACACCAGCACAGACATGTTGTATAACCCTGTCTGGTCTTTCCCTTGATGTTGCTTTAAATTGCACCAATTTACTCTCATTTCATCAAGACTCAGCATATTGTGTATGTTTGGAGACTTTAAATGTGTGAGTTCTGTGGGTTTTAGCAAAGTTTAACCACACAGGTGAGGTTTACAAAGAGTCTGTGTCTTAAGAACAATACACTCATTATAACTTGCTGTTTCATTCATGGTTTAATTGTATTTATTAATTTATTTCCCTGCCAAAAACTACAAGTGTTTATATATCGATATGCTCCGTTTGTGATATGACAATAAAAAGCCAGTTGGTCATTTTCTGATTGGAGCGCGCCGTTGTCATTGACACCTGGACCACATTTGATTGGTCGAACGTCACAGCGTTTGACTGGAGGAAGTATCGACGTAAGAGAAACAAGGGAGCTCGCTTTTTACTGAGGGGGGGTTTGCTTGACATAAAACATGATCTCGTCGTGAGGCCGCTACACTACAAACTGTGCAGGGTTATGCCTTGATGTATTTCATACGTGAGTATGTGACATGTTTGCTTTTTATCGGTGTGTGCGTCTTTTCTGGCCGATATCGTCCGTGTTGCCGTAGCTCGCTAGCTTGATTGTGCGCTTGAGCGCGTTAGCTCAGGTAATGATGCTCACAAACGTCTCCTTTCTGGCGGTTAATGTCACTTATTTTGTTCTGGTTATCCGGTCATAAAGGGGCGACGACGCGAATTTAATATCGAAACGTGAAGGGAAATATCATCCTCGACCACACACACACACACACACACACACACACGCACCACGTATCGGGTTGTTCGCGTTAGTTAACGTCAGATAACCTCAGCCAGCTGTTCGTTATAATCCACGTTAGCTAAACGCGGATGTGACGGCTAATTTATGCTACGTGTTGTTTGTTTGCCGCACTCTTTCTACGTGAACACTGACAGAGACGGCCGTCCTGCTGCTGTGGAGCAGTGGGTTCACTGGGAGGACTGGGATCATGACTGGAGAGACTGGGAGGACTGGGATCATGAATGGGATTGCTGGGATCCCTGGGATGACTGAGATCAAGACTGGGAGGACTGGGATCACTGGGGTGACTTGGATCATAAATGGGATTACTGGGGTGACTGGGAGGACTGGGATCAAGACTGGAATTACTGGGAGGACTGGGGTCAATGGGGTGACTGGGATCATGACTGGGAAGACTGGATCACTGAAAGGGCTGGGATCACTGGAAGGACTGGGATCACTGGTGTGACTGGGAAGACTGGGACAACTGGGATCACTGGGAGGACTGGGACAACTGGGAGGACTGGGATCAGGACTGGGAAAGCAGCAGCTCGCTGCCTGTCAGACAGCAGTTTGTGTAACTCAGTATTAAAGCTTGTGTTTGGATGCAAAGACGCCCTGACTTTAAGGGAAATGTGCTAAAGTTAGCAGGTGTGCTGTGACGTCATATTCACCCCTCCATCCTGACCCAGTGATTACATTACTATTGGAAAAATATAATCCATAATCAAATAAGCAACGGTGCATTGGAGTCCGCACTGTTTAACCTGTGAATTCCAGTTCTACAGCAATTATATAACATGTCAGGAGGACTGCAACAGTTAATCTGCTAATTTACTCTATGAAATGTCAAGAAAGTGTAATTGTTCACAGCCCAAATGAATATATTTAGGTTGTTTCCTAAATCTTAGAAATGAGTTAAGCAACGCTTTTTCAAACTATGAAGCAATTGCTTTAGTTTTTCATTGACTATGTCTTCTTTTTCCGCCGTGCAGCTGAGGCCAGCATTAGGGAGACGACTTCTCGTCCGTACGTCATCCAGATGAGGCATGCAGGCAGCATGCAGCCCACGTACAGAAGAGATGCCGGCGTCTGGAACCAAACCAGAAGTCTTCTCTACAAGAATCTGCTCATCAAATGGAGGACCAAGCAACAGAGTCTACAGGTGCTTTAGTTTCCCGCAGACTGATTCTGAATCTGTTGTGTTTTGACAGTTCAGCAAAGTCATTATACATTGCGCAAAGTGTAGAAGGAACTCCGCAGTACTTTAGTAGATATTTTCACAACTTGAAAACCTGAATATTTTTTTTTCTTTACGTTACTGGCTTACATTTATATACATCTGCCATTTAATTTTGATTTAATTTTGATTTAATTTTGATTTAATTTTGATTTAATTTTGATTTAATTTTGATTTAATTTTGTTCTCAAGACAGGCTCTCTGTCATGGCCTGTATTATTACGTCTGGATCTCTGAGAGCTCTCTCTCAAATTACTTTTTAATTTTTATACACAGTATAGATCTGGGGAATTAAATAAAATACATGGCTTGAGCCTCTCCTCGTTTGTTGCAGCATGCATTTTTCATTCGGTCTGAAGTTGCACCGATGCATTTTTAAAGCCTTCGTGTGTATCAACTTTCCTTCAGCGAGCGGCGGAGCTGAGGGGCCTCCTGCATCTTCCCCCGCAGCAGTGAGGAAAGTCCAGGATGTTCACAAGCAGTAGTGCGATTTAATACACTGTGTTTACTCATACCAGACATGCTAACTGTTTGCCACCGGATGCTTGAGCTCGGGATGAACATTATTTCATGCAGAGTCATGGAAAACCCATGTAGTTTGAGAGGACAAAGTGTTTTCTAAATTGTGTACACGTAGATAATCCCGACGCAGTGTCGAGCACAAGCCCTAAAATATATTTCTTGGTCTAAAGCTCTTTAAAAGCCTGACGAGCTCTGGAATCGGCTCACGTCAGTTAATTGTTTCCGTTTACTGTGTCACTCGAGGTCCAGCTGTCGCATGTTTATGTATCGGAAGAGGAAAAAAAACAGTGGAGTCGTAGAAGTTCATGACTAGGAAATAAGGATGAGTATTTATGCAGCCTGGAGCCAAATAGACATATATGGTAAGGTAATAGACATAGACTGTAAGGTAATAGACGTACATGGTAGGGTAATAGATGTATACTGTAAGGTAATAGACATATATGGTAAGGTAATAGACATATACTGTAAGGTAATAGACGTATATGGTAAGGTAATAGACGTACATGGTAGGGTAATAGATGTATACTGTAAGGTAATAGACATATATGGTAAGGTAATAGACATAGACTGTAAGGTAATAGACGTATATGGTAAGGTAATAGACATATACTGTAAGGTAATAGACGTATATGCTAAGGTGATAGACGTATATGGTAAGGTAATGGACGTTTATAGTAAGGTAATAGACGTATATGGTAGGGTAATAGACGTATATGGTTAGGTAATAGATGGTAAGGTAATAGACGTATATGGTAAGGTAATAGACGTATATGGTAAGGTAATTGATGTACATGGTAAGGTAATAGACGTATATGGTAAGGTAATAGACGTATATGCTAAGGTAATAGACGTATATGGTAAGGTAATAGACGTATATGGTAAGGTAATAGACGTACATGGTAAGGTAATAGGCGTATATGGTAAGGTAATAGACTGACATGGTAAGGTAATAGACGTACATGGTAAGGTAATAGGCGTATATGGTAAGGTAATAGACGTATATGGTAAGGTAATAGACGTATATGGTAAGGTAATAGACGTATATGGTAAGGTAATTGATGTACATGGTAAGGTAATAGGCGTATATGGTAAGGTAATAGGCGTATATGGTAAGGTAATAGACGACGATGTCAGGGTTTTTCTCATCACCATTCGTGTGTCTGTCTTTGCAGGAACTGATCCTCCCTCTGCTCCTGTTGGGTCTCCTGATACTCATCAGCGCCCTGAATCCCCACGTTTATTACGGAGGCATCAGCACCATGGAGCTGGAGCTGGAGCGGGACGACCACTTCTTTAAGGGCCTGGGCTACACGCCCATCAGCAACATCACCACCCACATCATGGAGGAGGTGGCCCAGGAGATGAGTAAGTGCTGATGCTTCTCAGCGACCCGAGGAAGACAAACAAGAAGATTATGGCGGGACAAAACATTCTTGATTTACATTCATTTCTATTGTCTTTGTTGTGTTTGCAGACATGCAGCACCGTCTGGATATGTTTACCAGCGAGGAGGACCTTGAGAACGCCAGCCTGTACGAGCCGTCCAGCTACGTGGGCGTTGTGTTCTTGGACAGCGCTGCCACGTCTTACAGGCTGCGTTTCCCATACAACCAGTTGCCCTTTCCCAGCGACTACACCGAGTCTATTGGTATAAACTCATAGGACTTTATTAAGTTTGTCTTCTCCGTGTATACATGTAAAGTCTCCTTTTTTAAGAAAGTTGTCACTTTTACATATTTTGTAGATTTTAATCTGATTTGGATTCAGTTTCACACGTGAAAAAAAGTTTTGCAGGACAGTTTTTTAGAGTTAAAAACAATTTTTGAAAG
Organism: Eutrigla gurnardus; assembly: GCF_963514095.1. NCBI lineage: Eukaryota > Metazoa > Chordata > Actinopteri > Perciformes > Triglidae > Eutrigla > Eutrigla gurnardus. The sequence continues at coordinate 13,746,226 of NC_139933.1, read as the reverse complement.
GTGATATATATTAAAAAAAAAATAATTTAAATTTCTCAATGGACACATATTAATATTAAATTAAGAAACTCACCTAGAAAAACCCAGAATGCCTAGTCTAGTCCCACGCTTCAGCCCCTTGTGACCAAAATTAGTATTACAACAACAAATTATCCCATCCCCAAAACATTTTTTTTGTCCACTTGTTTCACAGATTTTTTAAAAGTACTTCATTAAAAAATACTATAACTGACTATATATATATATATATATATATATATATATATATATATATATATATATATATATATATATAATCTAAAAACCCAACATTTTACAGATGTATTAGGATAATTAAGCAAGATTATCTCCAACCAGAGCTGAAATAGAAACTGAACGTTTGCCATCTCCGTCCAGCGTGCACGGACCTCATGTTGCTGTGTTTGTTCTCCTCCAGCCAACTGTTTTACCAGCTCGGTGAACTGCAGAGCAGCGAACTACTGGTACTCCGGCTTCATCCGCCTCCAGTCTCTGATCGACGCCGCCATCATCCAGGTGAGACAGGCCGTCATGATGAGGATGCAGCACTTACACAACAAAGAGAACGTCTACAGAGAATCTCAGTGAATAACGAGGATAAACACGTGAAGTCTGTTCGAGAATCACAGTTTTCTGTCTGCCGTGCACAGATGCAGACGAAGCGTTCGGTGAGGAGTGAGATGGACCTGAAGGTGGTAATGATGGGTCAGCCGGGCTCCGTGGAGGTGCAGAAATTCCCCCACGCCCTCATCTCCATCTACATGGTCCTGGCCTTCACGCCCTTCGTCACCTTCCTCATCGTCAACGTGGCAGCCGAGAAGGAACACCGCCTCAAAGACACCATGACCATGATGGGACTCTACGACACCTCGTTCTGGTGAGGGAGACGAGCGGGTCTGTTTGTTTGTGTGTTCGGGTACATGCTTACGTTTTTTTTTGTGGTACGACAGGTTGTCGTGGGGTCTCCTCTACGCCGCTCTGGTGACCATCATGTCCATCCTGATGTCTGTCATCGCTACGTACACGGCCCTGTTCCCCAACAGCGACTTCTTTGTCATCTTCTTCCTCATCTTCCTCTACGGAATATCATCGGTGAGTAGAGCTGTGATGGAAACACTTACATCAATCTATTTGTCAATAAAGGCTGACTTTTGAATTTTACAACACTGGAGTAATGTTCGGATCAAGCGAGATGGAAACAATCCTTCACAGCTGCCGCTGGAATCTAATTCTAAAAATAGTATAATACTAATAACATTAGTGTGGCCTGATCTTTATCTTCAACTGTGCATACGTTCTGGCTTTAAACACAGTGAACTTCTGAATTCCATTCACTTTCTTGTACAATAAATAAAATACATTTCCTTATGCTTGCAAATTATGATGAAATCCTGATCAAATGATGCTTTAGACTTCAGATGTCAGCGTTATAAATGAAGTTTCTAAGCTTCGGTGCAGTTCTAACCTTCAGCTGTTTAACATCCTGGTGACACAAGGATGCTTTAGGTTTCAAGAGAAACCTTTTTAATTGTTGATTTCTTCCCATTAGTAATGTATTGATGTCTAAACCACTAACTAAACCATTTCCCCCTCCTTCCTCCCTCTCGCTCCACAGATCTTTTTCTCCTTCATGCTGACGCCGTTGTTTAAGAAGCCCAAGTTCGCCAGCACCGTGGGCTCCATGCTGACGGTGGTGTTCGGCTGCCTGTCGCTGTTCACCGTGCTGATGAAGGACTTCCCACAGCCGCCGGTCTGGCTCCTCTGCCTGCTCTCCCCCAGCGCCTTCTCCATCGGCATCGCACAGGCAAGGACACACACACACACACACACACACACACACACACACACACACACACACACACACACACACACAGACTCGCACACCCACGCCATGCTCCACTGGTGATCTTCCAGCACGCGGTGTGTATTGAAACACCGGATTGTGTGTGTGTCTGTGTATGTGTGTGTTAGGTGGTGTACCTGGAGGCGCAGGGAGACGGTGCTGTGTTTTCCTCCCTGGCCAACGGCCCACATCCTCTATACGTGCCCCTGCTCATGCTGGTTTTGGACTGCATCCTCTACCTTCTGTTGGCTGTCTATTTGGATCAGGTGCTGCCTGGTAAGCACACACACGCACACACACGCACACGCACGCACACACACACACACACACACACACACACACACACACACACACACACACACACACACAGACACACAAACACACACACTATACCTCAGTAGAATCTCCAGATCCACTTAAAAACTATTAATCATATCAGTTCTGGGATCTCTTAGTTTAATCTTATGATTGTTTTTTTTTATTAATATCATATGTTTATTCCATGTTGTCTGAATCACAGGCGAGTTTGGAATGAGGAGGTCCTTGGTTTACTTCCTGAAGCCGTCCTATTGGTCTAAACGCAGAAAGCGCTACGTTGAAGTGAGCTCGGTGTACGACGCCGAGGTGAAAGGCGCTGCTGGCGACGGCAACGAGTCCGTGGAGCCGGTTTCACCCGAGTTCAGAGGGAAAGAAGCCATCCGGTAAAAGTCTCGACTTGAATAATGGATGTCGGTTGGATGCGAATTTCTGTTTCTATAAGTGCTTCTCGGAAATACTGCTGGAAAGGTTATGACAGTTTAATCGATTTATATATTTTTTTTAATGGCGGTCATTTAACTTAGGCTATTAAATACAGATCTGGATGCTGTTTCAGCACAAATACCTGTATCTAAAATGTCCAGTCAGAGGAAGCCTGTGGGATCAGCCTGCGATCTGAAAGCTGCTCTTCATTATGACGCCGCTTCTGTGTTTCCACAAATAAAAGCATGTTCTTTGTTGCTCTTTTGCTTCTCCTCCGGCAGCATCAACAACATCCAGAAAACGTACAAGGAGAAGGACAACGTGGTGGAGGCTCTGAGAGGTGAGTTCAGAGATCAAGGTAACCGTTTCATTTGGTCACCTGTCAATGATGTCATATCCCCTTTGTGCCTCAGCATTGTGGTCTGCCAGAAGGTGTCATTTTTTTATACTTTTTTTAATTTAACCTTTATGTCTCCCGGAGGGATTTCAAATCTCTTGTCTAATAAAGGTTTTGCACAAACAACAGACTGATTTTTAAACGGCTTTACTCTGTGTTTTCACTGACTTTAATCTGCAGATGTGTTCTGTGATATTCTGATATTCTGTTGAATATCCAATAGCCCCTTCTTTGCAATATTCATTTAAAATACGTTATTTTTTTACATTCAGAGAAGTAAAATACAAAAGCAAAATATATTCACAGGCTCCTAATGTTGGTCAGGCAGAGAGAATAGACCCTGATTTGTCGAGAAAACTGCCTGAAATCTTTCTTCCTTCTGATTTTTCGTGATGCTGTCCAGGTTTGACCTTTGACATCTACGAGGGCCAGATCACAGCTCTGCTGGGACACAGCGGCGCCGGCAAGTCCACGCTCATGAACATCCTGTGTGGCATCTGCCCACCCACTCACGGCTCCGCCACCATCTACGGCTCCCCCGTGGCCGAGATCGCCGACGGCTCCGAAATGAAGCAGCTGGTGGGAATCTGCCCCCAGTTCAACATCATCTTCGACGTGCTCACCGTGGAGGAGCACCTCAGGATATTCGCCGCCATCAAAGGGATCCCGCCTTCGGACGTCGACGCCGAGGTTACCAAAGTGCTGAAGGACCTGGACTTGGAGAAGATCATGACGGCCCAAGCCAAGAGTCTGAGCGGAGGCCAAAAGAGGAAACTCTCTGTTGGCATCGCCATCCTCGGAGATCCGAAGGTAGCTGATTTAACTGTTAATCGTTTACTTTCATCACGGTCCCATAAGGTCTCCAGTCCTCGCATGGTAACGTTCTGAGCCCGCTTTTTGTTCCTGCCAGATCCTGCTCCTGGACGAGCCCACGGCGGGGATGGACCCCTGCTCCAGACACCAGGTCTGGTCGCTGCTGAAGAGCCGCAGGGCCGGCAGAGTCACCGTCCTCAGCACCCACTACATGGACGAGGCCGACATCCTCGCCGGTACGAAGCCACACACGGCACCAGATTAAGAACTCTGAACTGTTGCCATTTTATCCCCTTTAATAATCCAAATGAATTGATTCATTACTATCATTATTTAATATATAATACTGGTGAGATATTCAAGGCTTCAGCAAACTCCTCAAATTTTTAATTTTCGTTGTAATTTTCCTGCAGCTTTGTGTTGATGATGAAGCTGCTTTTTTAATATTCTCGTCAGCGTCTGAGGAGAAATGTGTTCATCATACCGACACACTCAGACAATGTGTGATAAAATTGTTCTTAGCCAAAGACGGTTTCACAGAATTTGTTGTTTAACACAGATGTTTTTTTGTTTTGTTTTCTTTTGTTTTTCTCCAGATCGTAAAGCTATTATTTCTCAAGGACAGCTGAGATGTGTTGGCTCTTCTCTGTATCTCAAGGTCAAGTGTGGTGTTGGGTATCATCTCAGGCAAGTGGATTTTATTTCTCTCAAATCCTGGAAACTGCTACATCAATTTTAAAAAATGATTTTATTTGTCCCGGGGGACAGTTAAGGGCACACAGAGTAGCTGTACAAGAATAAGGGTGACACAAAATAACCTGTAAATGACCTGATGAATGTATGACATTATGTGCAAATCCTACAAAAGACAACAAACGTTGATGGTACGTCAAAATATGCTTAAAGATACTGAGAGGAACATTCATTGTGTATAGCACCCCCTGTGGACAAAAACACAAGCACTACTTCCTTTTTAGATGGGTCTGGGTCTGACAGTCTGACCCTGTGCAGTCCTGGTTGTGGTTCTGCTCTACCTCCCTTCCTCCCCGTTGGATTTCAGCAAATCATCTCGCTAATAGTTCAGTTTATTTCATAACCACTTAAAAAGTTCCTCACAGTAACATTAAAGAATAATTCTTCATATTTTTTGGTTTGGCTACGACTTATTGAAGGTGTGTATCACCTACAACGTTTTTTTTTTTTAAATCCCCACACAGAATGTCGATTAATCAGAGATGTGACGCTGAAAAGATCACGTCACTGGTCAGCCACAACGTTCCCAAGGCAACGCTGTCTCGACAACACGAGGCAGAGTTGAAGTTCACGCTGCCTTTTGAGAGCATGGACACGTTTTCAGGTCAGATCTCACCGTCGAACCGGAAATGTTGAACATCACAAGTTATTTTTTGTTTTTTACATTTATGTAACTTGTTTACTTAAGTGAGATAAAGTTTTCGTCTGATTTAAATTGTTTCCTCACTTGTGTTTATGACTTAAGAACAAGTAAATAAAACAGGAGTTTTTTTTTTTTTTCACCTTTTGAAATCAAGTGAAAACTCAAATGTTTTCAGTTCTATTTAGAACATGGGACTTCAGCCCCTTGAGGCCGAAATAGGTATTACAACAACAAACGCACACGCGCACACACACATAAAATTCACCTGCCATTTTTTCACCTTTTTCACAGATGGAAAAAAGGAACTTTGAAAAGATTATCCTGGCAAAACATTTTTCTCACCTGTTCAGTCATAAACTCTTTCCTCACTTTCCTCTCAGGACTTAAAAAATGACTCATTTGTGACTCAGCTTTGACTTGAACAGCAGAATCCCAGCAGTACGTTTTTAATGAATTTTGTCTTTTGTAGGCTTGTTCTCTGAGCTGGACTGCCAACCCGATCTTGGAATTATCAACTATGGGGTTTCCATGACAACGCTGGAGGATGTTTTTCTACGTTTGGAGGAGGAGGCCGAGGTGGACCAAGCTGGTGAGTGTGCATCAAAGGAAATCTTAATTCAACCTAATTAAATGAAATGAGCGTCCACATGAGCGTGTTTGTCTTCAGACTACAGCGTGTTTAATCGCGAGCCGGCGGACGACGAATGTGACGGCGCCTCTACGGACGACACGGACCAGCGGCTGCTGGCGTTCGCGGACAACAAGTCGGACGTGGTGTCGGGTCACGCTCTGTGGCGGCAGCAGTTCAGCGCCGTCGTCTGGCTGCACATGCTCAACATGCGCAGGGAGAGGAAGGCCTTCATTTACACGTGAGCGTTCAGAGGCGAAACGTCAACCGTCACACATGACAGCGTGCAGAAATGTTAGTTTTGGATTTGTTTGTTTCTCCGGCAGTCTGGCCCTGTTCCTGGTGTTCGTTGCCGCCGTGCTCGTCGTTGCTCTGGCCATAGGAAACATCCAGATTCACTCCCCGGACCGCCAGTTTCTGCCCGTTTACCTCCTCAAAAGGAACCAGGCGCCGCGGAGGTACGCCACGGGCCTCTTGATCCAGAACTCCTCCGGTGAGTCTGCAGGTTTTGTTATAACGTGTCCTCTCAATGAGAAGCCGGATCTGTAAATATTGTGATGGGATGCTGACTGCTGTACATCTGTGAAATTACACCCGGTACGACAATCGATCAGAATTGTCCCGTGGGTGAAATTCTAAACGGCCTCTCTTTATTTTTTTGTGCCAACAGGCTCCGATATTTCTGACTTCGTCCACAACCTGCAGTCTCAGGACATCAAGGTGGACATGATGAAACACGGCGACTACATGGCAGCCGCTCCGCACAGCGCCGCCATCAACGTAACGGGATCCAGCAAGGTCACTGCATTATTACAAAGATTTCATTCTGTTTTCGATGCCAGATATTTGCTGCAATCGGAGATGGGAGCATCGCATCGTTGTCCTGCAGTTAAAGTGGTCGCTTTGTTCCAGACGAAGGGCTCTTTGAAGACTCGACTAACGCTTCTTCTGTCTGTCAGCAGGGCTTCAAATACAGCGTTGCGTTCAACAGCACCACAGTTCACTCCCTGCCCATGGCGGTCAATATACTCAGCAACGCTCTCCTAAGAGGTCTTAATGGTTCTGGACGGATCAGGACCTGGACCAAACCATTTGATTACGTGAGTACTGATAGGGGGTCAGATGACTCGGATCATATCTGTCCTGTTGCCGTTGTGATGTGAAACGTTTCCGATGTGACGTTCCTCAGCAAATCCCCGACGCCACGTCCTACGCGCTGGTCTACATCGAGGCCATCATACTGGGGATGCTGGCGGCTGGAATGCCGGCGTACTTCGCGATGGACCACACTCGAGACAGAGAGGTACTCGCTCGCCTACTAACGAGCATTTAGAATGTCCAGCAAGGCGAGAAGAGATATACAGGGTTCGTACGGGTGCTGGAATTCCTTGAACACACTTTAATTTTAGTGTGCTGTTTTCAAGGTTTTTAGAATAAAGTGCTTTAATCTGCTTGAAATGAACGCTATATGTGATGACATACATGATATAACACAGAAAAGAAGATCTCCATATTTGAGATTAAATTCATTAAATTTTATTTATAGTGTCAAATCACAACAGAAGTCATCTCAGGACACTTAACACATTGACTAGAATACGCTCAAAATTTCCAGTCTCCTTTTCAAAGTCCCAACATCACCCAGGGGCAAGCTTTACAGCGACAGTGGCGAGAAAAAACTGCCTTAATAGGCTTTTAGGCAGAAATCTGGTGCAGCCCAGAAATCTAGTTTCCTTTCATTTGTGGTCTCAAAACATCATGTTGGTTGTTTATAGGACAATACGGAATTCTGATTGTGTTGTATACAAATATGTCGTTCACCACAGCTGGAAGGTGCTGGAAAAGCCTGAAAAATGTTTCCCTGTTTTTCAGATCCAGTGTCGCTCCACGCTGCGGATCTCCGGTCTGGTGCCGTCGGCCTACTGGTGCGGCCAGGCAGCGGTGGACATCCCCTTCTACTACCTCATCCTCTCCTGCATGATCATCATCCTCTTCTCCTTCCACACGGGAAACCTGCTCAGCTCCAGCAACCTCACCGCCGTGGTGCGTACCACCGCTTAGCCGGCACAGCGCTATTATATGTAGCTCCTGTTGGACAGTAATACCTTCGTTTCAGCAGGAAAGGGTCTGCCTCTCCGTTCTAAGATGCCATAAAAAGACCCCAAAAAAAAAGCCGTGGAAGGGGGGTAATATTCTGGGGAAAAACTCATAAAAAAAAAATGTGCCGCCGTATGAATTTCGGTATGAATTTTCGTTGCACCTAAAATAGTGTTAAGGCAAAGGTCCTGAAATATATATTATAACAATAATAATAATAATAAACTTTATTTGTATACCACCTTTTAAAAAAACAAAAGTTTACAAAATGCTTTGACATTATCAATATATATATATATATATAGCTATATAAAATACATATAATTTCACTTTCTTTCTGTGTTATTTTATGACCATAAATAAATACTTAAAGAAAACTAATGAATATATATTTTGCACTTTTTTTCTGGTAATAATCCCCCCGTCCCCTGGCTCTCTAATTTAACTTTCTGATATCACACACACAACAACATGCTTAATTAAGCCTCAAAAATATTCAAAAATCCAATGTATGTAATATCCTGGTGCATGTGATATCCTCTCCACTCTAAGGTCCTGTGCACCGTCGGCTTCGGTCCGTCCATGATCCTCTTCACTTACGTGCTTTCTTTCGGCTTCACCCGAGTCCAGAGCAACAGGGATTTCTTCTCCGTCATCTCCATGATGGTGAGGCGTTTATACACAAGTAGCACAACAAAGTCTGAGATGAATAACTGTGATCGCAATAACTGAAGCGTGATTCTGTCGTCTGTCTTATTGGAAGTGTTTGACCTGCTGACTGTGTGACTGCAGGTGTGTGTGGTGTCGGCCTCGCTGGTCCAGTTTTTCCACGACAACCCTGAGCTGAGCAGAAACCTGCACAACATCCTGTGTTTCTTCAACCCCCTGTACCCTCTGATGGGCTGCCTCAACTGCATCACCAAGGTAGGAGCTCGCCCGGGTCCACCAGGCAGGTCGATCCGCGGTTTCTCAAGATAGATAGATACCTTAATTTAAGCATTTAATGGAAGTAATTTATTCCCTCATAAGATGAACCGGTGTGGGCGGAGTGTTTCAGATCATTGTTACCAGAGAAGCATTTTCTGTTAATTTATGATATGTTATATTGCAAAAACAATTACTTGTGAAGAGTGCGAGCTGTCGCTGGTCACATGGCCGGGAGCCCCGTCGCTCACCTAATTTCTCCGTCTGCAGGCGACCTTCCTCCCCTCTCTGTACGAGGAGAACTTCTTGTGGAAGAACCTGCTCATTGCCGTGATAGCTGTACGTATATCAGAACACGTTCGGTAGACGGAGACGGTGCGCGCGTGTGTTCACCCATAATGTGTGTGTGTGTGTTTGTTCTCAGCCGTACCTCCAGTGCATCCTGCTGCTTTTCCTGCTGCGCTGGCTGGAGATCCGCTACGGAGGGAGGACGGTCAGCAGGTGGGGGTTTCAGCTCATAACTCTGATTACAGTAGAACTTTTTAGTCCGAGTGGAGACTTGGTGTTCACAATTTAAATTTTTTTTATTTTTTTTATTTTGCATGTCCAGTATCTCGTCGAAGTCGAAGCCCAAAGTGGATAAAAACCCAGAAGAAGGGCTGAACGAGGACGAGGATGTTCGGATGGAGAAGGCCAGAGTGAAGGAGGCTCTCACCTGCCAGTCCTGTGAAGAGGTGTTACATCCGGTCTCCACATCAGTAGACGTTTCACATGTTCTTTGGCTCACTAGCCATCGTCAGGGTTTTGGGCTGAACACCAGTTAGTTAACTGTGTTTTCTTGTCCGTGTAGAAACCCGCGGTGGTTGTGAGCAACCTAAGGAAGCAGTACAAAGGCAGACGAGAAGGGTTTTCTCTCAACAAGAGGAGGAAAGTGGCCACCAAGAACATCTCTTTCTGTGTCCGCAAAGGTGCGTTTACAGTCTGATCTTCAGCTGGCTTTAACTGCATTAAATGGAAACGGAATGGAGGCACAAAAAAACCACACGTTGCTGTTTGTTCAGGTGAAGTTCTCGGACTGTTGGGCCCCAACGGAGCAGGGAAGAGCACCATCATGCAGATGTTGTCAGGGGACACAGAGCCCACTTCAGGCCAGGTACGGCACTGCCACTCTCCTCTTTTACTTCCTCATCCTCATTTAAGACTTTTTTTTACTCTTCTGGGGTTAAATCAGTGAAGAGTATTACACTAATTTATACATGGATGCTTCATATTAAAACTATTTAATACATTTTTCATTAGCAACTGTAAACGTTAAATCACCTAAATGATTGTCTTGTAATTCCGTTATGGATCATCTAGTCATGTGACCTTCACTGACAAGGTCCTGGAGTTGTAAAAGATCATGCGTTTTGCTTGGTCCAGGTCCTGATGGGGGACTACAGCACGGAGTTCCGTGCGTCGGACAATCCCCTGGAGCACGTGGGCTACTGTCCTCAGGTGAACCCTCTGTGGCCCCGGATCACGCTGCAGGAGCACCTGGAGGTCTACGCCGCCATCAAGGGCCTGCGAGGACAGGATGTACCGGGCATCATCAAACGGTGAGCCTCGCGTCACAGACGTTGTTACCTGTGAGACCAACCATCACCGACCGAGGTCTTATTTCATCCATCTTCTTTTCCTGTGATCAGACAGCCAGGGGCATGCTGGGTAGTGGAGTAACCTTAGGTCCTTGCTAGGTTAGCTGAGGCTAGGTCTGAACTCCTGAGGCGGTCGGCTTCAGTTCACGCTTCCTTTAACGATGCCGATGAGCGGATTCTGTCGTATGACATAAGAGCTCAGTCATAAACACGACAACCACAACAAAATAAATGTTATAGCGCCTCCTTTTTAAGTCGGATAAAGGAGTGCGTGTTCCTTAATGATGGAGGAGATAACGATGCTGACTGCTGTTCTGTGTCGTCAGTGTGGTGAACGCCCTGGAGCTGAAGGACCACCTCCACAAACAAGCCAAGACCCTGTCTGCAGGACTCAAGAGGAAGGTGAGACCACGTTTAACAGAATCCATCCGTTAAAACTGCCAACGGCCAAGTGTTTCCAGGTGGACTGAAGTGTCGCGTTGCTTGTTTCCAGCTGTGCTTTGCCTTGAGTATGATCGGGAACCCTCAGATCGTCCTACTGGACGAGCCGTCGTCGGGGATGGACCCCAAGTCCAAACAGCGCATGTGGTGAGAAGATGTTCCTCAACTCAGATGAACTTCATCAGAATCGTTCAGTAATCCCTCAGGGAAAAGCACAGCTGCAGTTGTAGTTGTCCAGTCAGGAAGAAAGAATGCTGATACATAAATAGTAAAAAAAGTATAAGAAATAATGACACCAAATACTACGTGTTACATTTATTGCCATTACATCATCAGTCATATATCATATTTTTTTCTATTTCTTCTAAATCAAATTTTAAAAGTAAATTTCAGTATTTTTCCATGTTTTGTCCATTTCATCAGTGATTTCTAAAACAGGAATTAAAACAATCAAATTCCAAGAATACAAAAATAAAGCAGAAGTTCTTTACTTCCGAGGCTTTGTGGGGGGAAAAGCTGTTCATCCACAGCTTCATTGTTATTTGACCAATAATCATTCTTGTAGAAAACGTCTTGTGGAGCTGCTTATATTTTTGCATTTTGACTCAATTCTTTCATTTTTTTAAAAATGTTTTTCTTCTCAAAAAATCGTATTTTCGTCGTATTATTTTCTGTAGTTTTCCTTTGATCACAGAAGAAGTTCGGCTGTAGAGCAGAAATGTGTCTTTATGGAGGAAACAACGGCCTTCTTCTTCTTTCCTGCCGTATTTAAATCCTCTCACCTCTGTGTCTCCTCTGCGTAGGAGAGCCATTCGTGCTGCGTTCAAGAACCGGCAGCAGGGCGCCGTCCTCACCACGCACTACATGGAGGAGGCCGAGGCCGTGTGCGACCGCGTGGCCATCCTGGTGTCCGGCCAGCTGAGGTCCGAACTCAACATCCGCGTGGCGTTTTACTCTGAAGGAGCCCAACATGTCCAACACTAAACTGCCTGCTGCCTTTCTCTCAGATGCATCGGCTCCATCCAACATCTGAAAGGGAAGTACGGACGTGGCTACAGTCTGGAGGTCAAACTCAGAGAGGAGCTGTCGGGCCTCCAGCAGGTGGCGCTGCTGCACAAGGAGATCCTCAGGATCTTCCCTCACGCTGCCCGGCAGGAGAGGTGAGAACCTCCTACTACTACTACTACTATTACTACTACTATTACTACTACTACTACTATTACTACTACTACTACTATTACTGCTACCACTACCACCACGACTACTACTGCTACCACTACAACTACTACCACTACTACCGCTACTATGACCACTACTACTACTACTACTACTGCCACTACCACTTCTACTACTACTACTACTACTACTACTACCACTACCACTTCTACTACTACTACTACTACTACTACTACCACCACTACCACTTCTACTACAACGACCACTACTACTACTACTACTACTACTACTACTGCTACCACTACCACCACTACTACTACTGCCACTACTACGACCACTACTACTACTACTACCGCTACTATGACCACTACTACTACAACCACCACTACTATTACTTCTACTACTACCACTACCACCACTGCTACGACTAATACTATTACTATACTACCACTACTACGACCACTACTACTACTACCACTACCACGACTACTACCACTTCTACTTCTACTACTACTACTACCACCACTACTGCTACCACTACAACTACTACCACTACTATGACCACTACCACCACTACTACTACTACTACTACTACCACTACTACTACTACCACTACTACTACTACTACTACCACCACTACTACTACTACTACCACTACTACTACTACCACTACTACTACTGCCACTACTACGACCACTACTACTACTACTACTACCACCACTACTACTACTACTACCACCACTACTACTACTGCCACTACTACGACCACTACTACTACTACTACTACTACTACCACCACTACTACTACTGCTACCACTACAACTACTACCACTACTACCGCTACTATGACCACTACCACTACTACTACTACCACCACTACTACTACTGCTACCACTACAACTACTACCACTACTACCGCTACTATGACCACTACCACCACCACCACGACCACTACTACTACTACTACTACTACTACTACTACAATTACCACCACCACTACTACTACTACCACCACTACTACTACTGCCACTACTACGACCACCACTACTACTACTACTACTACCACTACCACCACTATTACTACTACTACTGCCACTACTACCACCACTACTACTACTACTGCCACTACTACTAATACTACTACTACTACCACTACCGCTACTATGACCACTACTACTACAACCACCACTACTATTACTTCTACTACTACCACTACCACCACTGCTACTACTACTACTATTACTATACTACCACTACTACGACCACTACTACTACTATCACTATACTACTACCACTACTACTACTACTACTACTACCACTACTAAGACCTCTACTACCACTACCACCACTGCTGTACTACTACTACTACTACTACTATCCTTGAGGCGATAACTTCCTACTACTACTACTACTACTACTACTGCTACTACCACCACTACCACTACTACTACTACTATACTACTACTACTACTACTACTACTGCTACTACCACCACTACCACTACTACTACTACTATACTACTACTACAGGTGCCTGACTGATTGTGTTCCTTGCAGCTTTGCTACTCTGATGGTTTACAAGATCCCCATGGAGGACGTGAAGTCACTGGCCAAGTCCTTCTCTCAGTTAGAGAGCGGTGAGTCTCTCTCTCTCTCTCTCTCTCTCTCTCTCTCTCTCTCTCTCTCTCTCTCTCTCTCTCTCTCTCTCTCTCTCTCTCTATTACTGAGACGTTTCTGCTGAGTCATTCCGTGTACTTCATCTCCTTTTACCTCTGCTCGTCTTCAGCCAAGCAAACGTTCAACTTTGAGGAGTACAACTTCTCCCAGTCCACGCTGGAGCAGGTACGCTGCTGGGAATCGCACCATCGTCGCCTCAGACGCCACAGACGACTCGCCTGGGCCTCATGACGTGTCTCCTCCGTGTCTTTGTGCCGCAGGTGTTCATGGAGTTCGCCAAGGAGCAGGAGAACGAGGAGGACGAGGTCGGCTCCCTCAGCACCACCTTCCAGTGGCAGCGCCTTCGCCAGGACAGCTCCGCCCCCGTCAACCACGCAGAGAGCGTCGTGCACCAGCTCTGAACCCTGAATAGCCGAGACCCGAGCAGGACCAGGACCGACTAAAACCCCCTACCTACCGGGCCTCCGCCGCCTGAGGGCTCCACGGCAGCACTCGCCCGCTCCACGTCCAGCCCCGCCCACAGGCGTGAGCAGGCACTCGTGCACGCTGCCCGTGTGTTTGGGCTGTGTAACGGTCGGAGGTGTGAAACCCTCGTCCGCTGGTGCTCCGTGTCCTCTACGTCGCACTGACTCCACATGCCGATGCCACACCTACTCCTCTTTCTAACGTTTTTATTATTATTATGTTTTTTTTTTTTAATCTTCACAGGGAAGTCAGCAAAAGGAAAACAATATCAATAATATCTAATGTTTCTCTCCTCGGCGTTACGGTGAGTGTGTTTCCGTCTGTCGTTTCTGTTTCACCGGAGCTGATCACCTCCACGATCGTAACCAAAGCAACGCAGCTCCGAACCACACACCCGCCACCTCCTGCACACTGAAACTGTTCTGTCTGTCAGTGTTGGTAGCATGTGCTTCACTAGTCTGAATAAGGGTTATTATTATTATTATTATTATTATGATTATTATTCATGTGGGTAAAGAGAGTCTTCAGGCTGTTCCTCTGCCTCCGTTCACCAGCATGCACATCGTTAACGTCCACGTTTGAATCCTCCGCCACCGTACGGGTGTGGGGGGGTCGAGGGTCTCTGCCCACGTGGCCTTCCTCTCTGCAGTCTTAGCTTTTCAACCAGAACCCGTAGCGCTGGGGACGTAGTCCAGAGAATACGCACACACCAGTAACACCAGTACATGTAGCACACGGGCCTCGTCAGACGTGGAGCTCGAGGTCGCTTCAGACGGATCGACGAGGATTTCTTTGATACGTGATTCTTTGGTACGTTTTGAGGTGTGTGTGTGTGTGTGTGTGTGTGTGTGTGTGTGTGTATATGTGTGTGTGTCTGTGTGTGTGTGTGTGTGTGTGTGTGTGTGTGTGTGTGTGTGTGTGTGTGTATGTGTGTGTGTGTGTGTGTGTGTGTGTGTGTGTGTGTGTGTATATGTGTGTGTGTCTGTGTGTGTGTGTGTGTGTGTGTGTGTGTGTGTGTGTGTGTGTGTATGTATGTATGTATGTGTGTGTGTGTGTGTGTGTGTGTGTGTGTGTGTGTGTGTGTGTGTGTGTGTGTGTGTGTGTGTGTGTGTGTGTGTGTGTGTGTGCGCGGTTAAAAGGGAATTTAAGACCCTTTGTTGAGCAGTGAACGTGTTTATTTGTGGGGGCTGAGTTTTATTCTGTTGATATTTTTAGTAACTGAGCAGCAGATCTTGTACTTGATGGTGTGAGCGGGAGGTGGACAAAATAACAGGAACAGCTGACGATCTAATGCGACCCAGAACAACAACAACACGCCTCAAATCTCATCATCAGCTTCACAGGAAGCGATCGCTCCGGGTTTAGTTACACTGCCAGGTGTGTTTGTTTTCTCCACCTCCTGTAAGACTCTTTGTTTGTTTTTGGGACGTCGATCACAGATGCTGAAAAGTTTTATTTTAAAGGTTTTTTTATATGAATTATTGATGCTTATGTGATTATGATATTGAATATAAATGATTTCCGCCGAGCTTCGTCGTGTGTCTTTAACTCTCAGATTGGCGGTGCAGATGTTTCCTGGTTGTGGGTTTCATCACACGGGGTTTCCTTTCATCGGGTCCAGGTTTCATCACCTCCTGTGTCGTTAACCGAAGAGCTGATTTCTGAAGTTATTTTTGCAAGGATTTTGTTATTCTGAGGTTGATTGACTTTCCATGCATCACACACACTAACTGTCGGGCTCTTTATGTCCTTTTTGTAAATGTGAAAGGGTTTGTTTTTGCACACATGTAGCCTTGTTTCCTTTTTAATGGGGGACAGAATAAAACACTGGCTCTGCATTCAGTTTAACGTGTGGTATAAGTTAACACTTTATAGATTTTATATTTGCTTTCCCACGTGCAATGTAGAGAATTTGTCCACAAACGTTCTTGGTTCTCCAGCGTCGGTGTGTTTCAGTAACACGTAGCCAAATAAATCACTTCTTTTGCACTTCTCTCAGAAGCATCGGAGCTCTAGTTGGACGTTTGTGACACCGAGAATCCCAAACCGTCCTCCTGAAAGTGGAGCAGGTTTTTTTTTATTTTGTTTTCCTGGTGGTGGTATGAAAGAAAAGAAATTGCACTATTTCTGGGAAGTTTTCTAACCTTTCTTTATATTATGCAATCTTTGTAAGATCATCTGTGCACTGATTTTATTGTTTACAGACTGTGGTTTAGCTGTGTGCTGTATTTTCCTCCTGTATCACCCCACGTCTGGATGGACACTGATGAACTCTGCGGTCTCTTAATGACCTTTTCATGAATAAACGTTAATCCAAATGATTGTTTTCTCTCTCTTTTTTCTTTGATATCCAGATACTGATCTGACTCGCCCAGTTCTCATGGTCACTTTGTGGATTGATGGCGGATAATAAACGAGTGACATTTCACAAGTTGGGCAAAAATAGAAGTTGACACAAGGAAACCAGTAGTGGGAGAAGTATTCACACATGTACACAAGTGTTACACTGTAAAATACTAAGTTATACATTCAAAGTGCAAAAGTATCAGCATCAAAATATTCTTAAAAGTACAAAATAACCCATTTCCAGCTGTTAATGGTGGAGCTAGTTCTTAGTTCTGGGTTCTTATCGTGTCCCGTCTTGATTAGATTTCGCTGCGTAGTTCCAAGATTTTTAATTCAACTCAGAGACTTCCAAGTTTCTTGACCAGAATCCATCCATCCATCCATTTTCTACCGCTTATCCTGTATTCAGGGTCACGGGGGGCTGGAGCCGATCCCAGCTGTCATTGGGCGAAGGCAGGGTACACCCTGGACAGGACGCCAGTTGACCAGAAACGATAACTCTAATTAGTGTCCTCCTTAATACGTGATATCCATGAGTTTGTCGTCTTATATTCTTAAGAAGCTCCCTTATTCATATCTAAACACACACTCGCCACTATCATCATTGTAAGTCGGTTATACTTCTTGTGTGTTTATATTAAGACCACTTCCTTTACTCACTTGGTTTAATCTTTAAGTTAGTCAATAAATACACATTAATCATTAAGTCGTTGTCCGTGTATATTTCTTCTGAGCAGAATACAAAGATCCCTATTTCACAGCTTATGATCTGAAGAGTGAGATTGATTTATTGAAATGATATTGATTGGTTCCTAACTGATTAATAGTGGTCATCAGAGTCATTAAATTAAACTTTGTAAATTCCTGTTGACCAACAGGTGGCGCCCCGATTCTAATAGCAGACAGTGGAATCTACAAAGTCTTATTTTCTTTGCTGCCCGTATTTTACAAGTAACATGTTGATGGAACAAAGTCCAAGTGCTGCTCCCCTCTCTCTCTCTCTCTCTCTCTCTCTCTCTCTCTCTCTCTCTCTCTCTCTCTCTCTCTCTCTCTCTCTCTCTCTCTCTCTCTCTCTCTCTCTCTGTGAGAATGGCGGAGGGTGTGTGGAGCTGAGAGCGTGGTGTGTGAGTTTGTTGGCGGTGTGAGTGAGTTTCTTCGAATTTTCTCTCAATCTTTTCTGTCTATCTTTATGTGTACGTGTTTTCTTTACAGTTAGTAGTGTGTCTTAGTGTTTTTGTGTGTTGGTGTGGTGGTGTTTGGTGGAGGCCGAGCGGAGGGCCTGGTTGGCACCATGCCAGTGGCGGAAGCCGCTGCCGCTGAGTTTGAACGGCTGACTCGGCGGCATGCCATCAAGCTTGTCCCGGCGATGCGGTGCTCGGTGGAGGAGGCGGGTTTAGCGGTGGGAGAGGTGGTCGGGTGCGGCAGCGTGAAGTCTGCCTCCCGAATGAACGGAGCAATCGTTATCTTCCTGGATAGTACGGCTAAAGTCAGCGCGGTGGTGGAGAGCGGGGTCGTGATCCAGGACACCTTCATCCCCGTTCTCCCGCTGGTTAGTCCGGCTACCAGGATAACGATCTCCAACGCTCCTCCGTTCATTAAAAACGAAGTGCTGGCTAAAGAGTTGTCCTTATTTGGCCAGTTGGTCTCACCCATAAAAATGGTGTCTTTGGGCTGCAAGGCCCCGCAGCTGAAGCACGTCGTGTGTCACCGGAGACAGGTGTACATGATCCTCAAAGACACAACAAGCGATCTCAACCTGTCGTTTTCCTTCAAGGTAGAGGGTTTTAATTACATGGTCTTCGTCAAATCGGAGACCATGAAATGTTTTGGTTGCGGAGCGGAGGGGCACCTGGTCCGGTCCTGCCCGGAAGGGGGTGCCGGGAGGCCAGAAAAAAGAAAAACATCTGAATCAGGGAGCCTGGAGTCAGCATCGAAAAGAACAGCCGAGTCGGAGAGTGATTTCTACCTGACTCAGGAGGAGCAGCAGACTCCGTACTCTATGGCAAAAATTAAAACGTTTTTAGGGATCACAAAATGAGCCAGACTTCCTGTTGTAGAGGAGCACTTTTCCAACCTGAGGCTGTTTATTCAGTCAGCTCGCCCTCTCACCAGGAAGTCTGGCCAGTCCAAAGTCGGGCTCTCGGACCGGGAGGTCTTCCGGCTCAAATCAATAATGCAGAACAGGAGTTTTAATCACAACATCCTGTGTTTTTATTTACTGACATGTTTTATCACTGTCATCCCCTTTTTAAGCTTCTCTCCATCAATGTGTGATTTTAACGTCAGCATTTTAAACTTGAACGGAGCCAGGGCTGATTTTAAAAGAGCATCTCTTTTTAAGCTGATGGAGTTGAAGAGGATAGACGTGATGATGGTGCAGGAGACCCACAGCACAGCAGACAATGAGAGTGACTGGAGGAGGGCTTTTAATGGGGAGGTCGTTTTAAGCCACAAATCCAGTCTGAGCCGAGGGGTGGGGATTTTATTCACCAAAAACTTTTTACCCATTTCCTTTATCACTGAGGAAATAATCCCAGGTGTTTTACTGAAAGTTCAGGCACAATATGAGAACATAAAGCTTGTGTTTTTAAATGTCTACGCGCCCACCAGTGGGGTGGATAGGGTGGCATTTTTAAACATTTTAAGTGATACTGTTAGAGACTGTGGAGGGGATGGTTTTCTGTTTTTAGGGGGGGATTTTTACTGCACAGTTGATTCAAACCTGGACAGGAACCATCCTGAGCCACATGCTGCTTCATCCCACAGGATCAGACAGCTAATAGAAACCCACGAGCTGTCTGACCCGTGGAGGGTTTTTAACAGGGACCACCGGCAGTACACCTGGAGCCACACAAGGGGGAACCTTTTATCTCTGGCCAGACTGGACCGCATCTATTGTTTTAAACACCATTTCAATATTTTTAAGGGGTGTTTTATTCAGCCTGTGGGTTTCACTGACCATTGTCTCGTCTCCTGCTCTGTTTTTATAAAAAAGTTCGTGTAAAAAGCGCCTATTGGCATTTTAACACAGCTCTTTTAAAAGACCAGGCTTTTAGAACTGCTTTTAGGTGTTTTTGGTTTTCACACAGGGAGAGCAGACCTGCCTTCGCCAACATTCAGCAGTGGTGGGACTTCGGAAATACCCAAACCAAGCAGCTCTGCATGCAGTTCACTCGCAATGTCACGACTTAACCCGGTCTATGAAGGATCTGGAGAGTCAGGTAGAAGAACTACAGTCTCTAGCAGCTTCTACAGGAGATCGAGGGCATTTATACTCCCTCAAGTCCAAACAGTCGGCCATCGCCAACCTGCTGGGTTTTTCAGCACAGGGGGCGCTGGTCAGGTCGGGGTCCTGAATATATCACAGATGGACGCCCCCTCCCAGTTCTTCTTCGGGTTGGAGCAGAAAAATGGACAAAGGAAGATCATTCACTCTTTACAAACGGGTAGCGGCTCTGAAGTCTCAGACTCGTCTGGGATCAGGAAGTTTGCTGCCGGTTTCTACAGAAACCTCTTTAAGAGTGAATGGTCAGATAATCCAGATCCAGTTTCCTCAGTGGTCTCCCTCAGGTCAGCACAGAGGCCAACTCACAGCTGGCAGCAGGGTTGACCCCACAGGAGCTGCTCTCTGCAGTAAACAGCTTGGAGAGTGGCAGAGCTCCAGGGATAGACGGCCTTCCTGCTGAATTCTATAAGTCCTTCTGGTCCATCATAGGACCAGACCTGCTTGAGGTCATCAACGCAAGTCTCCAGGATGAAAGACTCCCTCTGAGCTGCAGCAGGGCCGTCATCACCCTGCTGCCGAAGAAGGGAGACCTACAACAACACCAGTACTTATGGCAGACTCTGTCTGCTTTTGGGTTCAACCCAGGCTTTATAGCCATGATCCGGGCCCTCTATAGTGACATTGCGAGTATCCTTAAAGTAAATGGTGGGCTGAGTACTCCTTTTGATGTCCAGAGGGGGGTGAGGCAGGGCTGCTCTCTCTCTGGTATGTTGTACTCTCTGGCCATCGAGCCTCTGCTTCACAAATTAAGAGGAAAATTAAATGGTGTGTACTTCCCCGAGTGTGATAGCCCGTTTTAACTATGCTATGTCTATGCAGATGACCTCATTGTGATGGTAAGACGTTTTAACACAAACTGTAAAAGATTTTGGTTTTATCTCCTCTGCAAAGGTGAACTGGGGGAAGAGCGAGGCTCTGATGGTCAGAGAGGAGCTGGGGGATCGGCTCAGGCTGCCTGGTGGCCTGGTCTGGAAGAAGGAAGGGCTCAAGTACCTAGGGGTCTTTCTGGGGGATGAGACCTATAAAAGGTAAAAACTGGGAAAATGTGGTTGAGAAGGTGAAGGGGTGCCTCTGTAGATGGAAATGGATTTTGCCTAAAATGTCCTACAGAGGTCGCACCCTGATCCTGAACAACCTGGTCTCATCCACCCTGTGGCACCGGCTGGCCTGTGTCGATCCTCCAGTTTCTCTCCTAACAGAGGTACAACGGGTTTTAGTAGATTTCTTTTGGGACAGGATGCACTGGATACCACAGAGTGTCCTGTTCCTTCCTAGGGAGGAGGGGGGGCAGGGCCTTATCCATCTGGCTAGCAGGGGCGCCGCCTTCCGCCTCCAGTTTCTCCAAAGGATGCTGAATGGGCCAAAGGACACTCTGTGGAGACCCCTATCGCAGTGCATCCTGAAACATTTTAACAGCCTGTGTCTGGATTTTAATTTGTTCTTAATGAAAAACAACATGGTAATGGCACCCTCTCTTCCTAGTTTTTACAAAAGTGTGTAGCCCGGTGGAAATTTAGGAAGATTAAAACAGGAAATATGTTCAAATAAATGGGTTAGTTGCATAATAAATAATATTTAAGATTTAAAAGAAAAAATCTAAGTTCATGGTTAAGAGATGTCATTTAAGGTTGAAAAAATAAAGTTAATGTCATTCAGTGTAAGGAGTGAATGCTGGGTGATGTTTTTGGTATGTGGAGCTATGCCTTTAATATGTTGGTTATTTGTTGTTTGTAAATGTTGGTAACTGTGGTTTGACTATGCCTGAAAGTACAGGAAGAAATAGACACACAAATGTTTTGAATGTATTTTATTTTGAAAGGTGTGAGAGTGAGCCTATGACCTGTGGTAGAAAAAGACACGAGGAGAACGAGCTAGCGTGAGAGTGAACATGGGGGAAACGACGCCTGGAAGCGCGTTGTAAAGAGGGGACGAAAAGAGACTGTGGAGTGAACGTCCGTCACCAGGGTCGTGGAGGTGTTCGGCTAGAACTCCTCGAGAGACTTTGTGGTGTTGTTGCTGTCTGGTTGGGGGCGGACTGCTCAACTTAAGAGAAGTGAAGCTAGCGGCTGAACAAGTGGCTAGTAGTTTCCACGGACTTTGCTAATAGGCTAGCGGTAGTGATGGCGAGATGAAGCCTCATGAGGCATCGAACCACTTGAGCCAATTGGTTTGAGAAAGGGTTCATATCTCGAAGCTTCATGTGCACACGAACTCCACCTACTGGCCAAGTGTATAATCACAGGCAGCTGTATCTTCTGAACCACATAATGTGTGATGCATTGCATTTTTGTGTCTGTTATGTCTGTTGGGAATGACTATGAATTACAAAAAATGGATAACCAAATAATTACTCAAAGATCATTCAAGCTGTTATATTATTCTATACAGACAGTGTGGTAACAGGGAGAAGACATTGGGGGAAACTGATCCCGGGCCGAGAGTCGAACCTGGGATCGCTGCGTCGAGGACGTTGAGCCTCTGTACATGAGGCGGGGTGCCCTAACCACTGCGCCACCAGCCGCTCCGTGATGAAATAATTTCTGTACATAAATTATCACATTTGTGTATAATAAATTGTTTGAATGTATTCTGTGTGTTTAAATTTTCCCCAAATGGTAAAATCATCACTCTCCTAAATCTCTCTCTCTCCCTAAACTCTCCAAACTATCTCCAAATTATATAAACGCTATTCAACCT
Organism: Eutrigla gurnardus; assembly: GCF_963514095.1. NCBI lineage: Eukaryota > Metazoa > Chordata > Actinopteri > Perciformes > Triglidae > Eutrigla > Eutrigla gurnardus. The sequence continues at coordinate 13,723,645 of NC_139933.1, read as the reverse complement.
CTAGTATCCAAACTATCCAAACTCTCCAAACTCTCAACTGACCGCAACTCTGCTTCAAAACCCACATTTTGAATGGAGCCTGAGGGTTCTATATAGCTATATATATGTAAAACCTCGCGGCAAACTCTGATCCACTTCCCGAAGCAGTCACGTGGTACAGCCGGGCAGCGAGGCTTCGGACGTCATCATTTTTGGCCCCTCCCCTAAATGAAGCAAGCCTCGATACGCGCTTCGCGGAAATGCCCCCTCCATTACTCGACACACGCTTCGAAGCCTCGGCGCATCTCGTGACATCACTAGTTTCCAGTCAACCTGACATAAGATGTTTGCTATATGTGCCGATCTAACATCAAATCATTTGAGAATTAAAGTCATCTTGGTGATACATGTGTGTGAGTGCCTTTCATAAATAGTTCTGAACTCAAGATAGAAAATAAGTCATTTGGTAAACCACAGACTTGGATTTGAACCGACAACACTTTGATAATGTGTCTCAGTCCTTAGACACTACACCACCCGAAACATGAGATAGGAGTAATACTTATAAAGATATATAATAATAATAATTTGTAATATACGTAATGGATGCATGTGGATCGTTGCAGCTCTATCCTAGATTCGAACTTGCAACACATTAACAACAAGTCTAACTTCTTAACCACTACACCACTGCCTCTTTGTAGTATGGCCAGCAGTAGTAATAATTACAATAATGATGTATAATAATAATGATAAAGTGATATATTAGTCAAAGTGGTAGGCCTACACTTCAATTCCACCTTGGATTTGAACCTACAATGCTTTGATAATGTGCCCATTTTTATAATAATGATTGTAGTGTGATTATCCAGACCAAAGTAATCACTGAGAGGGGAATACGGGGTTCTGTCCGACGCGCTTTATCCAAAAAGGAGCCATTACTGCAGTTGAAGGTGTTTATTTTATCCTTTCACTGACACTGGCTTTGTACATAAATTTGGTGCAGATGGAATTGCAGAACTGGACTTGGTGGTATAATAATTGTTAACATTGATTTGATTAGCAGTGTTTAGCATTGATTTAGTGGTCAACAGAAATATATCCACCCTGCTTCTCCTCTCTCTACATAAGGCAAACAATTCCCACTTGGACTCAGGTGGCATTCATCAGGCCATCAGCCCCAGTGACACACACACACACACACACACACACACACACACACACACACACACCCACACAAACTCCGCCCACACATAGACATACCTCCAGACACACACAGATTACCTCTAGTGACAGGCAAAAACACATCCATGCCGCTACATTCCAGCCCCTAATTATTATAACTATTATAATTATATAACAATTACTGAACGATAATAGCAGCATGCAATAAATGGAAAAAACATGCAAACAAGATAAACAATTCAATATCCGTCTTTTTTTTTTTTTTAACAAATATCAGGATAATCCATTTTCAATGTCCTTCAACGAGTGGGTTTGAATCTTCCAAGTGTCTGTAGGCCAGAGGTTCCAGAACTTACGGTCCTAGATAGAGTGTGACGAGTGCCACAAGTCTTGTGTTCAAAGTCACGTCATGTCAAAATAAATCACGTCAACAAGAAATCCATCAGGTGTCCTCGGCTTCCTGAAGCAGACAAATCTTGGTGACAGGTCTGTCCAGATAGCTTGTCCTGGTCTTGATCTTGACTTGTCGAACAAGTCCTCCTTTATCTTGTACAGTTTTGACAACTCTCCCCATGATCCAAGAGTTGCGTGGCGCAGAGTCATCCACAATAACCACAATGTCTCCAGGAATGAAATTGCGCTTGATTTTGTTCCATTTTTGGTTGTCCTGAAGCTGTGGTAAGTATTCCTTTGTCCATCTCTTCCAAAAACAAGTTGGACATGTACTGTATTTGTCTCCATCTACGTACAGAATACAAGTCCTCCTTTTGAAAAACACCAGGGGGAAAAGATGGCTGACCTTTGAGGAGGAGAAGATGGTTGGGAGTCAAAGCCTCAAGGTCATCAGGTTCTGTGGATGCTTTAGTTATTGGTCTGCTGTTGAGAATAGCTTCAATTTCACACAGCACAGTGTGGAGACCGTCATCATCCAGAGTCTGTACTCAAAGTAGAATTGAGAACTTTCCTGATTGAACGAATTAATCTCTCCCAGGCTCCTCCATGATGGGAACCACTTGGAGGATTAAACTTCCACTTAATCCCTTTCTGTAAGAGTTCATCGTGGATCTGAGACTGGTTCCATTGTTCCAAAGATCTCTTCAGCTCTCGCTCAGCGCCGACAAAGTTGGTTCCGTTGTCTGAGCAGAGTTCTTTGACTTGGCCTCTTCTTGCTATAAAACAACGTAAGGTGTTGATAAAGGAATCTGTCTCCAATGATGCAGCTACTTCGATATGTACAGCTCTCAGAGCTAAGCAGGTGAATATCACTCCATATCGTTTCACTTTAGATCTTCCACGTTTTACCTCAAATGGACCAAAACAATCAACTCCCACTGAGGTGAATGGTGGTTCATCTGGAGAAATCCTGTTGAGTGGCAAGTCTGCCATCTGTTGGCTGGCTGGCACTGCCAGGACTCGTCTGCAAACAACACATTTTGCCAAGATCTTTCGTATAGCCAGACTGGCCCCAGTAATCCAGTACTTCTGGCGTAACTTTGCCAACATGTGGGTTCTTCCACCATGGCCGACTTCTTTGTGTACCTGTCTCAGGATGAGGTCAGAGATTTGTAGATCTTTGGTCAATATGATTGGATGCTTCAACTCTTCAGGCATTGCTACCCTACTGAGCCTTCCACCGACTCTCAAGATTCCATTATCAAGCCTTGGGTTCAGTTTGTATATGTGGCTCGTCTGTTTCACATTTTGATTCTTTAGGAGGCTGGAAAACTCCTCTGGGAATCTTTTCCTTTGGCATGATCGAATTATCTCCAGCTCTGCCTCTCTTACTTCCTCCACAGTGAGAGAGACATCGAACAAATCTTTGACATTCTGCAGCTCGTTTTTCAGAACATTGTTCTGCTCTCTCTCATCTCTATTTGAGTGTGATAGTAGTGCTTTGACCTCCTTCCTCTTCTTCCAGAGACTTAAGAGTCTATTTTTGAATCTTAAGACCCAACCCATCACTCTTTTCAGACGGTTCCAGGATGAGGTACGGTCAATCAATTGAGACACTGAGTCAACTTCTTCTTCGGCTGAAACAGCATTAGCCAAAATGCTTATTCTGCACTCAGGGTCATTCTGCTCCGATAATTATTCTGAGGAATGGTTTCACTCCAAGTCCCCTGGAAGCGATATCTGCAGGATTTGACAAGGTGTTCACATATCTCCACTGAGTTGCATGAGATGCTTTAAGGATCTCCGTGACCCTGTTGGCCACAAATGTTTTAAATCTGGAGGTTTCATTTTTGACGTACTTGAGCACTGAGGTGCTGTCAGTCCAAAAGACAGAGTCAAGCAATGTCATCTGGAGCTCCTTTCTCCACAACCTGTCCATACGTGCTGCTACTACTGCTGCTGTTAGCTCCAGCCTGGGAATGGTGACTGGTTTCAAGGGAGCCACCCTAGCTTTTCCCATGACAAGGATGCTGCACGGCTCTCCATCAGTGTTCCGCAGTAGTAGGTAGGTAGCTGTTCCATAACCCACCTCACTTGCATCTGAAAAATGATGTAATTGGGCAGAAGATACGGTGCCAAAGTTCACAGGCTTAAAACATCGGCTGATCTTGAAATCTTCGAGTAGGTGGAGCTCCTGTATCTAATTTGTCCAGTCCAGTGCAATGGGTGTGGGTATGACATCATCCCACCCAAGGCCTTTCCGACAGAGATCCTGCAAAATGAGTTTGGCTTTTAACACCACTGGCAGAAGCACTCCGAGTGGATCGTAAATGGAACTAACCACAGACAAGATCCCTCTACGGGTCAACGGTCGCTCTTGGATCGAAATCTTGAACTTGAATGCGTCCGACTGTACACACCATTGCACACCAAGCACTCTCTCAACAGGGAGTGTGCCTTGGTCCAGATCCAGTTCTTTTACATCCACTGCCCTCTCCTCTTCAGGAATTACAGCCAACACATTTCGACTGTTGCTTATCCACTTCTTTAGCTGAAAGCCGCCTCTGGTGCAAATGGCTCGAAGGTCATGGTAGACGGCAATAGCCTCAGACTCAGAGGGCACTGAAACAAGACAATCATCCACGTAGAAGTTGTGTATAATGGTATCCACCACCTGCTGACTGAAGGAGCTGCTGTTATCCTCCACACACCTTCGCAGAGCAAAGTTTGCACAGCTCGGTGATGACGTTGCCCCGAAGAGATGGACACACATCCTGTACTCCTCCAAAGTTTGAGAGAAATCCCCACTAGGCCACCAGAGAAACCTTAGCAGGTTACAGTCTTCAGCTGGTACACACACCTGGTGATACATGGCCTCGATATCTGCCATCAAAACCATGGGTTCTTTCCTAAATCTGGTTATTACTCCGATTAGTGAGCTGGTGAGATCGGGTCCCTGCAGCAACTGTGTGTTCAGTGACATCCCTTGGAATGATGCAGCGCAATCAAACACCACTCTGATCTTCTTCTTTTTTGGATGGTATACACCATGGTGTGGAATATACCATGTTTTGCCACTGCTACATGCCAGCTCATCAGCAGGAACCTTTTCAGCATAACCACAGGACATGATGTTGTGCATGAAGGTGGTGTAATCTGCATAAAATTTGGCATCTTTCTGGAACCTTCTTTTCAGACTCAAGGCACGTTGCTCTGCCAGCTTGCGATTATCAGGCATGCACACATCTCTATTCTTTAGAGGCAAACCAATGGTGTAGTGACCATCCACCACCTGAACAGTGCCTTTCACCATTTCCATAAACTGGCGATCTTCTCTTGATGGACCCAGCTGCTCTTCATGGCTGCATTCAGGGAAGTCTAGTTGAAACGGCTGCTTCCACAGTTCATCCAATTTTACCACAGAGATGCGATTAGCAGTAATGCTGGCAGGCTCCAAATCTGCTTCACCAGACATTGGCCCATTAACAGTCCATCCCAACAACGTCTGGACAGCATATGGCCCTCCTCCTTCACTTGGAATCACCCGTATTGGTTCCAGGGCTCTCGGTGCGTTCAAGCCGATCAAAAGATCAATGTCTGCATCAATTTCAGGTAAGTATACCCCTCGCAAGTATGGCCATCTCACCAGATCCTGCTCCCGTGGTATATTGCTCCTACACACAGGCATTTTTTTCTGTGTAAAGACATCTGGCAAGTCACAGTAAAGGTCGCTTTCCAAGCCAGCCACTTCCAGATCCGATACAATGCAACTTCCCACAAGCTTTTCTTGGCCTATAGTGCGTAAGAGAATTTTAGTCCCTCTTCCTGAGACATTCAGTTTATTCATTAGACTTGATGTACAAAATGAGCCAGAGCTGCCTTGGTCCAAGAAGGCATATGTTTCGACAATTTTGTGACCTTTCTTAGACTTGACCTTGACTGGCACGATGGAGAGCTTACAGTCATGGTCACCAGCCCCAGTGAGACCACTACTTTGCACCGCCACCAGAGAGCTGCCCACTGCTGTGTTAGTATCTGCCACGCCTTCTTGATTTTTATCATGGTCCTTGTTCTTTGGGTGAATATGAAGTATGCTAGGGTGTCTAGCTCCACATGTTTTACATGACAGTCGCCTCCTGCAGTCCTTACTCATGTGCCCTATGCACAGACAGCCGAAGCAGACTCCATGCTCTTTCATAAAAGTGATCTTCTCTGTATGCGCCCTCTTTCCCAAAAGAGAACACAACTCCAACGCATGCTCACCCTTGCAGTATAAGCAGGTCCTTTTGTCCAGTGGGACTCCTTCCTTTTTCATATGGGACTTTCCATCAACTGATGTTACTGTAGTAGCAAAACTACTTCCTCGATTGTGTGTGCGACGCTGATAATTACTTTTGCTGCCATTTTTAATTTGTACTGTCTTTGGAGTGTCCTGTATATTGCCAAATACAGGGTCTGCTGCGATTTTTACCCAATGCTCAATGAAACTCACAATGTCAGGGAAAGTAGCTCTTCGATGGTGGGTCTCTTGAATACCACAAGCTGCTGATCTCCATTTATCTCTCAGCTTGTACGGCAACTTCCTGATCACAGTAAGCATGTTTGCAGGCATGTTAAGTTCTGACATATACTGTATATCATCCATCGCATTACAACATCCTCTTAAGAAAAGTCCATACGATTGGAGAGATTTAGCATCCTCTGCTTTAACCACAGGCCATGAGAGTGCTTTGTCCAAATAAGCTGAAGCAATCCTTTGTTCATTCCCAAAGTGCTCTTCCAACAAAGCCTTTGCCTTTCTATATCCTCTGTTTGCAGGCATTTGTTGACAGCTTCGCACAAGCTCTCGCGGTTCTCCTCTTGTATACTGTGCTAGAAAGTGCAGACAGTTTCCAGCATCACCTGTCCTTTCTTCTATGTTGCGCACGAAGGCTCTTATAAAGGCGTGATAATGAAGAGGATCTCCATCAAACACCTGGATCTCTCTTTTCGGCAAATGAGATACATTATGTTGTTGTGCCAGCTGAGCAGAAATTTCAGTTTGCTTGGCCATAATAGATAGCAAATTGTTGTCAACGACTGGCACCTGAGCATGCGGCCTGACTGCAAAGCTGAAACTCCATTGTTCACGTTAGGAGCCATCAGGAACCCAGGTAGCCTCTGCTGAACTATTTGAGATCCAGCACCAAAGGTAATTTTCCCTTCATTTTCTTTTGTCTGATAAGGCTTAGATGAGATCTGAGTGTCACCAGGCACAAATGAATCAGCCTCAGCATCAAGAGCATAAGCCCCTCTGGCCATGTAGGATTCCATGCCATCCGATTCTTTACATCTTCTGCCTCTAACACTGCTTCCTGAGACTTTTAGGACATCCATCCTCGCCTGGGCAGCTGCTATCTCCACTTCAAGCTCAAATCTCTCTTTTCTTTTCTTTATTTCCACTTCTTGCTGGTCGAGCTCTTGTTTTTGTTTGAGTAACTTCTGACGAGTGAGAAGAGCAGCCATTTCAGCCTCTGCTTTAATGCGAGAAGAAGAAACAGAGGAACTTGAAGTTCTTGAAGTCCCAGTTTTTAATCCATATTTTCTACTTCCAACATTTGAGATACTGTCGTTTGGCTGAATGTCATCCTGGTCCATATCATGACCTTTTCCAGCCATCTCCTCCTGTCCCATGTCTGGGGATATTTTACTGTCCAGATGTGGCTTATGCAGTGGCAAGATAAGAGGATTTTCACATTCTTTGTCGTTTGGATGTCTCTCCACATTGTCATTTGTTGCATGTCTTGAGGCTGGACTCTTTGTTTCAGAGAGCCAGGATTTCACATCCTCGACAAATCCTTTGTTGTATTTATTGATGCTTGCAAACCAGACTGTTTGTTTTCCTTTTTCAACCTCAGGTATTATTTCCATCAGTGAGGCATGCAGGGAAGTTGCCTCATCATGCAAATGCATCAGCATGTCCAGTTGAGTTTGCACTTGTGAAACATTGTCATCATTCTCCATTAGTTCCTTTAAAACAATGATGACACCTTTAATTTTATTCACTCTTGCTTTTCGTTCCTTTTGAAACATCTCAATTTTACACGCCAAAGCCTTTTCAGTGAGAATGATTTTCCTTTTGACAATTTCATTGTTATCAGTTTCATTTGCATTTGAACCGAACTTTGATCCACTCACATGTGAACCACCCTTTGAGCCACTCATATTGACATCCAGCACAGTATGCAGCATAAGACATTTAAAGAACAAACGTCATAATCCACATCAGTGTCATCAATCCACATCCAACTTGGTTTTGGCACAAAAACAATCCAATATTGTCTTGAAGTCCACACTTATTCCAGCTTGAGCATCAGCAGTCAAGCAAGAAAAACATCTACATCCAACTTGGCTCCTTAAATGTCCACAAAACAAGCGATCCACTTCTTCCACAGGTTATTCAATCTTGAGCAACAGGGCAAGAATGACATCAAACTGCAGCCACGGCATACGTGTACATCCAATATGCAGTAAAACCAGCATCAACTGCGTCCAGGCAAGGCATAAACTTCGCAGTATAATATAAGCCGAGTTCATCATACCGTAGCTTGTGTTGCGCTCCGTCACTTCATTCACATTTTACTCACGGTCACCGTCAAAAGTGGCTGAGTGGTCCATTGTTTTACGTGCATTAATCCAGCGGAGCGGATCTGTAGCCAATATTTCTGTTGACTTTGTAGTGTGATTATCCAGACCAAAGTAATCACTGAGAGGGGAATACGGGGTTCTGTCCGACGCGCTTTATCCGAAAAGGAGCCAGTACTGCAGTTGAAGGTGTTTATTTTATCCTTTCACTGACACTGGCTTTGTACATACATTTGGTGCAGATGGAATTGCAGAACTGGACTTGGTGGTATAATAATTGTTAACATTGATTTGATTAGCAGTGTTTAGCGTTGATTTAGTGGTCAACAGAAATATATCCACCCTGCTTCTCCTCTCTCTACATAAGGCAAACAATTCCCACTTGGACTCAGGTGGCATTCATCAGGCCATCAGCCCCCGTGACACACACACACACACACACACCCACACAAACTCCGCCCACACATAGACATACCTCCAGACACACACAGATTACCTCTAGTGACAGGCAAAAACACATCCATGCCGCTACAATGATGTATAAGAATATATAAGAATAATTAATAAGAATACTGATAAGCCCACGAGTTAGTATTTCATTTTTATAGTCATAATGTCCCGCCAATTGTAAACCTGTATCACCGCGGTACCTGTATCGCGAAAAAGTAGCCCGAAACGAAGCCTCGTTCGTCATATGCTACGTCATTTTGCAGAGGTGAATCAGATCTCGACACTAAGCTTCGTTGGGGGAGGAGCCGAAATTCTCGACACATGCCTCGAAGCCTCGACGCAAACCATAACATCACTACTATTATGTCATTTTTGTTTTGTTGTTTGAAACGTTACCTTTTTTTTTTGCTGCTAAACAATGAATTAATTGCCGTTTTGGCCTTTTTGGTAGAAAATAAAAAGTATCCCTCTTCTCTACCGAACCTCCGTGTCCTCTGAGTGCTGTCAACTCTCTCACACCATAAGGTTGCATCTACCTTTAACATGCCCCGATTCTAATAGCAGACAGTGGAATCTACAAAGTGTTATTTTCTTTGCTGCCCGTATTTTACAAGTAACATGTTGATGGAACAAAGTCCAAGTGCTGCTCCTCTCTCTCTCTCTCTCTCTCTCACACACACACACACACACACACACACACACACACACACACACACACACACTTCCTTGTTCCCTCCCCTTCAGATCTACTGTGTGTGGACGGGTGTAACCAACATGGCGGTGAAGTGCAGCAGCTGACAGGCCACCTTCACTGCACACACACAGTGTTGTTGAGATCAGACCTCAGACCAGTTTCACGTCTCACTAAGTGAAACTCAGACAGTCGTCGTCGCTGAGAGGTGAAATGGCGCAGAAAGGAGTTCAGCTGGACCGGGAAACCTTCTCTTGTTCCATCTGTCTGGATCTACTGAAGGATCCGGTGATTATTCCCTGTGGACACAACTACTGCATGAAGTGTATTGGAAGCTTCTGGGATGAGAAGGAGATCTACAGCTGCCCTCAGTGTAGACAGACCTTCATACCGAGGCCTGTCCTGCTGAAAAACACCATGTTGGCAGATCTGGTGGAGGAGCTGAAGAAGACTGGACTCCAAGCTGCTCCTGCTGGTCTCTGCTATGCTGGACCTGAAGATGTGGCCTGTGATTCCTGCACTGGGAGGAAACTGAAAGCCCTCAAGTCCTGTCTGGTGTGTCTGGCCTCTTTCTGTGAGAAACACCTCCAGCCTCATCATGAATCAGCAGCATTTAAGAAACACCGGCTGGTGGAGCCCTCCAACAAGCTCCAGGAGAACATGTGCTCTCGTCATGATGAGGTGATGAAGATGTTCTGCCGTACTGATCAGCAGTCTATCTGTTATCTCTGCCCTGTGGACGAACATAAAGGCCACGACACAGTCTCAGCTGCAGCAGAAAGGACCGAGAGGCAGAGAGAGCTGGAGGGGAGTCGACTAAACATCCAGCAGAGAATCCAGGACAGAGACAAAGATGTGAAGCTGCTCCACCAGGAGGTGGAGGCCATCAACCACTCTGCTGATAAAGCAGTGGAGGACAGTGAGGAGATGTTCACGGAGCTGATCCGTCTCATGGAGAGAAGACGCTCTGACGTGAAGCAGCAGGTCAGATCCCAGCAGGAAACTGAAGTGAGTCGAGTCGGAGAGCTTCAGGAGAAGCTGCAGCAGGAGATCAGTGAGCTGAAGAGGAGAGACGCTGAGCTGGAGAAGCTCTCACACACAGAGGATCACAACCAGTTTCTACACGACTACCCGTCACTGTCACCACTCAGTGAGTCCACACACTCATCCAGCATCAACGCCCGTCCTCCTCGCCGCTACTTTGAGGACGTGACGGCGGCACTGTCAGAAGTCAGAGATGGACTACAGGAAGTTCTGACACACAGATGGACAAACGTCTCACTGGCAGGGACTGAAGTGGATGTTTCACTGCCACAATCAGAACCCAAGACCAGAGCTGGATTCTTGAAATATTCACGTGAAATCACACTGGATCCAAACACAGCAAACACATGTCTGTTATTATCTGAGGGGAACAGAAAAGCAACAAGGAGTCAAAACCAGTCTTATTCTAGTCACCCAGACAGATTCAATAGAAGTCTTCAGGTCCTGAGTAGAGAAAGTCTGACTGGCCGTTGTTACTGGGAGGTGGAGAGAGGAGGTGGTGGAGTTGGTGTAGCAGTCGCATACAAGAGTATCAGTAGAACAGGAGAATGGCATCAATGTACGTTTGGAAACAATGACAAATCCTGGTCGTTATATCGTTTCAACAACAGATATACGTTCTTCTACAACTTAGTTGAAACTCCCGTCTCAGGTCCTCCGTCCTCCAGAGTAGGAGTGTTCCTGGATCACAGAGCAGGTATTCTGTCCTTCTACAGCGTCTCTGAGACCATGACTCTCCTCCACAGAGTCCAGACCACGTTCACTGAGCCCCTCTATGCTGGACTTTGTATGGATTTTGGAGGCAGTGGTGAGTTCTGTCAACTCAACTAGACAGAAGTCATTTAAGAGTTGAATGACTTCACCTCCTTCTTCTTCTCCCTCCTCCTCCTCTTGTCCTTCTCCCCCCCCCCCCCCCCCCCCCCCCCATCTCTCCTCTATTTGAATCCATTGAAAATAAAATAACTGTTTTGCTTATGTTTTCTTTCCAGAATGGTACACAGCTGGAATATTCTCCCAAGTCCCTCCTTATTGTGTGTCTTGAAACAGCCTTTTGTGCAGAGAAGCCTGTATTTCAGCTGAAGTTACTTGTGTTTTTTTCTTTGCATCCCGACCAATTGTCCTGGTAGTTGTGGCTGAAATCAAACTGGCCGTGGCTTGGTATCATCAGAACCACTCATTTCCACTTCTTTATCACAGTTTGAACACTACTGATCAGCATTTTAAATCTTTGGATATCTTTTCATATCCTTCTTCTGGATTATAAAATTCAGCTTTTCTTGCAGCCCTGGATGAAATCTGGGAAATGTTCTTACCTTTCTTTATATTATGCAATATTTGTAAGATCATCTGTGCACTGATTTTATTTTTTACAGACTGTGGTTTAGCTGTGTGCTGTATTTTCCTCCTGTATCACCCCACGTCTGGATGGACACTGATGAACTCTGCGGTCTCTTAATGACCTTTTCATGAATAAACGTTAATCCAAATGATTGTTTTCTCTCTCTTTTTTCTTTGATATCCAGATACTGATCTGACTCGCCCAGTTCTCATGGTCACTTTGTGGATTGACGGCGGAAAATAAACGAGTGAAATTTCACAAGTTGGGCAAAAATAGAAGTTGACACAAGGAAACCAGTAGTGGGAGAAGTAGTCACACATGTACACAAGTGTTACATTGTAAAATACTAAGTTATACATTCAAAGTGCAAAAGTATCAGCATCAAAATATTCTTAAAAGAACAAAATAACCCATTTCCAACTGTTAATGGTGGAGCTAGTTCTTAGTTCTGGGTTCTTATCGTGTCCCGTCTTGATTAGATTTCGCTGCGTAGTTCCAAGATTTTTAATTCAACTCAGAGACTTCCAAGTTTCTTGACCAGAATCCATCCATCCATCCATTTTCTACCGCTTATCCTGTATTTAGGGTCACGGGGGGGCTGGAGCCGATCCCAGCTGTCATTGGGCGAAGGCAGGGTTCACCCTGGACAGGACGCCAGTTGACCAGAAACGATAACTCTAATTAGTGTCCTCCTTAATACGTGATATCCATGAGTTTGTCGTCTTATATTCTTAAGAAGCTCCCTTATTCATATCAAAACACACACTCACCACTATCATCATTGTAAGTCGGTTATACTTCTTGTGTGTTTATATTAAGACCACTTCCTTTATTCACTTGGTTTAATCTTTAAGTTAGTCAATAAATACACATTAATCATTACGTTGATGTCCGTGTATATTTCTTCTGAGCAGAATACAAAGATCCCTATTTCACAGCTTATGATCTGAAGAGTGAGATCGATTTATTGAAATGATATTGATTGGTTCCTAACTGATTAATAGTGGTCATCAGAGTCATTAAAATAAACTTTGTAAATTCCTGTTGACCAACAGGTAGTGCCCCGATTCTAATAGCAGACAGTGGAATCTACAAAGTCTTATTTTCTTTGCTGCCCGTATTTTACAAGTAACATGTTGATGGAACAAAGTCCAAGTGCTGCTCCCCTCTCTCTCTCTCTCTCTCTCTCTCTCTCTCTCTCTCTCGGAGTGCATGCTGGGAGTGAGCGTGGTAAGCGCGAGTGAGTGTGTTGCGGAGATCTAGAGTTTTCTGACTCTTTTTTGCTTAATTTTTTTTCAATTCTCTTGGTTAATAGTCAGTGTTTTTGTTACTGTGTGTTGGTTGGAAGAGGTTTGTTTGTGGGTTTGCGGAGGTAGCGTGGCCGCTCAGCATGGCTGCTGCTGGAGGCCCCGGCTTAACCACGCTGACGCGCCGACACGCAATCAAACTTTCCCCGGCGGTCGGCTGCTCCGTGGAGGAGTGCAGCCTGGCTGTAGTTGAGGAAGTGGGCTATGGAAGCGTTAAATCTGCGTCCAGAATGAACAGTGCGGTGGTGATTTTTCTGGACAGCACAGAAAAAGTGAATAGATTGCTAGAGAGCGGGATTGTGGTAAAAGGTACGTTCACCCCTGTGTCATCACTAGTTAACCCTGCAAAAAAGGTTATCATCTCAAATGTCCCCCCCTTTCTGAAGAATGAGCTATTGGAAAAAGAGCTAGCGAGACACGGACAGCTGGTGTCCCCCGTGAGGATGATCCCCATTAGCTGCAAGTCTCCCCACCTGAAGCATGTCGTATCTTTCAGGAGACAAGTGTTCATGGTCCTTAAGAAAAATTATGAGGAGCTGAATTTGGTTTTTAGATTTAGGATCGACGATTATGATTACATTGTACATGTGACCTCGGACACAATGAAACGTTTTGGCTGTGGAGCCGAAGGGCATATGATTCGCTCGTGTCCGGGGGGGGCCGCGGCTGGGACCGGTGGCGGTGCCCCTGCGCCGGCCGAGCCGCGGAGGAACACGCAGGATCCTCAGAAAGGAAACAGGGCTGACAGCGATCAGGAAGGCGAGGGCACGGAGGATCAGATGAGTCAGGAAGGTGAGCAGACAGTTGCTGAGCTGCAGGTAGATATTGGTCACACCGCGACCCGTGCTGCGGAGTCTGTATTGTACGAAGACGATGAATGATGATGATGTTTTTAAACTGTCGAGTAAAAGGAAAAATCCCGAAAACAAACCAAACAGTGAGCAGGTGTCTAAGGTGTCAAAGACAACCCCTGTGTGCCCCTCCTCTCAGTCAGGGGACAGTCTGGTGAGCACACAGGACAGTGGAGGGGAGGCCACATGGAGCTCGCAGATGGAGGCCCAGAGTGTTTACTCCAGCGGCACAATCCGCTCGTTTCTACAAGAAACGAAAGGGATGAGACAAGTCAAAGTGGAGGATTACTTCCCAGATTTACAGCTGTTCCTTGACTCTGTTAAATTTTTCTCAAGGAACACAGGAAGCTCTGGCCAGCAGGCTTTCACTGATAAGGAGGTGTTTCGCCTCAGAAAGCTGGGGGTAAGAATTCGGTCACATATGGCTAATGATTGAGTTTTTACTGTTGTCCTCCTTTTTCTGTGTGTTCCTCTGCGGTCTCTTTCTTTCTTTTCACAATGTGTGACATCAAACTGGGATCTTTAAACATCAATGGTGCCAGGGAGGAAGCGAAGAGAATTGGCATTTTTAGTTTGTTTTCGGCTAGAAAACTAGATGTAGTTTTTTTGCAAGAAACACACAGTACAGCTGAGAATGAGCCTGCATGGAAAAGGGGGTGGGATGGAGAAGTCGTCCTCAGCCACAAGAGCAGCAACAGTGGAGGAGTTGCTGTCCTGTTCTCTAGGGGGTTTTCGCCCATTTCTTATAGCAATGAAAACATTATTGAAGGTCGCTTGTTGAGGATACAAGCTGTGTTTGAAAATATAAAAATGACTTTTGTTAATGTTTACGCTCCCACTGTAGGTAGAGAACGGGTTGTTTTTCTAGACATTTTAAACACTGTTGTCAACAACTGCAGTGGGGAGGGTTACTTGTTCCTGGGTGGTGATTTTAACTGTACAGCAAACGCCACTCTAGACAGGAACCATCCAGAACCGCATCAAGCCTCCAAGAGCTGTTTAATTAAACTACTTGAAGAAAATGATCTATGGCTACGTTCACACCGCAGGTCTTAATGCACAATTCCGATTTATGGCTCAAATCCGATTTTTTGTTTGGCTGTTCACATTACCTCTTTAAATGCGGCCTGTCTACGGATTGCTGTGTGAACAGCTCACGCTCCTGAAGTGACCCGCATGCGCAGTTGATCATTGATGACATCACGCCACAGCGGTGTTTACGGAAGCGAACATAGCAACGGCAACCGGTAACGTGGGACTGTATGGCTTCATGCTAAAAACAGTGTGTGGCGGCAGCCGGCAAATTTGCTTCGCTGCTGTCCTCCATGTTTGTTTTGGCTCCCGCCCGCTTTTCAATCAACTTTATTTGTCATTCATTTACAAAACAGTGCAGCGCGGGTCAGAATGACGTCAAAGTCGCATTAAATGCAACCTGGCTGTTCAGACTGGGGTCGCATTCAAAAAAATCCGATACGTATCCGATTCAGTACCACATTTAAATGTGGCCTGAATCTGGTTAGAAAATGTCAGATTCAATGCGACTTGTGCTGTTCACATTGTCAAAAGCAAATCAGATATGGGTCACATATGAGCGAAAAAATCAGATTCAGGTCACTTGTAACTGCGGTGTGAACGTAGCCTATGTGACACTTGGAGGCATTTCCACTCCACACAGCGGCAGTACACGTGGGTTCATGCTAGAGATAACTCTCTATCCATGGCCAGGCTTGATAGAGTTTACTGTTTTAGACGGCAGACCAATGTGCTTCGGAGTTGCTCTATACACCCCGTAGGAGTTTCAGATCACTCTTTGGTACAGGTTTCCATTTTTATCAAGAACGTTAAATGTAGCAGTGCCTATTGGCATTTCAATGTAGCCTTGCTGTCTGATACTGTTTTTAGAAATGCCTTCACTTTGTTTTGGAAGAACCACACAGAGACAAAATCTCGATACACCTCACTACAGCAGTGGTGGGATATAGGGAAGGGTCAAATAAAGCAGCTGTGCCTGCAGTACACTCTCAATGTTACAAGGGACATGATCAGGTCTATGAGAGCTCTGGAGAGAGAAATAGTGGCGCTGCAAGATTTAGCAGCTTCCACAGGAGAAGGAGAACATATTAAAGTTCTCAAAAGGAAAAAATCAGCTCTGTCGGACCTGCTGGGTTTCTCTGCTCGAGGAGCCCTGGTCCGTTCCCGTTTCCAGTATGTGACTAAAATGGATGCTCCCTCTCATTTTTTCTTTGGCCTTGAACAGAAGAATGGACAAAAGAAACTCATGCACTCCCTGCGGTCCGACACTGGGCAGCTGCTGCAGGAGTCGGGAGAAATACGGAGCTGTGCAGTTGCCTTCTACAAGGAGCTCTTCAAAGAGGAGTTCCAGGAGAGACCGGAGGTGGCGAAATCCTTCTACAAGGGTCTATCCAAGTTTCCCGAGGAGGCCAACGCTGAGCTGGACGCACAGATCTCCGCAGATGAGCTGGCTACGGCAGTTCAGAGCCTGGACAGTGGGAAAGCTCCAGGGATTGACGGTCTTCCTGCAGACTTTTACAAGGCTTTCTGGCCTGTGATTGGCCAGGACTTATTACTTGTCCTCAGAGACAGTTTTAGCAAAGGACACTTACCACTGAGCTGCAGGAGGGCGGTTCTCACCCTCCTCCCCAAGAAGGGAGATCTACAACTAATAAAGAACTGGCGGCCAGTAGCTTTGCTCTGCACAGACTATAAAATCTTGTCCAAGGTGCTGGCTATGAGGCTAAGAAAAGTGATGGAGCATGTCATTCACATTGACCAGACGTATTGTGTACCCAGCAGGCTGATATCTGACAATGTTTCTCTAATTCGGGACATTTTGGACCTCTCCAGTTCATTGGGCTGCGGCCTTGGTCTGATTTCTATAGATCAAGAAAAGGCATTTGACCGAGTTGAACACCAGTACTTGTGGCAGACACTAAACGCTTTTGGTTTCAACTCTGGTCTCATAGCCAAGATCCAGGTCTTGTACAGTGACATTGAGAGTGTACTAAAGATTAACGGTGGGTTAAGTGCTCCTTTTAAGGTGCGGAGGGGGGTCAGACAGGGCTGCTCCCTGTCTGGCATGCTCTACTCCATGGCAATAGAGCCTCTTCAACACCAACTTTCAGGTATAACCCTCCCTGGTTGGCAAAAAAGTTTTAAATTGTCTGCGTATGCTGATGACGTTGTGGTCATTGTAAAAAAACAAGATGATATTGATGTCCTTGTCGAAACTGCTGATGTGTTTGGTACATTATCCTCAGCTAAAGTCAACTGGGGAAAAAGTGAAGCCTTGGCAACCAGTGGCGAGGTAAGCGGGCAGATCATCTTACCTCAGGGGCTACAATGGAACAAGGGGGGCTTAAAATACCTTGGTGTGTATCTTGGTGATGAACCTTTTAAGTGCAGGAACTGGGACAATGTCTTAGAGATGGTTGAAGGGCGACTAAAAAGGTGGAAATGGATTTTACCACACACCTCCTTTTAAAGGACGCATTTTAATAATAAACAATTTGGTATCCTCAATGCTGTGGCACCGACTGGCGTGTGTGGACCCCCCGCCGCGTCTCCTGGCCAGGATACAAGCTTTGCTGGTCAACTTCTTCTGGGACCGTCTGCACTGGGTCCCACAGAGTGTGCTGTTTCTGCCCAAGGAGGACGGAGGACAGGGACTCATCCATCTGGCCAGCAGAGGCGCTGCTTTCCGACTTCGCATCATCCAGAGGCTCCTCGCTGGTCCAGCAGACCTCGTCTGGAGGCCCATAGCCCTAGCCATACTAAGACGGGCTGGAGGGTTGGGTCTCGCTGAGGCCCTGTTCCTGATGGACCTGAGTGCTCACAAACTGTGCAACCTTCCAACTTTTTATAATGGACTGTTTGCAGTATGGAGGTTGTTCGTCAAGCAGAATCCAGCCAACTGCGTTTCTTTGTTCTGGCTTTTGAGAGAGCCAGTGGTGTACGGGACTCGCCTCAACGTGGAGCGCACAGCGGGATCTTCCGTGCTACAGCTGTTTCGCTCAGCGGGGGTCGTCACGCTGGGACACGTGGTGCAACAGTGTGGACCAGGTTTGACCAACGCTGCAGCTCTGGCCTCTCGTGTGGGAGTCAGGTCTGTCAGGTCCATCACTCACCTGCTTAACACCTGGAGAGGTGAGCTGACACAGACTGAACTCTCCTTACTAACAGCTCACTGTAACGGACACCGTCAGCCCAAAAGTGAGGACCCCTTCCCTGCACTGACACTTGTTCCTGATTTTAAAAACTGCACCGGTAAACTGCTGGAGTTCAGCAACACTCCACCAAGCAGGTTGAATGACATCAAAGGTAAAACCATGTATAGACTGTTGGTTCAGGTCCTGAACAAGGACAAGCTCAGTGGTCGGACTGACACCCCCTGGAGAGCTCATTTAGGGCTCAATGATGAGGTGAGACCTGCGTGGAGAGCGCTATACAAACCACCAATAACTAAAAGAGTCGGAGATCTGCAGTGGAGAATTCTCCACGGGATTGTAGCTGTGAACGCTTTTATTTCGTTGATGAATCCAAATGTTAATGAGATGTGTCCTTTCTGCTCGCAGAGAGAGACTGTGTTTCACTGCTTTATGGACTGTGACAGACTGGTTTCTTTGTTTCAGCTGCTGGAGCGAATATTCACAATGCTCGGAGGCACTTTTTCAATGGGAATGTTCATTTTTGGTTGTCCTTACAGACAGAGGAAAAGACAGAATTGTCAGTTGTTTAATTTTTATATTGGGCCAAGCTAAAATGGCGATCTACCTCAGTCGCAGAAATAAAGTAGAAAGCTCTCTGGATGTTGACGCAGCAACTTTATTCGTTAGAATGGTTAAGGTCAGAGTACATGTTGATTTTGGTTTTTACAGAGCCACAAATAACATGAAAGAATTCTCCAACACATGGAGCTGCAATAATGTTTTATGTTCTGTTATAGAAAATGAGTTGTTTTTTGGACCCGTTTTGAGGTAAATCATATTTTTGCATTTTGTTGTTGTTTATTTATTCTTTTCTTTTAATTATTTACTTCCTTTTTTGAAAATGCAAAGGTCCTTGTACTTAAAGACTGTAGTAAGTAAATAAAGAGGTTTGAAAATTCAAAAAAAATTCTCTCTCTCTCTCTCTCTCTGTCTCTCTCTCTCTCACACACACACACACACACACACACACACACACACACACACACACACACACACACACACACACACTTCCTTGTTCCCTCCCCTTCAGATCTACTGTGTGTGGACGGGTGTAACCAACATGGTGGTGAAGTGCAGCAGCTGACAGGCCACCTTCACTGCACACACACAGTGTTGTTGAGATCAGACCTCAGACCAGTTTCACTTCTCACTAAGTGAAACTCAGACAGTCGTCGTCGCTGAGAGGTGAAATGGCGGAGAAAGGAGTTCAGCTGGACCGGGAAACCTTCTCTTGTTCCATCTGTCTGGATCTACTGAAGGATCCGGTGACTACTTCCTGTGGACACAACTACTGCATGAAGTGTATTGGAAGCTTCTGGGATGAGAAGGAGATCTACAGCTGCCCTCAGTGTAGGCAGACCTTCATACCGAGGCCTGTCCTGCTGAAAAACACCATGTTGGCAGATCTGGTGGAGGAGCTGAAGAAGACTGGACTCCAAGCTGCTCCTGCTGGTCTCTGCTATGCTGGACCTGAAGATGTGGCCTGTGATTCCTGCACTGGGAGGAAACTGAAAGCCCTCAAGTCCTGTCTGGCGTGTCTGGCCTCTTACTGTGAGAAACACCTCCAGCCTCATCATGAATCAGCAGCATTTAAGAAACACCGGCTGGTGGAGCCCTCCAACAAGCTCCAGGAGAACGTGTGCTCTCGTCACGATGAGGTGATGAAGATGTTCTGCCGTACTGATCAGCAGTCTATCTGTTATCTCTGCTCTGTGGACGAACATAAAGGCCACGACACAGTCTCAGCTGCAGCAGAAAGGACCGAGAGGCAGAGAGAGCTGGAGGGGAGTCGACTAAACATCCAGCAGAGAATCCAGGACAGAGACAAAGATGTGAAGCTGCTCCACCAGGAGGTGGAGGCCATCAACCACTCTGCTGATAAAGCAGTGGAGGACAGTGAGGAGATGTTCACTGAGCTGATCCGTCTCATGGAGAAAAGACGCTCTGACGTGAAGCAGCAGGTCAGATCCCAGCAGGAAACTGAAGTGAGTCGAGTCGGAGAGCTTCAGGAGAAGCTGCAGCAGGAGATCAGTGAGCTGAAGAGGAGAGACGCTGAGCTGGAGAAGCTCTCACACACAGAGGATCACAACCAGTTTCTACACGACTACCCGTCACTGTCACCACTCAGTGAGTCCACACACTCATCCAGCATCAACGCCCGTCCTCCTCGCCGCTACTTTGAGGACGTGACGGCGGCGCTGTCAGAAGTCAGAGATGGACTACAGGAAGTTCTGACACACAGATGGACAAACGTCTCACTGGCAGTGACTGAAGTGGATGTTTCACTGCCACAACCAGAACCCAAGACCAGAGCTGGATTCTTGAAATATTCACGTGAAATCACACTGGATCCAAACACAGCATACAAACGTCTGGTTTTATCCAAGGGGAACAGAAAAGCAACATATCATCCATTCCAGTCTTATTTTAGTCACCCAGAAAGATTCACTGGACGTCATCAGGTCCTGAGTAGAGAAAGTCTGACTGGCCGTTGTTACTGGGAGGTGGAGAGGAGAGGAGGTGAAGTTGGTGTAGCAGTCGCATACAAGAGTATCAGTAGAACAGGAGACAGGCGTCAATGTAAGTTTGGATACAATGACAAATCCTGGTCGTTATATTTTGTCGACAACAGATATACGTTCTTCTACAACTTAGTTGAAACTCCCGTCTCAGGTCCTCCGTCCTCCAGAGTAGGAGTGTTCCTGGATCACAGAGCAGGTATTCTGTCCTTCTACAGCGTCTCTGAGACCATGACTCTCCTCCACAGAGTCCAGACCACGTTCACTGAGCCCCTCTATGCTGGACTTTACGTTATTATTGAAGGCAGTGGTGAGTTCTGTCAACTCAACTAGACAGAAGGCATTTAAGAGTTGAATGACTTCACCTCCTCCTCCTCTTGTCCTTCTCCTCTCCGCCTCCTTCTCTCCTCTATTTGAATCCCATTAAAAATAAAATAACTGTTTTGCTTATGTTTTCTTTCCAGAATGGTACACAGCTTCAAAATTCTACCATTTATTTCAAGACCGGTTTCAAGACCCTCCTTATTGTGGGTCTTGAAACCGCCTTTTGTGCAGAGAAGCCTGTATTTCAGCTGAAGTTACTTGTGTTTTTTTCTTTGCATCCCGACCAATTGTCCTGGTAGTTGTGGCTGAAAATCAAACTGGCCGTGGCTTGGTATCATCAGAACCACTCATTTCCACTTCTTTATCAGAGTTTGAACACTACTGATCAGCATTTTAAATCTTTGGATATATTTTCATATCCTTCTTCTGGTTTATAAAATTCAGCTTTTCTCGCAGCCCTGGATGAAATCTGGGAAATTTTCTTCCCTTTCTTTATATTACGCACTCTTTGTAAGATCATCTGTGCACTGATTTTATTTTTTACAGACTGTGGTTTAGCTGTGTGCTGTATTTTCCTCCTGTATCACCCCACGTCTGGATGGACACTGATGAACTCTGCGGTCTCTTAATGACCTTTTCATGAATAAACGTTAATCCAAATGATTGTTTTCTCTCTCTTTTTTCTTTGATATCCAGATACTGATCTGACTCGCCCAGTTCTCATGGTCACTTTGTGGATTGATGGCGGATAATAAACGAGTGACATTTCACAAGTTGGGCAAAAATAGAAGTTGACACAAGGAAACCAGTGGTGGGAGAAGTATTCACACATGTACACAAGTGTTACATTGTAAAATACTAAGTTATACATTCAAAGTGCAAAAGTATCAGCATCAAAATATTCTTAAAAGTACAAAATAACTCATTTCCAGCTGTTAATGGTGGAGCTAGTTCTTAGTTCCAGGTTCTTATCGTGTCCCGTCTTGATTAGATTTCGCTGCGTAGTTCCAAGATTTTTAATTCAACTCAGAGACTTCCAAGTTTCTTGACCAGAATCCATCCATCCATCCATTTTCTACCGCTTATCCTGTATTTAGGGTCACGGGGGGGTTGGAGCCGATCCCAGCTGTCATTGGGCGAAGGCAGGGTTCACCCTGGACAGGACGCCAGTTGACCTCAAACGATAACTCTAATTAGTGTCCTCCTTAATACGTGATATCCATGAGTTTGTGGTCTTATATTCTTAAGAAGCTCCCTTATTCATATCAAAACACACACTCACCACTATCATCATTGTAAGTCGGTTATACTTCTTGTGTGTTTATATTAAGACCACTTCTTTTACTCACTTGGTTTTGTTGTGGAAAAATTAATCTGCCCAATAAAGATCAACAACCAGGATCAGCTTTTTCTCCGAGGTTTATTCCACTAAGTATTCTCATCTGCAGAAGAAAGTACTGGTCACCCCTGCCTTCTGATGCAAAGGTTCAGAATCAGCAGGAACGATCCGGAGTCTAACAACAATCTCCCTTTTAAGGAGGAGGAACCATGGACAAAGGACGGATCATGTCCTATCTTACAAAGACAAGATGTACAGGTAAAGTCAAGATTTACAGAACACAGGCGTCATAGTCCTGAAATTATCTTATGTCAATGTGGCACTCATGTTCATATCATCTACAACAGGCATTCATTTTCGTCATAGCATAACAGTCAAAAGAGGAGATGCGGACCGACGTCTGGCCTGACAAATATTCTGATTATAAATTACAAACATCCAAAATTCCCATTACAGTCCCCCCTTTGAACATTTTATGTTCACTAGAAAAGGTAATTTATAATTGTCTATGTCTCTAATTCACGGCAAGGTTTAACAGGGCATGCATTGAACCTGGAGAAAAAGCCTTTTATATTATGAAAGAATAAAACATAAGCTGTTCTTAATTGCATTCTTCATTACACATGCATGTGGAAATAGTGAACAAGCAATATTGATCAAACAAGAAAATAATACTATTAAAAGCACAAGCTAAACAATTTCATATCAGGAGTTGCCATCATGGTACCAGGAACAGAACCTCTTTCCCAGGAGTATACAACCTTCTATACTCTACTGATGACACGTCTGCTATGAGCACAATAATCACAAATATACCAATAATAAGGAAAAAGAAATGGATAATTATAAAAAAAAAAGAACCCTCCAACCCTGCTTTCTCTTTCTGATACAGACCACCCTTCCCTCAAACATACAGGTAGTGACCTGGTGCTTTGAAACCTTCACCTTACAGGGAAAATGATGCACAAAATATGATTAGCAGGTGGAGTGAGGATATAACATACATGTATCTGAACGAATTTCTACCTCAGGGCCCCATAACCTACCATCGTAGCTCAGCTGCTTTCTAAAATCTACAGCCCCCTGACAAAGTCGTTTGCCATTCTTCACCGGGTTGAGACGAAGGGCTTCTAAACCACCCTCCCCCTTTGTAGCGGACTGGTTGAGCTGTAGAAGGTAAAGGAACTAAGTTCGGAAGGGTAGACAGGCGGTTCCTGAGTGAGACAATTCGCACACAATTACATTTCAAGGTTCACACAAAAAGGGTTTTATTATTAAGCATGAAGTTGTAGTGTGATCCCCTTCTAACATCTATGTGTGAGTTAACATATCAGATTGACTCAATATCTGAATCCAAAATGGGCGGTACCCACAGATCTTCATCTGGAACAATGGTGATTTTCGGGTACTGTCCTATGGCAGAGCTCACCGCCGAACCCACGAGAGCTCGGCAGCAGGGCAGTACGCAACAAACGACCAGCAACATTACAACCACAACCATCAACACAGGTGATAGGAATCTGATGGCGGTGGCTTTCCACCCCCCCCTCTGTGAGCCAGGACCAAATGTCCCAGCCCTCAAAAGCCTCAGAGTCTTTGCTTTTCTCTCTGTGTAACAGTTCGTTCAGGTGGGCAACAACATGGGTCATGTTGTCATCTATTGCAGGCACGAAGGTACAGCATTTTGTCCCTATGACATGGCACACGCCTCCCTGTGAGGCTAGGGTCAAGTCGAGGGCGACTCTATTTTGCAGAGCCACGTTTCTGATGCCCTGGACAACAGGGGACAATGCTGCAAAGCCGGCGGCTGTGAGTTCAGTCAGATTTTCGAGTTCCAGGGATATTTCATCAATCTTATGTGCATTGTTGACAGTCCCCCACCAGGGGAGGATTCCCGAGAGCCCCTTCTCGGGTTGTGAAACGCGTGTTGCCGTGCGCCTGGCCCTGTGCGGTCTGTAGTAGTGACTGTAATGAGTGTGAAAATATTCCAGGCTCGGCACAATGGCAACAGAAGGCAAGAGTCTGGCGAGATAGCAAGACCCACACCAGCCTGGTCTCAATGCCTGATAGACGTGCTGTCCACACACCCACACATGCTGTCTCAATGCACCAAACCCATCGCTAGAGGGCATGGTTACCACGGGGTTGTCCTCCCCCTCTTTGCCTAGACTGTGTGTATGTGTGAGGTTAAATCTGCCAAGGTAAGGGTTCACGCCCCTGCACTCAGGTTTGGTGTATGCAGAGTTCCATGCGCTGCCACACGTGGCCTTGACTGTCTGG
The DNA here is from genome assembly GCF_963514095.1 of Eutrigla gurnardus. NCBI lineage: Eukaryota > Metazoa > Chordata > Actinopteri > Perciformes > Triglidae > Eutrigla > Eutrigla gurnardus. Next base: position 13,699,094 of record NC_139933.1, on the reverse strand, counting down.
TTACAAAAGGACGTGCCCAGGTTGTGGTCAAGCGATGCCCGGCACTCTCTCACAAAGCACACAGCTCCTCGTTGCCGTGTGGGATTTGTTGTCATTATTGAATGGTGCACCTCACTCAGAGCAGTTGTAACATTTCTGAATCTCACCGCGGATCCTTCGTAGCTGACGACGCTGATGTTCAAATCCTCCAACCAAGGAGCAAGGTTTGTGATGATTCGTTCTGGTGACTCCACAGGCTTGGTGAAGGCCACCATGACCCCCATGGTCTCAGAGATGTTCAGTGGCCAGGGTGCCACAGGCAGTGCTGTGCCCACGCCATTGGGGAGTTGGGCGCAGACATAACAACTCTCATTTGTCACCAATCTGGCGGCCAGAGCGACGGCTCGGTACCAGGCGTTCTGTTCCGGCCGGGTGACCGGGGCGACGTCCACCGTAGGTAGTTCTGGTCGGTCCAGGCCTGCGAGGCTGAAGTAGGGCTCAATCTGCAGCAGGAGAAGCAGGAGGAGATGCGTAGTCAGCAGGTGCAGCTGACGTCGCCCCCCCGTTCTGGAGTGGCGGGCTGCTGAAGGTCGATGCCATCTGGCTCTCTCTGATCGGCCTGTGTAGGAGCGTCGGCTGATGGCTCTGGGATCCTTCTGCAGTGGCTGGCATGGATCCAGGTGGCTCTCTCTGCGATCTTTACTGCAGTTTCTGTGACGAGCAGCACCTGGTAGGGCCCGTTCCATCTTCGTGATCGCCAAGTTTTCCTTCTCAGATCTCGGACCACGACCCAGTCACCTGGCTCCAGGTTATGCAGTTTTTGTGTGGTGGGTGTTGGCAGTGCGTCTTTCACCTGTTTGTGAATATCAGAGAAAACAGAGGTTAGGTGTGCGCAATACCGCAACATTTCATCCTCACAATGCCCTGTCTCAGGGAGTTGTCTTAGCTCAGGCCCAATCCCGGTTCGCAAAGGCCGGCCGAACAGGATTAGGTTATTTCTGGACCTGATTCTCCCCCTCTTTTGACGCGTGGTCTTGACCATGCGTCAATTTAGCGTAATAGTGAAACAAATAGCCTGGTAGGCAGGGCTTATCGTTGGGACCATACCAGACATTTTGTTTCACCACCCCGCCTGCCCGTCGCCAAGCATCTTTCTTCCCCTGTGTTGCTCTGCTCTGTAGTTCTTGTTTATTGTTTATTGTTTATTGAGGATCCCCATTAGCCGACGAACAAACGCCAGGCTAGTCTTCCTGGGGTCCTTTTCAAAAGTACAAAATAAAATAATAATACACAGATCCAGTTACAAAACATACACAGATCCAGTTACAATAAAAAGAAAGGATAAAGGAAAAGAAAAAGATAGTTCTCAAAATAATAAAATAAAATAACAATACACAGATCAAGTTACAAAACATACACAGATCCAGTTACAATAAAAAGAAAGAAAAAGGGAAAGAAAGAGAAAGTTCTCAAAATGATAACATGAAAGATTAACTCTTAAGTCTAAAAAGTGACTTTACATGTTTCTTAAATGCTTTTTTACTGGGAATGGTCCTAATATTTAAATGAAGAGTATTCCATAACGAAATGCCTCTATATACAACAGTGCTTTTCATTGAATTAGTTCTTGGTCGTGGTAATGCAAGTAGACCTTGAGTTGAAGCTCTGGTACTGTAGTGGTGAACATCAGCATTATAACCAATCTGATTAAAAATATCTGTAGGATACTTATTATGAATAATGTTTCGAATAAATAACAATAAACTGCTGGATAACCTATGAATAACCTTCAGCCATCCAAGACAAGAATGCATACGGTCCACACTCGATCTATAAGAACAATCAAGAGTAAGTCTAGCTGCCCTATTTTGAGCTGTTTGTAATTTTGTAAGCTCAGACTTGGGTGCAGAAGCCCAAATAACTGAACAAAAATCCAGATGACACAACACCAATGTTTGTACTACCTGTCTGCGAATTGCAGGTGTTAAATACGTAGCACATTTCCTAACAGCAGCGATGCTTCTACCCATCTTAGTGACAATTTGATTGATATGTTCAGACCACGAAAGTGTATTACTAAGGGTAACGCCCAAAAGTCTTACTTTATCATCTTGTTTGATTGATTGTCCTGAAATCTGTAAATTAAGTGTAGGATTTTTTGCTAGACTATGACGTGAACCAAAGACAATACTTTTTGTTTTTAAGATATTTAAAACAAAAAGATATTTATACTTGTAAGTCTGCATCGGGTGTTACAGCTGGGCTGGAAGTGATAGCGAGCTGTGTTATCAAAGGTTGCTTAGCAGCGACCTTGGCTGCAGAATCAGCACAGGCGTTTCCTTGTGAAACGTAGTCTGTTTTGTGTGTGTGTGCTTCGCATTTGCATATGGCGATGTGACGTGGCAACAGCAAAGCATCAAGGAGAGAAGCAACCAGTCTGTGGTGAGCGATGGGTTTGCCCGATGCAGTCAGAGAGTCCCGGTTGGCCCAAATTTGTCCAAAAGAGTGGCAAAGCCCCCACGCGTATCTGCTGTCTGTGAAAATAGTGACAGTCTTACCTCTAGCCAGTTTGCATGCCTCAGTCAGAGCCACCAGCTCTGCAGCCTGTGCTGAATAGTTAGATGGGAGAGGCTCAGCCAAAAGTGTCTCATGTAATGTGCTGACTGCAAACCCTGATTGGTTGAGGCCTGTTTCCAGGTTCCTTGATGCTGAGCCGTCCACAAAGAGCTCCATGTCGGGGTTGTCAAGTGGTGTTTCCCGGAGGTCAGGTCTGGGGGAACAGATTTCGTTAATGACAGCCACACAATCATGGGGCTCCCCATCTTTAGCTGTGGGGAGCAAAGTCGCAGGGTTTAGTATGGTGCAGCGTTGTACAGTGATGTTAGGCAGCTCCAGTAAAATGGTGTTGTATCTTAGCCACCGCGCAGGGGACAGGTGTGAAGTTTTCTTCTCTAAAAGGATCATAGAGACTGCATGTGGTACTAATAAGGTTAGTGGAGAGTCACCTACAATGTCACGTGAAGCTACGTAAAAGGTCGGCTGCAATCAGGGAGCCCCAGAGTGGGGGGTGTCTGTAGAGCTAGTTTTAGGTCAACAAATGCTTTTCCCGCATCAGGTGTCCAAGTGACTTTGTCCTGTGCCGCGAGACCCTGCCCATGAGCGATCGCTGCCAACGGTGCCTCGATGCTTGCATAGTCAGGAATCCACTGTCTGCAGTATGATGTCATACCAAGAAAGCTCATAACCTGTTTCTTTGTGACTGGTTTTGGGATTTCTTGGATGGCAGAGATGCGTGATTGGGAGAGTGTTTTCCCCTCTTCTGATATGATGTGCCCCAGAAAGGTGACCTGATTACAGGCGAACTGTAATTTGGATGAGCTGACCTTGTGGCCGTTGTCGGCCAGGTGTTTTAGCAGGGCCAGCGTATCAGCCACGCAGGCTTCTCGTGTGGGAGAACAAATCATTAAATCATCCACATATGCCAGCAAGGCGCTGTTTTGTGGCAGACTTAAGGATTCTAAATTTTTGCGCAGAGTGGCATTGAAAATGGTGGGAGATTCGGACAGGCCCTGGCACAAACGGGTGAATGTGTACGTTTTACCTTCAAATGTGAATGCGAACCAGTACTGGCTGTCGGGATGTATGGGGACGCTGAAGAAGGCATTAGCCAAATCAACAACAGAAAACCACGTACTTTCAGGTGGGACTTGTGAGAGGATTGTGTGAGGATTTGGTACCGTAGGGGCGCGCGCGTGGATTGCTGCATTTACCGCCTGCAGATCCTGGACAAACCTCCATTCATCTGGCGCGCCTGGAGGCCGAATCTTTCTCACCGGGCATATCGGCGTGCGGACGGGTGAATTTTCGCAGGGGACGATGACGCCTGCTTTGAGGAAGGCCTCAAACACCGGTTTGATGCCCTCCACAGCCTCTTTCCTTAGTGGATACTGCCGCTGGCAGGGCCTGTAGGAGGATTTTGGAGTGATTACAATTGGTTCAGCATTCTTTATCAACCCTACATCATGTTTGTGTCGTGCCCATACCTCTGGTGGTACCTGTTTTAGCTCTGGGATGTCACTGACATTATTGACCATCATCCCCGTGTGTGGAGGTGTGAGGTGTGGTGCGTGAGATACCTTTGGGTTTTGAAGTTTAATTTCGACGGTTCTTCGAGCAGCGATCGCCTTTTGAATTTTAACTCGGTGCACCTTTAACCCCTGATGATACTCGGTGTTGGGGTCATCCGTTTGTGTCCACTCAGTTGCATCGATGCATTTTTTCAGCCAAGGTTCCAAGTTTTGTGACTCCCCTCCTTTGATCAAGGAAACAAACGGGAACTGCGGCACTTGGAACGAAATATCACACAGGCACACAGAGATTACACATCATGCGTCATCCAATACAGATAGAGCAGTTTTAGGTTATCACACAGGCTGTTCTGTCCAAACCATGTTTGTTCAAATGGTTCATCTTTCCCTGTGGAAGTGTGTGCAGCACAAAACAAGTCTGGGTGGTGCATGACATCAGCGTGTGTGAGTGCAGCTGTGTGTGTGAGTATGTTTGTTATTGCAGCGGAGTCTGAGGAGGGGAAGTGCCACTGATACTGATAAGTTATTTCTGTGCCGAGGGAAGTGAAAAAAGCCTGATTGTGTGAAACATTTCTGAGTATGGTGAGGCCTTCTGGCCCTGAGCTTATGTTTATGCCCAAAACACACATAAGGTCTCTGCCACAAGATTTATCGGACATAAATTCGACAAAAGAAAAGAATGTTTAAAACTGCCCTTCTGCTTGTCTACACATGTCAGTGGGACAGTGTATTGTTCTGTCACCAAGGTACCCGAGGCCCCGACAGATTTTGCACATCTGCCGCTCAATTTGGGTGTTGTTTTTAACTCTGTGTGTCGTATAACAGACTCTGTTGCTCCCGAATCTACCAAAAAAGTGAGGGGTGTGCCTTCAACAGTGAGTGTTATTGTGGGTAAATTCCGATAGGCAGCTGAGTTTAGTGAGGCATACATTCCGTCAAGTTTTCTGTTTTCTGATGTGTGTGAGTTTTCTAAGTGATCAATGGCCTTGAGTATGGAACTGCAATTGTCTTGTGTAGGCTGTGTGGGTGTGCTGGTGTGCTTACGTGTCCCATGGTTGGGATGGGGGTCTGTCTCTGATCCAGATGCGCCCGTCACTCTCCCCGGCCCTCCTTCTTTGCTTGAGGTTGCCTTTTAGAATTTCCAATTGCCTGAGACTAAAACTGCCTCTATCGGGAAAACCGCACTCAGTGACCCAAATTTCAAATTGATCGACGCAAGATTCACCGTAGTTTGTGATCATATACTGGAGGTTTGGGCTAAGAGCCAGGCCATTATCCCGTTTGCTTTGTGCTGACCCCATTTTCGCGTTTAATTTAGGCTTTCGTTAAAGTCGAACCGGTATGCCAATTGTTTGATTGATTTTGTTTTTGTTCTTGAAAACAGTCTGTAGGCTGAGTTAAAAAACAAACGGCAACAAAACTTTTGAGGAAAGGGTTTTTCCCTTTCTATTCTCTCTCTCCTCTCTCTCTCCCCTGCAGCGGAGGAAGGGAGGGCAGAGGGGGAGCGCTGTTGATGAGACCTTGGGATACCACAAGGTCCCTATTCACAGTTAATATTACTTATAATATATTTCTCCAATCTCCACCACACACACAGACATACAGGCAAAGGATAATTAGAGATGGAAAACGATGAAAAGGGCACAAACGAGAACAACACACAGAAAATGACAACTAGGTCCTGGTCCTCGCAAGGCACCTACTTCACACAATGCAAGCTATAGGGTCCCTTCTTAAGAAAAAAGCGCTTATCACCCATTTGTTGAACCGACTTAACCCGTCTGGGTGAATAACACTGGCAGTGGCCAAATCTGCCAGCTAACTCAGCTGTCCTACTGGCTCGAAGATAGGGATGTGCTTATACCACTGTCTTCCTTTCGATCCAAATACCAGGCGATACTAATACCGACACTGATACTGTTGGATGTCCATGTGTATATGAAAATTACGACTTTTACAATGCATTAATATTTCCTGCAAAAGTGGACTTGGAATCGATATTTTGATGTGAAGACTGATTCTAAACAAAAACACACTCCAAACTGGAAGTATCGATACTGGCGGACCGATATGCACATCCCCACTCGAAGACAACCAAAGAAAACGTTGCTGTAAATCCCTCCAAACGGAACTAGTCCGTGAGACAAACGTTTTTACCAAACCTTATACTTAACAGACTCAAACTGAAAAGAGCAGTTGATCAAGCTGCTGGCCGACCCTTGCACAGACTCGCACTGTACGTCAATAACAAGTGGACTCGAACCACCTGCAGAGGAGGGACTGGAACCCTCGTCTTTGGTACCACAACCAGACGTCAATAACAAGTGGACTCGAACCACCTGCAGAGGAGGGGAGCTGACAGACTCGAACTGTACCTCAACCCTCGTCTTTGGCCCACAATTTGGACGTTAGGCCCCCACGTCCCGGCTGGATTTTATGCCGAGGTCGCTCCACTGTGCACAGATTTCACCGTCAGTCCTGTCCGCACAAGCCTCTCACTCTTGGTGCCCACCCAGGGACGCCAATTGTTGTGGAAAAATGAATCTGCCCAATAAAGATCAACAACCAGGATCAGCTTTTTCTCCGAGGTTTATTCCACTAAGTATTCTCATCTGCAGAGGAGGGACTGGTCACCCCTGCCTTCTGATGCAAAGGTTCAGAATCAGCAGGAACGACCCTGAGTCCAACAACAGTCTCCCTTTTAAGGAGGAGGAACCAAAGGACGGATCATGTCCTATCTTACAAAGACAAGATGTACAGGCAAGGTCAAGATTTACAGAACACAGCCGGCGTCATAGTCCTGAAATTATCTTATGTCAATGTGGCACTCATGTTCATATCATCTACAAACAGGCATTCATTTTCGTCATAGCATAACAGTCAGATGAGGAGATGCGGATCGACGTCTGGCCTCACAAATATTCTGATTATAAAGTACAAACATCCAAAATTCCCATTACACCGCTGCCAGCTATGAGGTCACCGAGGTCCGGACCTCTGTAAAATAATTCGGAGAAAAAAAAAGTGGACCCCGAACAGCATATTAACACACCGCCACCGGACAGCTTTTATTTTGAAACCACAGGAAGTTATCTATCGGTTGAAGTCGCGGGAAATTTACAGAAGAGATGACCACAGACAACACTGCGAGTTGACAGGTGAGTGACAGCTTTTAAATATTATGCTACAAGCAGAACAAGTTAAACCAATGATCGACGCGATCCAACAGTGTAAACTTGCAGTATTGATCCACTATTTTCGGTCTTAGTCGACACAGTAGGCTAAGTAGCCGAACGTATGAGGAGCGTTCGGATGGAGTCCGGCAGACAGCAGTCAGACCGGGTGACATTCAAGTAGACGAGAGAGCGACGGCAAAACTTGGGGGAGGTCGGCAAAATATATTGTTGACGGTCACGGGAACGCTAAACGTCCGACTCCCGAGATAAAACATTTTGCCGGCTGCCCTGGCGGTATCTCACCGCGAGTTGGTAACCTAAGGCTCATAGCGTAGCAAGTGTGTGTGTGTGTAAACAATAAGATAATAAGTGATCATGATGAGAACAGTCTCTCTCTCATAGGCCATAGGCTTATAATGTTAGGCCTATGTATATAATCAATAAGGTCTAATCAACCTCTTTTGATTTCCCCCTACAGAAGAAAAACAAACAAATCAGTGACTGTCTGAAGAGTGAAAAATGTCAAAAAGAAAAAAAATTCAACAGAGTACGTTGGATTCATTTGTTCAAAAGAACAACAGGCCGTGTGAAAATGAGGACAGAGAAGGGGAGAATGAGCAGAGGAAACAGGATGATAGAAAGAAGTGCGGAGCTACTGCAAAGAGTGGAGAAGAGACAGGACAGAGCAAAGAACTATGTGGAAAGACAGGAGAGATGAGAGATAGTGGAGAGAAGAGAGGAGAAGAGATAGGGCAGAGTGGAAAACCAAGTGGAATGGATGAACAGAGAGAATGCCTTCGATGCTCTGGATCCTGATGCTCTGGATCCTGTGAACTACAAAAATAAAATGTAATCGGGGTGATCATTTTAACTTATGTTTGTGTATTCTATGTCATTTCAGAGGGCCAATGCAGAGAGAGGAGCATGTGGAGGATGACTTACTGACACACACACACACACACACACACACACACACACACACACACACACACACACACACACACACACACAGCTAGCACAATAAAAACATTCTTTTTTTGTCAACAAGTGTATCAGTGTACTTATTTTTGTAGGTGACATTTTGGTGGTTTGTGCAAAAACTGGTAAAAGGGGTGTCTTTCCTGGGACGGACCTCACTAATTTTGAAATCCTGGCTACGGCCCTGCACTGACGAGTGTTTCCAGTCAGAAAAAACCGACAGACACGTGTGTGGAGAGTGAGCTTAGCAGCATCAGCAGCAGTGGAGGTTCTAGACAAATTTTACTGAGGGGGCCTGGCTGAGGCCAGAGGTTTTGTCAGAGGGGCACATTCAACCCGGGGCGTATTGTTAGTTCCGCCTTTTGCGTCGGCGTAAAAGGCGGAACTGATAAATACTGTATTATTCTTCGTTCGGAGGGGGGGCCACAGGGGGGTCCAGACTCAGTGTTACAGGGGCCCTGGCCCCTGCTGCCCCCCCCCCCAGAACTGCCACTGATCAGCAGAGAGCTGTTATTAGCACAAAACAATAGTTCACTACTTGTCTTTAAAGCAGGAAGTAGCAAGGCTACGTTAGAAGAGTTTTTTGACCGTGGAAAGAGAAGTCGTCCGACGTCGCGGAAGTTCCTGACCCGTCCTAACGACGAGGCTATTGAATTAACTTCAAATTGGGCCAGATGTGTGTTTAAATTTTGTCATGCCCAATTGTGTACCAGGTTAAAGGTCCTCGTTACAAATATAAAACAGTGTATTGAAGTGAAAAAAATCCATTTAAAGCTATTGTTTAACTTAAAGGTGAATACCGGAAAAAAGTGAAACAAACCTTTAAACATTGAAACAGAAACCAATACAGTGAATTCAAACGGTTTAGCTGTTGGTGTGAGTTATTGTGGGAAGAAATAAAAGTGTTTAATTTACTACTTTACTGCTCTATTTTACTTTCAGTCTCCTCTTAGAACCTCGACATTAGACATACCTGCAGGGTTGGTGGAACACACGCCAGGTGGGTTACAATATCAAAACACACACTCGCCACTATCATCATTGTAAGTCGGTTATACTTCTTGTGTGTTTATATTAAGACCACTTCTTTTATTCACTTGGTTTAATCTTTAAGTTAGTCAATAAATACACATTAATCATTAAGTCGTTGTCCGTGTATATTTCTTCTGAGCAGAATACAAAGATCCCTATTTCACAGCTTATGATCTGAAGAGTGAGATTGATTCATTGAAATGATATTGATTGGTTCCTAACTGATTAATAGTGGTCATCAGAGTCATTAAATTAAACTTTGTAAATTCCTGTTGACCAACAGGTGGTGCCCCGATTCTAATAGCAGACAGTGGAATCTACAAAGTCTTATTTTCTTTGCTGCCCGTATTTTACAAGTAACATGTTGATGGAAAAAAGTCCAAGTGCTGCTCCCCTCTCTCTCCAGTTTCACGTCTCACTAAGTGAAACTCAGACAGTCGTCGTCGCTGAGAGGTGAAATGGCGCAGAAAGGAGTTCAGCTGGACCGGGAAACCATCTCTTGTTCCATCTGTCTGGATCTACTGAAGGATCCGGTGACTACTTCCTGTGGACACAACTACTGCATGAAGTGTATTGGAAGCTTCTGGGATGAGAAGGAGATCTACAGCTGCCCTCAGTGTAGGCAGACCTTCACACCGAGGCCTGTCCTGCTGAAAAACACCATGTTGGCACATCTGGTGGAGGAGCTGAAGAAGACTGGACTCCAAGCTGCTCCTGCTGGTCTCTGCTATGCTGGACCTGAAGATGTGGCCTGTGATTTCTGCACTGGGAGGAAACTGAAAGCCCTCAAGTCCTGTCTGGTGTGTCTGGCCTCTTACTGTGAGAAACACCTCCAGCCTCATCATGAATCAGCAGCATTTAAGAAACACCGGCTGGTGGAGCCCTCCAACAAGCTCCAGGAGAACGTGTGCTCTCGTCATGATGAGGTGATGAAGATGTTCTGCCGTACTGATCAGCAGTCTATCTGTTATCTCTGCCCTGTGGACGAACATAAAGGCCACGACACAGTCTCAGCTGCAGCAGAAAGGACCGAGAGGCAGAGAGAGCTGGAGGGGAGTCGACTAAACATCCAGCAGAGAATCCAGGACAGAGACAAAGATGTGAAGCTGCTCCACCAGGAGGTGGAGGCCATCAACCACTCTGCTGATAAAGCAGTGGAGGACAGTGAGGAGATGTTCACGGAGCTGATCCGTCTCATGGAGAGAAGACGCTCTGACGTGAAGCAGCAGGTCAGATCCCAGCAGGAAACTGAAGTGAGTCGAGTCGGAGAGCTTCAGGAGAAGCTGCAGCAGGAGATCAGTGAGCTGAAGAGGAGAGACGCTGAGCTGGAGAAGCTCTCACACACAGAGGATCACAACCAGTTTCTACACGACTACCCGTCACTGTCACCACTCAGTGAGTCCACACACTCATCCAGCATCAACGCCCGTCCTCCTCGCCGCTACTTTGAGGACGTGACGGCGGCGCTGTCAGAAGTCAGAGATGGACTACAGGAAGTTCTGACACACAGATGGACAAACGTCTCACTGGCAGGGACTGAAGTGGATGTTTCACTGTCACAACCAGAACCCAAGACCAGAGCTGGATTCTTGAAATATTCACGTGAAATCACACTGGATCCAAACACAGCAAACACATGTCTGTTATTATCTGAGGGGAACAGAAAAGCAACAAGGAGTCAAAACCAGTCTTATTCTAGTCACCCAGACAGATTCACTAGAAGTCTTCAGGTCCTGAGTAGAGAAAGTCTGACTGGCCGTTGTTACTGGGAGGTGGAGAGAGGTGGTGGAGTTGGTGTAGCAGTCGCATACAAGAGTATCATTAGAACAGGAGAATGGCATCAATGTACGTTTGGAAACAATGACAAATCCTGGTCGTTATATCGTTTCAACAACAGATATACGTTCTTCTACAACTCTGTTAAAACTCCCGTCTCAGGTCCTCCGTCCTCCAGAGTAGGAGTGTTCCTGGATCACAGAGCAGGTATTCTGTCCTTCTACAGCGTCTCTGAGACCATGACTCTCCTCCACAGAGTCCAGACCACGTTCACTGAGCCCCTCTATGCTGGACTTTGTATGGATTTTGGAGGCAGTGGTGAGTTCTGTCAACTCAACTAGACAGAAGTCATTTAAGAGTTGAATGACTTCACCTCCTTCTTCTTCTCCCTCCTCCTCCTCTTGTCCTTCCCCCCCCCCCCCCCCCCCCCCCCAACCTCTCCTCTATTTGAATCCATTGAAAATAAAATAACTGTTTTGCTTATGTTTTCTTTCCAGAATGGTACACAGCTGGAATATTCTCCCAAGTCCCTCCTTATTGTGTGTCTTGAAACAGCCTTTTGTGCAGAGAAGCCTGTATTTCAGCTGAAGTTACTTGTGTTTTTTTCTTTGCATCCCGACCAATTGTCCTGGTAGTTGTGGCTGAAATCAAACTGGCCGTGGCTTGGTATCATCAGAACCACTCATTTCCACTTCTTTATCACAGTTTGAACACTACTGATCAGCATTTTAAATCTTTGGATATCTTTTCATATCCTTCTTCTGGATTATAAAATTCAGCTTTTCTTGCAGCCCTGGATGAAATCTGGGAAATGTTCTTACCTTTCTTTATATTATGCAATATTTGTAAGATCATCTGTGCACTGATTTTATTTTTTACAGACTGTGGTTTAGCTGTGTGCTGTATTTTCCTCCTGTATCACCCCACGTCTGGATGGACACTGATGAACTCTGCGGTCTCTTAATGACCTTTTCATGAATAAACGTTAATCCAAATGATTGTTTTCTCTCTCTTTTTTCTTTGATATCCAGATACTGATCTGACTCGCCCAGTTCTCATGGTCACTTTGTGGATTGACGGCGGAAAATAAACGAGTGAAATTTCACAAGTTGGGCAAAAATAGAAGTTGACACAAGGAAACCAGTAGTGGGAGAAGTAGTCACACATGTACACAAGTGTTACATTGTAAAATACTAAGTTATACATTCAAAGTGCAAAAGTATCAGCATCAAAATATTCTTAAAAGAACAAAATAACCCATTTCCAACTGTTAATGGTGGAGCTAGTTCTTAGTTCTGGGTTCTTATCGTGTCCCGTCTTGATTAGATTTCGCTGCGTAGTTCCAAGATTTTTAATTCAACTCAGAGACTTCCAAGTTTCTTGACCAGAATCCATCCATTCATCCATTTTCTACCGCTTATCCTGTATTTAGGGTCACGGGGGGGCTGGAGCCGATCCCAGCTGTCATTGGGCGAAGGCAGGGTACACCCTGGACAGGACGCCAGTTGACCAGAAACGATAACTCTAATTAGTGTCCTCCTTAATACGTGATATCCATGAGTTTGTCGTCTTATATTCTTAAGAAGCTCCCTTATTCATATCAAAACACACACTCACCACTATCATCATTGTAAGTCGGTTATACTTCTTGTGTGTTTATATTAAGACCACTTCCTTTATTCACTTGGTTTAATCTTTAAGTTAGTCAATAAATACACATTAATCATTACGTTGATGTCCGTGTATATTTCTTCTGAGCAGAATACAAAGATCCCTATTTCACAGCTTATGATCTGAAGAGTGAGATCGATTTATTGAAATGATATTGATTGGTTCCTAACTGATTAATAGTGGTCATCAGAGTCATTAAATTAAACTTTGTAAATTCCTGTTGACCCACAGGTAGTGCCCCGATTCTAATAGCAGACAGTGGAATCTACAAAGTCTTATTTTCTTTGCTGCCCGTATTTTACAAGTAACATGTTGATGGAACAAAGTCCAAGTGCTGCTCCCCTCTCTCTCTCTCTCTCTCTCTCTCTCTCTCTCTCTCGGAGTGCATGCTGGGAGTGAGCGTGGTAAGCGCGAGTGAGTGTGTTGCGGAGATCTAGAGTTTTCTGACTCTTTTTTGCTTAATTTTTTTTCAATTCTCTTGGTTAATAGTCGGTGTTTTTGTTACTGTGTGTTGGTTGGAAGAGGTTTGTTTGTGGGTTTGCGGAGGTAGCGTGGCCGCTCAGCATGGCTGCTGCTGGAGGCCCCGGCTTAACCACGCTGACGCGCCGACACGCAGTCAAACTTTCCCCGGCGGTCGGCTGCTCCGTGGAGGAGTGCAGCCTGGCTGTAGGTGAGGAAGTGGGCTATGGAAGCGTTAAATCTGCGTCCAGAATGAACAGTGCGGTGGTGATTTTTCTGGACAGCACAGAAAAAGTAGATAGATTGCTAGAGAGCGGGATAGTGGTAAAAGGTACTTTCACCCCTGTGTCATCACTCGTTAACCCTGCAAAAAAGGTTATCATCTCAAATGTCCCCCCTTTTCTGAAGAATGAGCTATTGGAAAAAGAGCTAGCGAGACACGGACAGCTGGTGTCCCCCGTGAGGATGATCCCCATTAGCTGCAAGTCTCCCCACCTGAAGCATGTCGTGTCTTTCAGGAGACAAGTGTTCATGGTCCTAAAGAAAAATGATGAGGAGCTGAATTTGGTTTTCAGATTTAGGATCGACGAGTATGATTACATTGTACATCTGACCTCGGACACAATGAAATGTTTTGGCTGTGGAGCCGAAGGGCATATGATTCGCTCTCGTCCGGGGGGGAGGCGCGGGGGGGCCGCGGTTTCAGTCGCGGCGGGGGCCGCGGCTGGGACCGGTGGCGGTGCCCCTGCGCCGGCCGAGCCGCGGAGGAACACGCAGGATCCTGAAGGTGCGTGTCCACAGGCAGCGGTGTTTCCCCGCGTCCCATTCATTGTCTATGTGAAAAGCCGTGCAATGCATTCTGGTAGCGTCGCGGCGAATGTCGAGAGACGGCGCGCGAGTTGGCCGCTCCTCATTTGTATAAAGTTGAAGTCAAAACTACTTTATGCTAATCAGAGGCGCCGGGCTCGACTCGCTGCCTCGCGAACGCTCGCAAAAATCTGTTGTTTGAAGGAGAGCGCCTGTCAATCATCCTCTAGTGGAAGCCCAGGAAGCGTGCAATACTGGGAAGCGGCGCGTCCACACGCGTTTAAAATCGCCCCTGTGGACACGCACCTTCAGAAAGGAAACAGGGCTGACAGCGATCAGGAAGGCGAGGGCACGGAGGATCAGATGAGTCAGGAAGGTGAGCAGACAGTTGCTGAGCTGCAGGTAGATATTGGTCACACCGCGACCCGTGCTGCGGAGTCTGTATTGTACGAAGACGAAGTCATGAATGATGATGATGTTTTTAAACTGTCGAGTAAAAGGAAAAATCCCGAAAACAAACCAAACAGTGAGCAGGTGTCTAAGGTGTCAAAGACAACCCCTGTGTGCCCCTCCTCTCAGTCAGGGGACAGTCTGGTGAGCACACAGGACAGTGGAGGGGAGGCCACATGGAGCTCGCAGATGGAGGCCCAGAGTGTTTACTCCAGCGGCACAATCCGCTCGTTTCTACAAGAAACAAAAGGGATGAGACAAGTCAAAGTGGAGGATTACTTCCCAGATTTACAGCTGTTCCTTGACTCTGTTAAATTTTTCTCAAGGAACACAGGAAGCTCTGGCCAGCAGGCTTTCACTGATAAGGAGGTGTTTCGCCTCAGAAAGCTGGGGGTAAGAATTCGGTCACAAATGGCTAATGATTGAGTTTTTACTGTTGTCCTCCTTTTTCTGTGTGTTCCTCTGCGGTCTTTTTCTTTCTTTTCACAATGTGTGACATCAAACTGGGATCTTTAAACATCAATGGTGCCAGGGAGGAAGCGAAGAGAATTGGCCTTTTTAGTTTGTTTTCGGCTAGAAAACTAGATGTAGTTTTTTTGCAAGAAACACACAGCACAGCTGAGAATGATCCTGCATGGAAAAGGGGGTGGGATGGAGAAGTCGTCCTCAGCCACAAGAGCAGCAACAGTGGAGGAGTTGCTGTCCTGTTCTCTAGGGGGTTTTCGCCCATTTCTTATAGCACTGAAAACATTATTGAAGGTCGCTTGTTGAAGATACAAGCTGTGTTTGAAAATATAAAAATGACTTTTGTTAATGTTTACGCTCCCACTGTAGGTAGAGAACGGGTTGTTTTTCTAGACATTTTAAACACTGTTGTCAACGACTGCAGTGGGGAAGGTTACTTGTTCCTGGGTGGTGATTTTAACTGTACAGCAAACGCCACTCTAGACAGGAACCATCCAGAACCGCATCAAGCCTCCAAGAGCTGTTTAATTAAACTACTTGAAGAAAATGTGACACTTGGAGGCATTTCCACTCCACACAGCGGCAGTACACGTGGGTTCATGCTAGAGATAACTCTCTATCCATGGCCAGGCTTGATAGAGTTTACTGTTTTAGACGGCAGACCAATGTGCTTCGGAGTTGCTCTATACACCCCGTAGGAGTTTCAGATCACTCTTTGGTACAGGTTTCCATTTTTATCAAGAACGTTAAATGTAGCAGTGCCTATTGGCATTTCAATGTAGCCTTGCTGTCTGATACTGTTTTTAGAAATGCCTTCACTTTGTTTTGGAAGAACCACACAGAGACAAAATCTCGATACACCTCACTACAGCAGTGGTGGGATATAGGGAAGGGTCAAATAAAGCAGCTGTGCCTGCAGTACACTCTCAATGTTACAAGGGACATGACCAGGTCTATGAGAGCTCTGGAGAGAGAAATAGTGGCGCTGCAAGATTTAGCAGCTTCCACAGGAGAAGGAGAACATATTAAAGTTCTCAAAAGGAAAAAATCAGCTCTGTCGGACCTGCTGGGTTTCTCTGCTCGAGGAGCCCTGGTCCGTTCCCGTTTCCAGTATGTGACTAAAATGGATGCTCCCTCTCATTTTTTCTTTGGCCTTGAACAGAAGAATGGACAAAAGAAACTCATGCACTCCCTGCGGTCCGACACTGGGCAGCTGCTGCAGGAGTCGGGAGAAATACGGAGCTGTGCAGTTGCCTTCTACAAGGAGCTCTTCAAAGAGGAGTTCCAGGAGAGACCGGAGGTGGCGAAATCCTTCTACGAGGGTCTACCCAAGGTTCCCGAGGAGGCCAACGCTGAGCTGGACGCACAGATCTCCGCAGATGAGCTGGCTACGGCGCTTCAGAGCCTGGACAGTGGGAAAGCTCCAGGGATTGACGGTCTTCCTGCAGACTTTTACAAGGCTTTCTGGCCTGTGATTGGCCAGGACTTGTTACTTGTCCTCAGAGACAGTTTTAGCAAAGGACACTTACCACTGAGCTGCAGGAGGGCGGTTCTCACCCTCCTCCCCAAGAAGGGAGATCTACAACTAATAAAGAACTGGCGGCCAGTAGCTTTGCTCTGCACAGACTATAAAATCTTGTCCAAGGTACTGGCCATGAGGCTAAGAAAAGTGATGGAGCATGTCATTCACATTGACCAGAAGTATTGTGTACCCAGCAGGCTGATATCTGACAATGTTTCTCTAATTCGGGACATTTTGGACCTCTCCAGTTCATTGGGCTGCGGCCTTGGTCTGATTTCTATAGATCAAGAAAAGGCATTTGACCGAGTTGAACACCAGTACTTGTGGCAGACACTAAACGCTTTTGGTTTCAACTCTGGTCTCATAGCCAAGATCCAGGTCTTGTACAGTGACATTGAGAGTGTACTAAAGATTAACGGTGGGTTAAGTGCTCCTTTTAAGGTGCGGAGGGGGGTCAGACAGGGCTGCTCCCTGTCTGGCATGCTCTACTCCATGGCAATAGAGCCTCTTCAACACCAACTTTCAGGTATAACCCTCCCTGGTTGGCAAAAAAGTTTTAAATTGTCTGCGTATGCTGATGACGTTGTGGTCATTGTAAAAAAACAAGATGATATTGATGTCCTTGTCGAAACTGCTGATGTGTTTGGTACATTATCCTCAGCTAAAGTCAACTGGGGAAAAAGTGAAGCCTTGGCAACCAGTGGCGAGGTAAGCGGGCAGATCATCTTACCTCAGGGGCTACAATGGAACAAGGGGGGCTTAAAATACCTTGGTGTGTATCTTGGTGAGGAACCTTTTAAGTGCAGGAACTGGGACAATGTCTTAGAGATGGTTGAAGGGCGACTAAAAAGGTGGAAATGGATTTTACCACACACTGCCTTTAAAGGATGCATTTTAATAATAAACAATTTGGTATCCTCAATGCTGTGGCACCGACTGGCGTGTGTGGACCCCCCGCCGCGTCTCCTGGCCAGGATACAAGCTTTGCTGGTCAACTTCTTCTGGGACCGTCTGCACTGGGTCCCACAGAGTGTGCTGTTTCTGCCCAAGGAGGACGGAGGACAGGGACTCATCCATCTGGCCAGCAGAGGCGCTGCTTTCCGACTTCGCTTCATCCAGAGGCTCCTCGCTGGTCCAGCAGACCTCGTCTGGAGGCCCAT
This sequence comes from Eutrigla gurnardus, assembly GCF_963514095.1. Classification (NCBI taxonomy): domain Eukaryota; kingdom Metazoa; phylum Chordata; class Actinopteri; order Perciformes; family Triglidae; genus Eutrigla; species Eutrigla gurnardus. The sequence continues at coordinate 13,681,531 of NC_139933.1, read as the reverse complement.
AGCCCTAGCCATACTAAGACGGGCTGGAGGGTTGGGTCTCGCTGAGGCCCTGTTCCTGATGGACCTGAGTGCTCACAAACTGTGCAACCTTCCAACTTTTTATAATGGACTGTTTACAGTATGGAGGTTGTTCGTCAAGCAGAATCCAGCCAACTGCGTTTCTTTGTTCTGGCTTTTGAGAGAGCCAGTGGTGTACGGGACTCGTCTCAATGTGGAGCGCACAGCGGGATCTTCCGTGCTACAGCTGTTTCGCTCAGCGGGGGTCGTCACGCTGGGACACGTGGTGCAACAGTGTGGACCAGGTTTGACCAACGCTGCAGCTCTGGCCTCTCGTGTGGGAGTCAGGTCTGTCAGGTCCATCACTCACCTGCTTAACACCTGGAGAGGTGAGCTGACACAGACTGAACTCTCCTTACTAACAGCTCACTGTAACGGACACCGTCAGCCCAAAAGTGAGGACCCCTTCCCTGCACTGACACTTGTTCCTGATTTTAAAAACTGCACCGGTAAACTGCTGGAGTTCAGCAACACTCCACCAAACAGGTTGAATGACATCAAAGGTAAAACCATGTATAGACTGTTGGTTCAGGTCCTGAACAAGGACAAGCTCAGTGGTCGGACTGACACCCCCTGGAGAGCTCATTTAGGGCTCAATGATGAGGTCAGACCTGCATGGAGAGCGCTATACAAACCACCAATAACTAAAAGAGTCGGAGATCTGCAGTGGAGAATTCTCCATGGGATTGTAGCTGTGAACGCTTTTATTTCGTTGATGAATCCAAATGTTAATGAGATGTGTCCTTTCTGCTCGCAGAGAGAAACTGTGTTTCACTGCTTTATGGACTGTGACAGACTGGATTCTTTGTTTCAGCTGCTGGAGCGAATATTCACTTCCTGTTGTAGAGGAGCACTTTTCCAACCTGAGGCTGTTCATTCAGTCAGCTCGCCCTCTCACCAGGAAGTCTGGCCAGTCCAAAGACGGGCTCTCGGACCGGGAGGTCTTCCGGATCAGAAAGCTTGTGTCTAAGATAAAAGCACAAATCAATAATGAAGAACAAGACTTTTACTCACAACATCCTGAGTTTTTATTTACTGACATGTTTTATCACTGTCATCCCCTTTTTAAGCTTCTCTCCATCAATGTGTGATTTTAACATCAGCATTTTAAACTTGAACGGAGCCAGGGCTGATTTTAAAAGAGCATCTCTTTTTAAGTTGATGGAGTTGAAGAGGATAGACGTGATGATGGTGCAGGAGACCCACAGCACAGCAGACAATGAGAGTGACTGGAGGAGGGCTTTTAATGGGGAGGTCGTTTTAAGCCACAAATCCAGTCTGAGCGGAGGGGTGGGGATTTTATTCACCAAAAACTTTTTACCCATTTCCTTTATCACTGAGGAAATAATCCCAGGTGTTTTATTGAAAGTTCAGGCACAATATGAGAACATAAAGCTTGTGTTTTTAAATGTCTACGCGCCCACCAGTGGGGTGGATAGGGTGGCATTTTTAAACATTTTAAGTGATACTGTTAGAGACTGTGGAGGGGATGATTTTCTGTTTTTAGGGGGGGATTTTAACTGCACAGTTGATCCAAAGCTGGACAGGAACCATCCTGAGCCACATGCTGCTTCATCCCACAGGATCAGACAGCTAATAGAAACCCACGAGCTGTCTGACCTGTGGAGGGTTTTTAACAGAGACCACCGGCAGTACACCTGGAGCCACACAAGGGGGAACCTTTTATCTCTGGCCAGACTGGACCGCATCTATTGTTTTAAACACCGTTTAAATATTTTTAAGGGGTGTTTTATTCAGCCTGTGGGTTTCACTGACCATTGTCTCGTCTCCTGCTCTGTTTTTATAAAAATGTTTGTGTAAAAAGCGAATATTGGCATTTTAACACGGCTCTTTTAAAAGACCAGGCTTTTAGAACTGCTTTTAGGTGTTTTTGGTTTTCACACAGGGAGAGCAGACCTTCCTTCGCCAACATTCAGCAGTGGTGGGACTTCGAAAAGACCCAAACCAAGCAGCTCTGCATGCAGTTCACTCGCAATGTCACGAGGGACTTAAACCGGTCTATGAAGGATCTGGAGAGTCGGGTAGAAGAACTACAGTCTCTAGCAGCTTCTACAGGAGATCGAGGGCATTTAAACTCCCTCAAGTCCAAACAGTCGGCCATCGCCAACCTGCTGGGTTTTTCAGCACAGGGGGCGCTGGTGAGGTCTAGGTTCCTGAATATATCACAGATGGACGCCTCCTCCCAGTTCTTCTTCGGGTTGGAGCAGAAAAATGGACAAAGGAAGATCATTCACTCTTTACAAACGGGTAACGGCTCTGAAGTCTCAGACTCGTCTGGGATCAGGAAGTTTGCTGCCGGTTTCTACAGAAACCTCTTTAAGAGTGAATGGTCAGATAATCCAGATGTGCACAGCAGTTTCCTCAGTGGTCTCCCTCAGGTCAGCACAGAGGCCAACTCGCAGCTGGCAGCAGGGTTGACCCCACAGGAGCTGCTCTCTGCAGTAAACAGCTTGGAGAGTGGCAGAGCTCCAGTGATAGACGGCCTTCATGCTGAATTCTATAAGTCCTTCTGGTCCATCATAGGACCAGACCTGCTCGAGGTCATCAACGCAAGTCTCCAGGATGGAAGACTCCCTCTGAGCTGCAGGAGGGCCGTCATCACCCTGCTGCCGAAGAAGGGAGACCTACAAGACCTGAAGAACTGGAGGCCGTTCTCCCTGCTGTGCACGGATTATAAAATCCTGTCCAAAGCTCTGGCCCTGAGACTGAGAGAGGTGATGGCTTCCATCATCCACCCTGACCAGAACTACTGTGTGCCCCGCAGGCTCATCAGTGACAATGTCACTTTGATTCGAGATGTTTTGGACCTCTCCAGTTCATTGGGTATAGAGACTGGGCTTATTTCCACAGACCAGGAAAAGGCTTTTGACCGGGTTGAACACCAGTACTTATGGCAGACTCTGTCTGCTTTTGGGTTCAACCCAGGCTTTATAGCCATGATCCGGGCCCTCTATAGTGACATTGCGAGTGTCCTTAAAGTAAATGGCGGGCTGAGTGCTCCTTTTGACGTCCAGAGGGGAGGCAGGGCTGCTCTCTCTCTGGTATGTTGTACTCTCTGGCCATCGAGCCTCTGCTTCACAAATTAAGAGGAAATTTAAATGGTGTGTACTTCCCCCAGTGTGATAGCCCTTTTAAACTATCTGTCTATGCAGATGACCTCATTGTGATGGTAAGAACACAAAGCGACATAGACGTTTTAACACAAACTGTAAAAGATTTTGGTTTTATCTCCTCTGCAAAGGTGAACTGGGGGAAGAGCGAGGCTCTGATGGTCAGAGAGGAGCTGGGGGATCGGCTCAGGCTGCCTGGTGGCCTGGTCTGGAAGAAGGAAGGGCTCAAGTACCTAGGGGTCTTTCTGGGGGATGAGACCTATAAAGGTAAAAACTGAGAAAATTTAGTTGAGAAGGTGAAGGGGCGCCTCTGTAGCTAGAAATGGATTTTGCCTAAAATGTCCTACAGAGGTCGCACCCTGATCCTGAACAACCTGGTCTCATCCACCCTGTGGCACCGGCTGGCCTGTGTCGATCCTCCAGTTTCTCTCCTAACAGAGGTACAACGGGTTTTAGTAGATTTCTTTTGGGACAGGATGCACTGGATACCACAGAGTGTCCTGTTCCTTCCCAGGGAGCAGGGGGGGCAGGGCCTTATCCATCTGGCTAGCAGGGGCGCCGCCTTCCGCCTCCAGTTCCTCCAAAGGATGCTGACTGGGCCAAAGGACACTCTGTGGAGACCCCTATCGCAGTGCATCCTGAAACATTTTAACAGCCTGGGTCTGGATTTTAATTTGTTCTTAATGAAAAACAACACGGTAATGGCACCCTCTCTTCCTAGTTTTTACAAAAGTGTTTTTATTGTTTGGAGCATTTTAAACAGGGAGCGTAAACAGCAGGGGGACTCTCTGCACTGGCTGCTGCAAGAGCTCATCCTGTACGGGACCCGGATCAACCATCCCAGTTGACGGCCACCCTGTCCAGGCTGCTGCAGACTGCGGGGATCTCCACACTGGGCCAAGTGGTGGAGTTGGTTGGACCCCAATTGGACAACCCTGCTGAGCTGGCAGAAAGTCTGGGAATAACATCCACCAGAACTACGGTAAAGATCCTGGATTACTGGAAGCAGCAGCTGACCAGGCACAACATCCGGCTTTTAACAGACTTCTCAGAAGGATCCATCTCCCCCGACCCTGAGGACCCCTTTCCTGCCATTTTTCTGGCTGTGGATTTTAAAGACTGCTCTGGTCCCCTGTTAGAGCCAGGACACCTAGTCCCCCTGGAGGGGGCCCCTGGTACGGCTCTTTACAAACTAATGGTGAAAACACTGAACAGGAAAAAACTAAATGAGCGGGCAGACACTCCCTGGAGGGGCTACCTGTGTCTTGCCCTGGAATCCAGCCCTCAGTGGAGGTCCTTGTACAAACCTCCACTGTGCAAAAAACACGGGGACCTGCAGTGGAGGGTCCTGCATGGGATTTTAGCAGTCAATTCTTTCCTTTCAGTTTTAAACAGGAGAATAGATGACTAACTTCTACAGGAAAAATGTTTTATGCCAATTACCTGTTGTGATTCTTTTATTAATTATTTATTTGTGTAGATGTGTTTTTTTTAACTAACTTTTTTTTAATGTCTTTTGGAAAACTAAATTGTGAACTAGTTTTTTAAAAAACCTGCCATAATAAAAGTTGGTTTCAAAAATAAAAAAAAATCTCTCTCTCTCTCTCTCTCTCTCTCTCTCTCTCACACACACACACACACACACACACTTCCTTGTTCCCTCCCCTTCAGATCTACTGCGTGTGGACGGGTGTAACCAACATTTACTCACTTGGTTTAATCTTTAAGTTAGTCAATAAATACACATTAATCATTAAGTCGTTGTCCGTGTATATTTCTTCTGAGCAGAATACAAAGACCCCTATTTCACAGCTTACGATCTGAAGAGTGAGATTGATTTATTGCAATGATATTGATTGGTCCCTAACTGATTAATAGTGGTCATCAGAGTCATTAAATTCAACTTTGTAAATTCCTGTTGACCAACAGGTGGTGCCCCGATTCTAATAGCAGACAGTGGAATCTACAAAGTCTTATTTTCTTTGCTGCCCGTATTTTACAAGTAACATGTTGATGGAACAAAGTCCAAGTGCTGCTCCCCTCCCCTCTTTCTCTCTCTCTCTCTCTCTCTCTCTCTCTCTCTCTCTCTCTCTCTCTCACACACACACTTCCTTGTTCCCTCCCCTTCAGATCTACTGTGTGTGGACGGGTGTAACCAACATGGCGGTGAAGTGCAGCAGCTGACAGGCCACCTTCACTGCACACACACAGTGTTGTTGAGATCAGACCTCAGACCAGTTTCACGTCTCACTAAGTGAAACTCAGACAGTCATCGTCGCTGAGAGGTGAAATGGCGCAGAAAGGAGTTCAGCTGGACCGGGAAACCTTCTCTTGTTCCATCTGTCTGGATCTCCTGAAGGATCCGGTGACTACTTCCTGTGGACACAACTACTGCATGAAGTGTATTGGAAGCTTCTGGGATGAGAAGGAGATCTACAGCTGCCCTCAGTGTAGGCAGACCTTCATACCGAGGCCTGTCCTGCTGAAAAACACCATGTTGGCAGATCTGGTGGAGGAGCTGAAGAAGACTGGACTCCAAGCTGCTCCTGCTGGTCTCTGCTATGCTGGACCTGAAGATGTGGCCTGTGATTCCTGCACTGGGAGGAAACTGAAAGCCCTCAAGTCCTGTCTGGTGTGTCTGGCCTCTTACTGTGAGAAACACCTCCAGCCTCATCATGAATCAGCAGCGTTTAAGAAACACCGGCTGGTGGAGCCCTCCAACAAGCTCCAGGAGAACGTGTGCTCTCGTCACGATGAGGTGATGAAGATGTTCTGCCGTACTGATCAGCAGTCTATCTGTTATCTCTGCTCTGTGGACGAACATAAAGGCCACGACACAGTCTCAGCTGCAGCAGAAAGGACCGAGAGGCAGAGAGAGCTGGAGGGGAGTCGACTAAACATCCAGCAGAGAATCCAGGACAGAGACAAAGATGTGAAGCTGCTCCACCAGGAGGTGGAGGCCATCAACCACTCTGCTGATAAAGCAGTGGAGGACAGTGAGGAGATGTTCACTGACCTGATCCGTCTCATGGAGAGAAGACGCTCTGACGTGAAGCAGCAGGTCAGATCCCAGCAGGAAACTGAAGTGAGTCGAGTCGGAGAGCTTCAGGAGAAGCTGCAGCAGGAGATCAGTGAGCTGAAGAGGAGAGACGCTGAGCTGGAGAAGCTCTCACACACAGAGGATCACAACCAGTTTCTACACGACTACCCGTCACTGTCACCACTCAGTGAGTCCACACACTCATCCAGCATCAACGCCCGTCCTCCTCGCCGCTACTTTGAGGACGTGACGGCGGCGCTGTCAGAAGTCAGAGATGGACTACAGGAAGTTCTGACACACAGATGGACAAACGTCTCACTGGCAGTGACTGAAGTGGATGTTTCACTGCCACAACCAGAACCCAAGACCAGAGCTGGATTCTTGAAATATTCACGTGAAATCACACTGGATCCAAACACAGCAGACACACCTCTGTTATTATCTGAGGGGAACAGAAAAGCAACATGGAGTCAAAACCAGTCTTATTCTAGTCACCCAGACAGATTCACTGGATGTTGTCAGGTCCTGAGTAGAGAAAGTCTAACTGGCCGTTGTTACTGGGAGGTGGAGAGGAGAGGAGGTGGTGAAGTTGGTGTAGCAGTCGCATACAAGAGTATCAGTAGAACAGGAGAATGGCATCAATGTACGTTTGGAAACAATGACAAATCCTGGTCGTTATATCGTTTCAACAACAGATATACGTTCTTCTACAACTCTGTTAAAACTCCCGTCTCAGGTCCTCCGTCCTCCAGAGTAGGAGTGTTCCTGGATCACAGAGCAGGTATTCTGTCCTTCTACAGCGTCTCTGAGACCATGACTCTCCTCCACAGAGTCCAGACCACGTTCACTGAGCCCCTCTATGCTGGACTTTATGTTAATCTTAGAGGCAGTGGTGAGTTCTGTCAACTCAACTAGACAGAAGGCATTTAAGAGTTGAATGACTTCCCCTCCGCCTCCTTCTCTCCTCTATTTGAATCCCATTAAAAATATAATAACTGTTTTGCTTATGTTTTCTTTCCAGAATGGTACACAGCTTGAAAATGTTTACCATTTTTGTTCAAGTCCCTCCTTATTGTGCGTCTTGAAACAGCCTTTTGTGCAGAGAAGCCTGTATTTCAGCTGAAGTTACTTGTGTTTTTTTCTTTGCATCCCGACCAATTGTCCTGGTAGTTGTGGCTGAAATCAAACTGGCCGTGGCTTGGTATCATCAGAACCACTCATTTCCACTTCTTTATCAGAGTTTGAACACTACTGATCAGCATTTTAAATCTTTGGATATATTTTCATATCCTTCTTCTGGATTATAAAATTCAGCTTTTCTTGCAGCCCTGGATGAAATCTGGGAAGTTTTCTAACCTTTCTTTATATTATGCAATCTTTTTAAGATCATCTGTGCACTGATTTTATTTTTTACAGACTGTGGTTTAGCTGTGTGCTGTATTTTCCTCCTGTATCACCCCACGTCTGGATGGACACTGATGAACTCTGCGGTCTCTTAATGACCTTTTCATGAATAAACGTTAATCCAAATGATTGTTTTCTCTCTCTTTTTTCTTTGATATCCAGATACTGATCTGACTCGCCCAGTTCTCATGGTCACTTTGTGGATTGACGGCAGAAAATAAACGAGTGAAATTTCACAAGTTGGGCAAAAATAGAAGTTGACACAAGGAAACCAGTAGTGGGAGAAGTATTCACACATGTACACAAGTGTTACATTGTAAAATACTAAGCAATACATTCAAAGTGCAAAAGTATCAGCATCAAAATATTCTTAAAAGAACAAAATAACCCATTTCCAGCTGTTAATGGTGGAGCTAGTTCTTAGTTCCGGGTTCTTATCGGGTCCCGTCTTGATTAGATTTCGCTGCGTAGTTCCAAGATTTTTAATTCAACTCAGAGACTTCCAAGTTTCTTGACCAGAATCCATCCATCCATCCATTTTCTACCGTTTATCCTGTATTTAGGGTCACGGGGGGGCTGGAGCCGATCCCAGCTGTCATTGCCTTCACCCAAGATCCCTATTTCACAGCTTATGATCTGAAGAGTGAGATCGATTTATTGAAATGATATTGATTGGTTCCTAACTGATTAATGGTCATCAGAGTCATTAAATTAAACTTTGTAAATTCCTGTTGACCAACAGGTGGTGCCCCGATTCTAATAGCAGACAGTGGAATCTACAAAGTCTTATTTTCTTTGCTGCCCGTATTTTACAAGTAACATGTTGATGGAACAAAGTCCAAGTGCTGCTCCCCTCTCTCTCTCTCTCTCTCTCTCTCTCTCTCTCTCTCGGAGTGCATGCTGGGAGTGAGCGTGGTAAGCGCGAGTGAGTGTGTTGCGGAGATCTAGAGTTTTCTGACTCTTTTTTGCTTAATTTTTTTTCAATTCTCTTGGTTAATAGTCGGTGTTTTTGTTACTGTGTGTTGGTTGGAAGAGGTTTGTTTGTGGGTTTGCGGAGGTAGCGTGGCCGCTCAGCATGGCTGCTGCTGGAGGCCCCGGCTTAACCACGCTGACGCGCCGACACGCAATCAAACTTTCCCCGGCGGTCGGCTGCTCCGTGCAGCCTGGCTGTAGGTGAGGAAGTGGGCTATGGAAGCGTTAAATCTGCGTCCAGAATGAACAGTGCGGTGGTGATTTTTCTGGACAGCACAGAAAAAGTAGATAGATTGCTAGAGAGCGGGATAGTGGTAAAAGGTACGTTCACCCCTGTGTCATCACTCGTTAACCCTGCAAAAAAGGTTATCAACTCAAATGTCCCCCCCTTTCTGAAGAATGAGCTATTGGAAAAAGAGCTAGCGAGACACGGACAGCTGGTGTCCCCCGTGAGGATGATCCCCATTAGCTGCAAGTCTCCCCACCTGAAGCATGTCGTATCTTTCAGGAGACAAGTGTTCATGGTCCTTAAGAAAAATTATGAGGAGCTGAATTTGGTTTTTAGATTTAGGATCGACGATTATGATTACATTGTACATGTGACCTCGGACACAATGAAATGTTTTGGCTGTGGAGCTGAAGGGCATATGATTCGCTCGTGTCCGGGGGGGGCCGCGGCTGGGACCGGTGGCGGTGCCCCTGCGCCGGCCGAGCCGCGGAGGAACACGCAGGGATCCTCAGAAAAGAAACAGGGCTGACAGCGATCAGGAAGGCGAGGGCACGGAGGATCAGATGAGTCAGGAAGGTGAGCAGACAGTTGCTGAGCTGCAGGTAGATATTGGTCACACCGCGACCCGTGCTGCGGAGTCTGTATTGTACGAAGACGATGTCATGAACGATGATGATGTTTTTAAACTGTCGAGTAAAAGGAAAAATCCCGAAAGCAAACCAAACAGTGAGCAGGTGTCTAAGGTGTCAAAGACAACCCCTGTGTGCCCCTCCTCTCAGTCAGGGGACAGTCTGGTGAGCACACAGGACAGTGGAGGGGAGGCCACATGGAGCTCGCAGATGGAGGCCCAGAGTGTTTACTCCAGCGGCAGAATCCGCTCGTTTCTACAAGAAACGAAAGGGATGAGACAAGTCAAAGTGGAGGATTACTTCCCAGATTTACAGCTGTTCCTTGACTCTGTTAAATTTTTCTCAAGGAACACAGGAAGCTTTCACTGATAAGGAGGTGTTTCGCCTCAGAAAGCTGGGGGTAAGAATTCGGTCACATATGGCTAATGATTGAGTTTTTACTGTTGTCCTCCTTTTTCTGTGTGTTCCTCTGCGGTCTCTTTCTTTCTTTTCACAATGTGTGACATCAAACTGGGATCTTTAAACATCAATGGTGCCAGGGAGGAAGCGAAGAGAATTGGCCTTTTTAGTTTGTTTTCGGCTAGAAAACTAGATGTAGTTTTTTTGCAAGAAACACACAGCACAGCTGAGAATGATCCTGCATGGAAAAGGGGGTGGGATGGAGAAGTCGTCCTCAGCCACAAGAGCAGCAACAGTGGAGGAGTTGCTGTCCTGTTCTCTAGGGGGTTTTCGCCCATTTCTTATAGCAATGAAAACATTATTGAAGGTCGCTTGTTGAGGATACAAGCTGTGTTTGAAAATATAAAAATGACTTTTGTTAATGTTTACGCTCCCACTGTAGGTAGAGAACGGGTTGTTTTTCTAGACATTTTAAACACTGTTGTCAACAACTGCAGTGGGGAGGGTTACTTGTTCCTGGGTGGTGATTTTAACTGTACAGCAAACGCCACTCTAGACAGGAACCATCCAGAACCGCATCAAGCCTCCAAGAGCTGTTTAATTAAACTACTTGAAGAAAATGATCTATGGCTACGTTCACACCGCAGGTCTTAATGCACAATTCCGATTTATGGCTCAAATCCGATTTTTTGTTTGGCTGTTCACATTACCTCTTTAAATGCGGCCTGTCTACGGATTGCTGTGTGAACAGCTCACGCTCCTGAAGTGACCCGCATGCGCAGTTGATCATTGATGACATCACGCCACAGCGGTGTTTACGGAAGCGAACATAGCAACGGCAACCGGTAACGTGGGACTGTATGGCTTCATGCTAAAAACAGTGTGTGGCGGCAGCCGGCAAATTTGCTTCGCTGCTGTCCTCCATGTTTGTTTTGGCTCCCGCCCGTTTTTCAATCAACTTTATTTGTCATTCATTTACAAAACAGTGCAGCGCGGGTCAGAATGACGTCAAAGTCGCATTAAATGCAACCTGGCTGTTCAGACTGCGGTCGCATTCAAAAAAATCCGATACGTATCCGATTCAGTACCACATTTAAATGTGGCCTGAATCTGGTTAGAAAATGTCAGATTCAATGCGACTTGTGCTGTTCACATTGTCAAAAGCAAATCAGATATGGGTCACATATGAGCGAAAAAATCAGATTCAGGTCACTTGTAACTGCGGTGTGAACGTAGCCTATGTGACACTTGGAGGCATTTCCACTCCACACAGCGGCAGTACACGTGGGTTCATGCTAGAGATAACTCTCTATCCATGGCCAGGCTTGATAGAGTTTACTGTTTTAGACGGCAGACCAATGTGCTTCGGAGTTGCTCTATACACCCCGTAGGAGTTTCAGATCACTCTTTGGTACAGGTTTCCATTTTTATCAAGAACGTTAAATGTAGCAGTGCCTATTGGCATTTCAATGTAGCCTTGCTGTCTGATACTGTTTTTAGAAATGCCTTCACTTTGTTTTGGAAGAACCACACAGAGACAAAATCTCGATACACCTCACTACAGCAGTGGTGGGATATAGGGAAGGGTCAAATAAAGCAGCTGTGCCTGCAGTACACTCTCAATGTTACAAGGGACATGATCAGGTCTATGAGAGCTCTGGAGAGAGAAATAGTGGCGCTGCAAGATTTAGCAGCTTCCACAGGAGAAGGAGAACATATTAAAGTTCTCAAAAGGAAAAAATCAGCTCTGTCGGACCTGCTGGGTTTCTCTGCTCGAGGAGCCCTGGTCCGTTCCCGTTTCCAGTATGTGACTAAAATGGATGCTCCCTCTCATTTTTTCTTTGGCCTTGAACAGAAGAATGGACAAAAGAAACTCATGCACTCCCTGCGGTCCGACACTGGGCAGCTGCTGCAGGAGTCGGGAGAAATACGGAGCTGTGCAGTTGCCTTCTACAAGGAGCTCTTCAAAGAGGAGTTCCAGGAGAGACCGGAGGTGGCGAAATCCTTCTACAAGGGTCTATCCAAGTTTCCCGAGGAGGCCAACGCTGAGCTGGACGCACAGATCTCCGCAGATGAGCTGGCTACGGCAGTTCAGAGCCTGGACAGTGGGAAAGCTCCAGGGATTGACGGTCTTCCTGCAGACTTTTACAAGGCTTTCTGGCCTGTGATTGGCCAGGACTTATTACTTGTCCTCAGAGACAGTTTTAGCAAAGGACACTTACCACTGAGCTGCAGGAGGGCGGTTCTCACCCTCCTCCCCAAGAAGGGAGATCTACAACTAATAAAGAACTGGCGGCCAGTAGCTTTGCTCTGCACAGACTATAAAATCTTGTCCAAGGTGCTGGCTATGAGGCTAAGAAAAGTGATGGAGCATGTCATTCACATTGACCAGACGTATTGTGTACCCAGCAGGCTGATATCTGACAATGTTTCTCTAATTCGGGACATTTTGGACCTCTCCAGTTCATTGGGCTGCGGCCTTGGTCTGATTTCTATAGATCAAGAAAAGGCATTTGACCGAGTTGAACACCAGTACTTGTGGCAGACACTAAACGCTTTTGGTTTCAACTCTGGTCTCATAGCCAAGATCCAGGTCTTGTACAGTGACATTGAGAGTGTACTAAAGATTAACGGTGGGTTAAGTGCTCCTTTTAAGGTGCGGAGGGGGGTCAGACAGGGCTGCTCCCTGTCTGGCATGCTCTACTCCATGGCAATAGAGCCTCTTCAACACCAACTTTCAGGTATAACCCTCCCTGGTTGGCAAAAAAGTTTTAAATTGTCTGCGTATGCTGATGACGTTGTGGTCATTGTAAAAAAACAAGATGATATTGATGTCCTTGTCCAAACTGCTGATGTGTTTGGTACATTATCCTCAGCTAAAGTCAACTGGGGAAAAAGTGAAGCCTTGGCAACCAGTGGCGAGGTAAGCGGGCAGATCATCTTACCTCAGGGGCTACAATGGAACAAGGGGGGCTTAAAATACCTTGGTGTGTATCTTGGTGATGAACCGTTTAAGTGCAGGAACTGGGACAATGTCTTAGAGATGGTTGAAGGGCGACTAAAAAGGTGGAAATGGATTTTACCACACACCTCCTTTTAAAGGACGCATTTTAATAATAAACAATTTGGTATCCTCAATGCTGTGGCACCGACTGGCGTGTGTGGACCCCCCGCCGCGTCTCCTGGCCAGGATACAAGCTTTGCTGGTCAACTTCTTCTGGGACCGTCTGCACTGGGTCCCACAGAGTGTGCTGTTTCTGCCCAAGGAGGACGGAGGACAGGGACTCATCCATCTGGCCAGCAGAGGCGCTGCTTTCCGACTTCGCATCATCCAGAGGCTCCTCGCTGGTCCAGCAGACCTCGTCTGGAGGCCCATAGCCCTAGCCATACTAAGACGGGCTGGAGGGTTGGGTCTCGCTGAGGCCCTGTTCCTGATGGACCTGAGTGCTCACAAACTGTGCAACCTTCCAACTTTTTATAATGGACTGTTTGCAGTATGGAGGTTGTTCGTCAAGCAGAATCCAGCCAACTGCGTTTCTTTGTTCTGGCTTTTGAGAGAGCCAGTGGTGTACGGGACTCGCCTCAACGTGGAGCGCACAGCGGGATCTTCCGTGCTACAGCTGTTTCGCTCAGCGGGGGTCGTCACGCTGGGACACGTGGTGCAACAGTGTGGACCAGGTTTGACCAACGCTGCAGCTCTGGCCTCTCGTGTGGGAGTCAGGTCTGTCAGGTCCATCACTCACCTGCTTAACACCTGGAGAGGTGAGCTGACACAGACTGAACTCTCCTAACTAACAGCTCACTGTAACGGACACCGTCAGCCCAAAAGTGAGGACCCCTTCCCTGCACTGACACTTGTTCCTGATTTTAAAAACTGCACCGGTAAACTGCTGGAGTTCAGCAACACTCCACCAAGCAGGTTGAATGACATCAAAGGTAAAACCATGTATAGACTGTTGGTTCAGGTCCTGAACAAGGACAAGCTCAGTGGTCGGACTGACACCCCCTGGAGAGCTCATTTAGGGCTCAATGATGAGGTGAGACCTGCGTGGAGAGCGCTATACAAACCACCAATAACTAAAAGAGTCGGAGATCTGCAGTGGAGAATTCTCCACGGGATTGTAGCTGTGAACGCTTTTATTTCGTTGATGAATCCAAATGTTAATGAGATGTGTCCTTTCTGCTCGCAGAGAGAGACTGTGTTTCACTGCTTTATGGACTGTGACAGACTGGTTTCTTTGTTTCAGCTGCTGGAGCGAATATTCACAATGCTCGGAGGCACTTTTTCAATGGGAATGTTCATTTTTGGTTGTCCTTACAGACAGAGGAAAAGACAGAATTGTCAGTTGTTTAATTTTTATATTGGGTCAAGCTAAAATGGCGATCTACCTCAGTCGCAGAAATAAAGTAGAAAGCTCTCTGGATGTTGACGCAGCAACTTTATTCGTTAGAATGGTTAAGGTCAGAGTACATGTTGATTTTGGTTTTTACAGAGCCACAAATAACATGAAAGAATTCTCCAACACATGGAGCTGCAATAATGTTTTATGTTCTGTTATAGAAAATGAGTTGTTTTTTGGACCCGTTTTGAGGTAAATCATATTTTTGCATTTTTTTGTTGTTTATTTATTCTTTTCTTTTAATTATTTACTTCCTTTTTTGAAAATGCAAAGGTCCTTGTACTTAAAGACTGTAGTAAGTAAATAAAGAGGTTTGAAAATTCAAAAAAAATTCTCTCTCTCTCTCTCTCTCTGTCTCTCTCTCTCACACACACACACACACACACACACACACACACACACACACACACACACACACACACACACACACACACACACACACACACACACTTCCTTGTTCCCTCCCCTTCAGATCTACTGCGTGTGGACGGGTGTAACCAACATGGTGGTGAAGTGCAGCAGCTGACAGGCCACCTTCACTGCACACACACAGTGTTGTTGAGATCAGACCTCAGACCAGTTTCACTTCTCACTAAGTGAAACTCAGACAGTCGTCGTCGCTGAGAGGTGAAATGGCGGAGAAAGGAGTTCAGCTGGACCGGGAAACCTTCTCTTGTTCCATCTGTCTGGATCTACTGAAGGATCCGGTGACTACTTCCTGTGGACACAACTACTGCATGAAGTGTATTGGAAGCTTCTGGGATGAGAAGGAGATCTACAGCTGCCCTCAGTGTAGGCAGACCTTCATACCGAGGCCTGTCCTGCTGAAAAACACCATGTTGGCAGATCTGGTGGAGGAGCTGAAGAAGACTGGACTCCAAGCTGCTCCTGCTGGTCTCTGCTATGCTGGACCTGAAGATGTGGCCTGTGATTCCTGCACTGGGAGGAAACTGAAAGCCCTCAAGTCCTGTCTGGCGTGTCTGGCCTCTTACTGTGAGAAACACCTCCAGCCTCATCATGAATCAGCAGCATTTAAGAAACACCGGCTGGTGGAGCCCTCCAACAAGCTCCAGGAGAACATGTGCTCTCGTCACGATGAGGTGATGAAGATGTTCTGCCGTACTGATCAGCAGTCTATCTGTTATCTCTGCTCTGTGGACGAACATAAAGGCCACGACACAGTCTCAGCTGCAGCAGAAAGGACCGAGAGGCAGAGAGAGCTGGAGGGGAGTCGACTAAACATCCAGCAGAGAATCCAGGACAGAGACAAAGATGTGAAGCTGCTCCACCAGGAGGTGGAGGCCATCAACCACTCTGCTGATAAAGCAGTGGAGGACAGTGAGGAGATGTTCACGGAGCTGATCCGTCTCATGGAGAGAAGACGCTCTGACGTGAAGCAGCAGGTCAGATCCCAGCAGGAAACTGAAGTGAGTCGAGTCGGAGAGCTTCAGGAGAAGCTGCAGCAGGAGATCAGTGAGCTGAAGAGGAGAGACGCTGAGCTGGAGAAGCTCTCACACACAGAGGATCACAACCAGTTTCTACACGACTACCCGTCACTGTCACCACTCAGTGAGTCCACACACTCATCCAGCATCAACGCCCGTCCTCCTCGCCGCTACTTTGAGGACGTGACGGCGGCGCTGTCAGAAGTCAGAGATGGACTACAGGAAGTTCTGACACACAGATGGACAAACGTCTCACTGGCAGTGACTGAAGTGGATGTTTCACTGCCACAACCAGAACCCAAGACCAGAGCTGGATTCTTGAAATATTCACGTGAAATCACACTGGATCCAAACACAGTAAACAAACATCTGTTATTATCTGAGGGGAACAGAAAAGCAACATGGAGTCAAAACCAGTCTTATTCTAGTCACCCAGACAGATTCACTGGACGTCATCAGGTCCTGAGTAGAGAAAGTCTGACTGGCCGTTGTTACTGGGAGGTGGAGAGGAGAGGAGGTGGAGTTGATGTAGCAGTCGCATACAAGAGTATCAGTAGAACAGGAGACAGGCATCAATGTATATTTGGACACAATGACAAATCCTGGTCGTTATATTGTATCGACAACATGTATACGTTCTTCTACAACTTAGTTGAAACTCCCGTCTCAGGTCCTCCGTCCTCCAGAGTAGGAGTGTTCCTGGATCACAGAGCAGGTATTCTGTCCTTCTACAGCGTCTCTAAGACCATGACTCTCCTCCACAGAGTCCAGACCACGTTCACTGAGCCCCTCTATGCTGGACTTTATGTTTATTTTGGAGGCAGTGGTGAGTTCTGTCAACTCAACTAGACAGTGTGTGTGTGTGTGTGTGTGCGTGTGTGTGTGCGCGTGTGTGTGTTTGTGTGTGTGTGTGTGTGTGAGTGTGCGTGTGTGTGTGTGTGTGAGTGTGCGTGTGTGTGTGCGCGTATGGCGTCAGAATCGTTTCATATTACTTGCGCAACTATCAACTGAACGCGTCACACCCGCGTGCTTTGACGCCTGTGCAGCACACAGCGCCTGACGTGTAATGTAGTTTCCTCATTGACTTATAATGGTCACGCGTTCACGCGCACGTTCACGCGTGATGGCTGCTGCACGCCTGTGATCACATTACGCGGGGTAACTACGCGTAACATTCATGCGTTTTTTAGCGAACGCACGCATAACAAAGTAACCATGCGTTCACACACACGCTGCTGCGCGTCTTTCTAAGTGTTTTGACATCGATTTACCTTCATAGCGTGTGTGTGCGTGTGTGTGTGTGTGTGTGTGTGTGTGTGTGTGTGTGTGTGTGTGTGTGTGTGTGTGTGTGTGTGCGCGTGTGTGTGTGTGTGTTTGTGTGTGTGTGTGTGTGTGTGTGTGTGTGCGTGTGTGTGTGTGCGCGCGCGTGTGTGTGTGTGGTTAAAAGGGAATTTAAGACACTTTGTTGAGCAGCGAACGTGTTTATTTGTGGGGGCTGAGTTTTATTCTGTTGATATTTTTAGTAACTGAGCAGCAGATCTTGTACTTGATGGTGTGAGCGGGAGGTGGACAAAATAACAGGAATAGCTGACGATCTAATGCGACCCATTAGACCCATTAGATCGATTAATACACATTAATCATTAAGTCGTTGTCCGTGTATATTTCTTCTGAGCAGAATACAAAGATCCCTATTTCACAGCTTATGATCTGAAGAGTGAGATTGATTTATTGAAATGATATTGATTGGTTCCTAACTGATTAATAGTGATCATCAGAGTCATTAAATTAAACTTTGTAAATTCCTGTTGACCAACAGGTGGTGCCCCGATTCTAATAGCAGACAGTGGA
Source organism: Eutrigla gurnardus (assembly GCF_963514095.1). Taxonomy (NCBI): domain Eukaryota; kingdom Metazoa; phylum Chordata; class Actinopteri; order Perciformes; family Triglidae; genus Eutrigla; species Eutrigla gurnardus. Next base: position 13,663,974 of record NC_139933.1, on the reverse strand, counting down.
ATCTACAAAGTCTTATTTTCTTTGCTGCCCGTATTTTACAAATAACATGTTGATGGAACAAAGTCCAAGTGCTGCTCCCCTCTCTCTCTCTCGGAGTGCATGCTGGGAGTGAGCGTGGTAAGCGAGAGTGAGTGTGTTGCGGAGATCTAGAGTTTTCTGACTCTTTTTTGCTTTATTTTTTTCCAATTCTCTTGGTTAATATCTGTTGTATTTGTTACTGTGTGTTGTTTGGAGGAGGTTTGTTTGTGGGTTTGCGGAGGTAGCGTGGCCGCTCAGCATGGCTGCTGCTGGAGGCCCCGGCTTAACCACGCTGACGCGCCGACACGCAATCAAACTTTCCCCGGCGGTCGGCTGCTCCGTGGAGGAGTGCAGCCGGGCTGTAGGTGAGGAAGTGGGCTATGGAAGCGTTAAATCTGCGTCCAGAATGAACAGTGCGGTGGTGATTTTTCTGGACAGCACAGAAAAAGTGAATAGATTGCTAGAGAGCGGGATTGTGGTAAAAGGTACGTTCACCCCTGTGTCATCACTAGTTAACCCTGCAAAAAAGGTTATCATCTCAAATGTCCCCCCCTTTCTGAAGAATGAGCTATTGGAAAAAGAGCTAGCGAGACACGGACAGCTGGTGTCCGTGAGGATGATCCCCATTAGCTGCAAGTCTCCCCACCTGAAGCATGTCGTATCTTTCAGGAGACAAGTGTTCATGGTCCTAAAGAAAAATGATGAGGAGCTGAATTTGGTTTTTAGATTTAGGATCGACGATTATGATTACATTGTACATGTGACCTCGGACACAATGAAACGTTTTGGCTGTGGAGCCGAAGGGCATATGATTCGCTCGTGTCCGGGGGGGGCCGCGGCTGGGACCGGTGGCGGTGCCCCTGCGCCGGCCGAGCCGCGGAGGAACACGCAGGATCCTCAGAAAGGAAACAGGGCTGACAGCGATCAGGAAGGCGAGGGCACGGAGGATCAGATGAGTCAGGAAGGTGAGCAGACAGTTGCTGAGCTGCAGGTAGATATTGGTCACACCGCGACCCGTGCTGCGGAGTCTGTATTGTACGAAGACGATGAATGATGATGATGTTTTTAAACTGTCGAGTAAAAGGAAAAATCCCGAAAACAAACCAAACAGTGAGCAGGTGTCTAAGGTGTCAAAGACAACCCCTGTGTGCCCTTCCTCTCAGTCAGGGGACAGTCTGGTGAGCACACAGGACAGTGGAGGGGAGGCCACATGGAGCTCGCAGATGGAGGCCCAGAGTGTTTACTCCAGCGGCACAATCCGCTCGTTTCTACAAGAAACGAAAGGGATGAGACAAGTCAAAGTGGAGGATTACTTCCCAGATTTACAGCTGTTCCTTGACTCTGTTAAATTTTTCTCAAGGAACACAGGAAGCTCTGGCCAGCAGGCTTTCACTGATAAGGAGGTGTTTCGCCTCAGAAAGCTGGGGGTAAGAATTCGGTCACATATGGCTAATGATTGAGTTTTTACTGTTGTCCTCCTTTTTCTGTGTGTTCCTCTGCGGTCTCTTTCTTTCTTTTCACAATGTGTGACATCAAACTGGGATCTTTAAACATCAATGGTGCCAGGGAGGAAGCGAAGAGAATTGGCCTTTTTAGTTTGTTTTCGGCTAGAAAACTAGATGTAGTTTTTTTGCAAGAAACACACAGTACAGCTGAGACTGAGCCTGCATGGAAAAGGGGGTGGGATGGAGAAGTCGTCCTCAGCCACAAGAGCAGCAACAGTGGAGGAGTTGCTGTCCTGTTCTCTAGGGGGTTTTCGCCCATTTCTTATAGCAATGAAAACATTATTGAAGGTCGCTTGTTGAGGATACAAGCTGTGTTTGAAAATATAAAAATGACTTTTGTTAATGTTTACGCTCCCACTGTAGGTAGAGAACGGGTTGTTTTTCTAGACATTTTAAACACTGTTGTCAACAACTGCAGTGGGGAGGGTTACTTGTTCCTGGGTGGTGATTTTAACTGTACAGCAAACGCCACTCTAGACAGGAACCATCCAGAACCGCATCAAGCCTCCAAGAGCTGTTTAATTAAACTACTTGAAGAAAATGATCTATGGCTACGTTCACACCGCAGGTCTTAATGCACAATTCCGATTTATGGCTCAAATCCGATTTTTTGTTTGGCTGTTCACATTACCTCTTTAAATGCGGCCTGTCTACGGATTGCTGTGTGAACAGCTCACGCTCCTGAAGTGACCCGCATGCGCAGTTGATCATTGATGACATCACGCCACAGCGGTGTTTACGGAAGCGAACATAGCAACGGCAACCGGTAACGTGGGACTGTATGGCTTCATGCTAAAAACAGTGTGTGGCGGCAGCCGGCAAATTTGCTTCGCTGCTGTCCTCCATGTTTGTTTTTTTTTTGAAAACTTCAACTTTATTTGTCATTCATTTACAAAACAGTGCAGCGCGGGTCAGAATGACGTCAAAGTCGCATTAAATGCAACCTGGCTGTTCAGACTGCGGTCGCATTCAAAAAAATCCGATACGTATCCGATTCAGTACCACATTTAAATGTGGCCTGAATCTGGTTAGAAAATGTCAGATTCAATGCGACTTGTGCTGTTCACATTGTCAAAAGCAAATCAGATATGGGTCACATATGAGCGAAAAAATCAGATTCAGGTCACTTGTAACTGCGGTGTGAACGTAGCCTATGTGACACTTGGAGGCATTTCCACTCCACACAGCGGCAGTACACGTGGGTTCATGCTAGAGATAACTCTCTATCCATGGCCAGGCTTGATAGAGTTTACTGTTTTAGACGGCAGACCAATGTGCTTCGGAGTTGCTCTATACACCCCGTAGGAGTTTCAGATCACTCTTTGGTACAGGTTTCCATTTTTATCAAGAACGTTAAATGTAGCAGTGCCTATTGGCATTTCAATGTAGCCTTGCTGTCTGATACTGTTTTTAGAAATGCCTTCACTTTGTTTTGGAAGAACCACACAGAGACAAAATCTCGATACACCTCACTACAGCAGTGGTGGGATATAGGGAAGGGTCAAATAAAGCAGCTGTGCCTGCAGTACACTCTCAATGTTACAAGGGACATGACCAGGTCTATGAGAGCTCTGGAGAGAGAAATAGTGGCGCTGCAAGATTTAGCAGCTTCCACAGGAGAAGGAGAACATATTAAAGTTCTCAAAAGGAAAAAATCAGCTCTGTCGGACCTGCTGGGTTTCTCTGCTCGAGGAGCCCTGGTCCGTTCCCGTTTCCAGTATGTGACTAAAATGGATGCTCCCTCTCATTTTTTCTTTGGCCTTGAACAGAAGAATGGACAAAAGAAACTCATGCACTCCCTGCGGTCCGACACTGGGCAGCTGCTGCAGGAGTCGGGAGAAATACGGAGCTGTGCAGTTGCCTTCTACAAGGAGCTCTTCAAAGAGGAGTTCCAGGAGAGACCGGAGGTGGCGAAATCCTTCTACAAGGGTCTATCCAAGTTTCCCGAGGAGGCCAACGCTGAGCTGGACGCACAGATCTCCGCAGATGAGCTGGCTACGGCAGTTCAGAGCCTGGACAGTGGGAAAGCTCCAGGGATTGACGGTCTTCCTGCAGACTTTTACAAGGCTTTCTGGCCTGTGATTGGCCAGGACTTATTACTTGTCCTCAGAGACAGTTTTAGCAAAGGACACTTACCACTGAGCTGCAGGAGGGCGGTTCTCACCCTCCTCCCCAAGAAGGGAGATCTACAACTAATAAAGAACTGGCGGCCAGTAGCTTTGCTCTGCACAGACTATAAAATCTTGTCCAAGGTGCTGGCTATGAGGCTAAGAAAATTGATGGAGCATGTCATTCACATTGACCAGACGTATTGTGTACCCAGCAGGCTGATATCTGACAATGTTTCTCTAATTCGGGACATTTTGGACCTCTCCAGTTCATTGGGCTGCGGCCTTGGTCTGATTTCTATAGATCAAGAAAAGGCATTTGACCGAGTTGAACACCAGTACTTGTGGCAGACACTAAACGCTTTTGGTTTCAACTCTGGTCTCATAGCCAAGATCCAGGTCTTGTACAGTGACATTGAGAGTGTACTAAAGATTAACGGTGGGTTAAGTGCTCCTTTTAAGGTGCGGAGGGGGGTCAGACAGGGCTGCTCCCTGTCTGGCATGCTCTACTCCATGGCAATAGAGCCTCTTCAACACCAACTTTCAGGTATAACCCTCCCTGGTTGGCAAAAAAGTTTTAAATTGTCTGCGTATGCTGATGACGTTGTGGTCATTGTAAAAAAACAAGATGATATTGATGTCCTTGTCCAAACTGCTGATGTGTTTGGTACATTATCCTCAGCTAAAGTCAACTGGGGAAAAAGTGAAGCCTTGGCAACCAGTGGCGAGGTAAGCGGGCAGATCATCTTACCTCAGGGGCTACAATGGAACAAGGGGGGCTTAAAATACCTTGGTGTGTATCTTGGTGATGAACCTTTTAAGTGCAGGAACTGGGACAATGTCTTAGAGATGGTTGAAGGGCGACTAAAAAGGTGGAAATGGATTTTACCACACACCTCCTTTTAAAGGACGCATTTTAATAATAAACAATTTGGTATCCTCAATGCTGTGGCACCGACTGGCGTGTGTGGACCCCCCGCCGCGTCTCCTGGCCAGGATACAAGCTTTGCTGGTCAACTTCTTCTGGGACCGTCTGCACTGGGTCCCACAGAGTGTGCTGTTTCTGCCCAAGGAGGACGGAGGACAGGGACTCATCCATCTGGCCAGCAGAGGCGCTGCTTTCCGACTTCGCATCATCCAGAGGCTCCTCGCTGGTCCAGCAGACCTCGTCTGGAGGCCCATAGCCCTAGCCATACTAAGACGGGCTGGAGGGTTGGGTCTCGCTGAGGCCCTGTTCCTGATGGACCTGAGTGCTCACAAACTGTGCAACCTTCCAACTTTTTATAATGGACTGTTTGCAGTATGGAGGTTGTTCGTCAAGCAGAATCCAGCCAACTGCGTTTCTTTGTTCTGGCTTTTGAGAGAGCCAGTGGTGTACGGGACTCGCCTCAACGTGGAGCGCACAGCGGGATCTTCCGTGCTACAGCTGTTTCGCTCAGCGGGGGTCGTCACGCTGGGACACGTGGTGCAACAGTGTGGACCAGGTTTGACCAACGCTGCAGCTCTGGCCTCTCGTGTGGGAGTCAGGTCTGTCAGGTCCATCACTCACCTGCTTAACACCTGGAGAGGTGAGCTGACACAGACTGAACTCTCCTAACTAACAGCTCACTGTAACGGACACCGTCAGCCCAAAAGTGAGGACCCCTTCCCTGCACTGACACTTGTTCCTGATTTTAAAAACTGCACCGGTAAACTGCTGGAGTTCAGCAACACTCCACCAAGCAGGTTGAATGACATCAAAGGTAAAACCATGTATAGACTGTTGGTTCAGGTCCTGAACAAGGACAAGCTCAGTGGTCGGACTGACACCCCCTGGAGAGCTCATTTAGGGCTCAATGATGAGGTGAGACCTGCGTGGAGAGCGCTATACAAACCACCAATAACTAAAAGAGTCGGAGATCTGCAGTGGAGAATTCTCCACGGGATTGTAGCTGTGAACGCTTTTATTTCGTTGATGAATCCAAATGTTAATGAGATGTGTCCTTTCTGCTCGCAGAGAGAGACTGTGTTTCACTGCTTTATGGACTGTGACAGACTGGTTTCTTTGTTTCAGCTGCTGGAGCGAATATTCACAATGCTCGGAGGCACTTTTTCAATGGGAATGTTCATTTTTGGTTGTCCTTACAGACAGAGGAAAAGACAGAATTGTCAGTTGTTTAATTTTTATATTGGGTCAAGCTAAAATGGCGATCTACCTCAGTCGCAGAAATAAAGTAGAAAGCTCTCTGGATGTTGACGCAGCAACTTTATTCGTTAGAATGGTTAAGGTCAGAGTACATGTTGATTTTGGTTTTTACAGAGCCACAAATAACATGAAAGAATTCTCCAACACATGGAGCTGCAATAATGTTTTATGTTCTGTTATAGAAAATGAGTTGTTTTTTGGACCCGTTTTGAGGTAAATCATATTTTTGCATTTTTTTGTTGTTTATTTATTCTTTTCTTTTAATTATTTACTTCCTTTTTTGAAAATGCAAAGGTCCTTGTACTTAAAGACTGTAGTAAGTAAATAAAGAGGTTTGAAAATTCAAAAAAAATTCTCTCTCTCTCTCTCTCTCTGTCTCTCTCTCTCACACACACACACACACACACACACACACACACACACACACACACACACACACACACACACACACACACACACACACACACTTCCTTGTTCCCTCCCCTTCAGATCTACTGTGTGTGGACGGGTGTAACCAACATGGCGGTGAAGTGCAGCAGCTGACAGGCCACCTTCACTGCACACACACAGTGTTGTTGAGATCAGACCTCAGACCAGTTTCACTTCTCACTAAGTGAAACTCAGACAGTCGTCGTCGCTGAGAGGTGAAATGGCGGAGAAAGGAGTTCAGCTGGACCGGGAAACCTTCTCTTGTTCCATCTGTCTGGATCTACTGAAGGATCCGGTGACTACTTCCTGTGGACACAACTACTGCATGAAGTGTATTGGAAGCTTCTGGGATGAGAAGGAGATCTACAGCTGCCCTCAGTGTAGGCAGACCTTCATACCGAGGCCTGTCCTGCTGAAAAACACCATGTTGGCAGATCTGGTGGAGGAGCTGAAGAAGACTGGACTCCAAGCTGCTCCTGCTGGTCTCTGCTATGCTGGACCTGAAGATGTGGCCTGTGATTCCTGCACTGGGAGGAAACTGAAAGCCCTCAAGTCCTGTCTGGCGTGTCTGGCCTCTTACTGTGAGAAACACCTCCAGCCTCATCATGAATCAGCAGCATTTAAGAAACACCGGCTGGTGGAGCCCTCCAACAACCTCCAGGAGAACATGTGCTCTCGTCACGATGAGGTGATGAAGATGTTCTGCCGTACTGATCAGCAGTCTATCTGTTATCTCTGCTCTGTGGACGAACATAAAGGCCACGACACAGTCTCAGCTGCAGCAGAAAGGACCGAGAGGCAGAGAGAGCTGGAGGGGAGTCGACTAAACATCCAGCAGAGAATCCAGGACAGAGACAAAGATGTGAAGCTGCTCCACCAGGAGGTGGAGGCCATCAACCACTCTGCTGATAAAGCAGTGGAGGACAGTGAGGAGATGTTCACGGAGCTGATCCGTCTCATGGAGAGAAGACGCTCTGACGTGAAGCAGCAGGTCAGATCCCAGCAGGAAACTGAAGTGAGTCGAGTCGGAGAGCTTCAGGAGAAGCTGCAGCAGGAGATCAGTGAGCTGAAGAGGAGAGACGCTGAGCTGGAGAAGCTCTCACACACAGAGGATCACAACCAGTTTCTACACGACTACCCGTCACTGTCACCACTCAGTGAGTCCACACACTCATCCAGCATCAACGCCCGTCCTCCTCGCCGCTACTTTGAGGACGTGACGGCGGCGCTGTCAGAAGTCAGAGATGGACTACAGGAAGTTCTGACACACAGATGGACAAACGTCTCACTGGCAGTGACTGAAGTGGATGTTTCACTGCCACAACCAGAACCCAAGACCAGAGCTGGATTCTTGAAATATTCACGTGAAATCACACTGGATCCAAACACAGCATACAAACGTCTGGTTTTATCCAAGGGGAACAGAAAAGCAACATATCATCCATTCCAGTCTTATTCTAGTCACCCAGAAAGATTCACTGGACGTCATCAGGTCCTGAGTAGAGAAAGTCTGACTGGCCGTTGTTACTGGGAGGTGGAGAGGAGAGGAGGTGAAGTTGGTGTAGCAGTCGCATACAAGAGTATCAGTAGAACAGGAGACAGGCGTCAATGTAAGTTTGGATACAATGACAAATCCTGGTCGTTATATTTTGTCGACAACAGATATACGTTCTTCTACAACTTAGTTGAAACTCCCGTCTCAGGTCCTCCGTCCTCCAGAGTAGGAGTGTTCCTGGATCACAGAGCAGGTATTCTGTCCTTCTACAGCGTCTCTGAGACCATGACTCTCCTCCACAGAGTCCAGACCACGTTCACTGAGCCCCTCTATGCTGGACTTTACGTTATTATTGAAGGCAGTGGTGAGTTCTGTCAACTCAACTAGACAGAAGGCATTTAAGAGTTGAATGACTTCACCTCCTCCTCCTCTTGTCCTTCTCCTCTCCTCCTCCTTCTCTCCTCTATTTGAATCCCATTAAAAATAAAATAACTGTTTTGCTTATGTTTTCTTTCCAGAATGGTACACAGCTTGAAAATTCTACCATTTATTTCAAGACCGGTTTCAAGACCCTCCTTATTGTGGGTCTTGAAACCGCCTTTTGTGCAGAGAAGCCTGTATTTCAGCTGAAGTTACTTGTGTTTTTTTCTTTGCATCCCAACCAATTGTCCTGGTAGTTGTGGCTGAAAATCAAACTGGCCGTGGCTTGGTATCATCAGAACCACTCATTTCCACTTCTTTATCAGAGTTTGAACACTACTGATCAGCATTTTAAATCTTTGGATATATATTTCATATCCTTCTTCTGGTTTATAAAATTCAGCTTTTCTCGCAGCCCTGGATGAAATCTGGGAAATTTTCTTCCCTTTCTTTATATTACGCACTCTTTGTAAGATCATCTGTGCACTGATTTTATTGTTTACAGACTGTGGTTTAGCTGTGTGCTGTATTTTCCTCCTGTATCACCCCACGTCTGGATGGACACTGATGAACTCTGCGGTCTCTTAATGACCTTTTCATGAATAAACGTTAATCCAAATGATTGTTTTCTCTCTCTTTTTTCTTTGATATCCAGATACTGATCTGACTCGCCCAGTTCTCATGGTCACTTTGTGGATTGATGGCGGATAATAAACGAGTGACATTTCACAAGTTGGGCAAAAATAGAAGTTGACACAAGGAAACCAGTGGTGGGAGAAGTATTCACACATGTACACAAGTGTTACATTGTAAAATACTAAGTTATACATTCAAAGTGCAAAAGTATCAGCATCAAAATATTCTTAAAAGTACAAAATAACTCATTTCCAGCTGTTAATGGTGGAGCTAGTTCTTAGTTCCAGGTTCTTATCGTGTCCCGTCTTGATTAGATTTCGCTGCGTAGTTCCAAGATTTTTAATTCAACTCAGAGACTTCCAAGTTTCTTGACCAGAATCCATCCATCCATCCATTTTCTACCGCTTATCCTGTATTTAGGGTCACGGGGGGGTTGGAGCCGATCCCAGCTGTCATTGGGCGAAGGCAGGGTTCACCCTGGACAGGACGCCAGTTGACCTCAAACGATAACTCTAATTAGTGTCCTCCTTAATACGTGATATCCATGAGTTTGTGGTCTTATATTCTTAAGAAGCTCCCTTATTCATATCAAAACACACACTCACCACTATCATCATTGTAAGTCGGTTATACTTCTTGTGTGTTTATATTAAGACCACTTCTTTTACTCACTTGGTTTTGTTGTGGAAAAATTAATCTGCCCAATAAAGATCAACAACCAGGATCAGCTTTTTCTCTGAGGTTTATTCCACTAAGTATTCTCATCTGCAGAAGAAAGTACTGGTCACCCCTGCCTTCTGATGCAAAGGTTCAGAATCAGCAGGAACGATCCGGAGTCTAACAACAATCTCCCTTTTAAGGAGGAGGAACCATGGACAAAGGACGGATCATGTCCTATCTTACAAAGACAAGATGTACAGGTAAAGTCAAGATTTACAGAACACAGGCGTCATAGTCCTGAAATTATCTTATGTCAATGTGGCACTCATGTTCATATCATCTACAACAGGCATTCATTTTCGTCATAGCATAACAGTCAAAAGAGGAGATGCGGATCGACGTCTGGCCTGACAAATATTCTGATTATAAATTACAAACATCCAAAATTCCCATTACAGTCCCCCCTTTGAACATTTTATGTTCACTAGAAAAGGTAATTTATAATTGTCTATGTCTCTAATTCACGGCAAGGTTTAACAGGGCATGCATTGAACCTGGAGAAAAAGCCTTTTATATTATGAAAGAATAAAACATAAGCTGTTCTTAATTGCATTCTTCATTACACATGCATGTGGAAATAGTGAACAAGCAATATTGATCAAACAAGAAAATAATACTATTAAAAGCACAAGCTAAACAATTTCATATCAGGAGTTGCCATCATGGTACCAGGAACAGAACCTCTTTCCCAGGAGTATACAACCTTCTATACTCTACTGATGACATGTCTGCTATGAGCACAATAATCACAAATATACCAATAATAAGGAAAAAGAAATGGATAATTATAAAAAAAAAGAACCCTCCAAACCTGCTTTCTCTTTCTGATACAGACCACCCTTCCCTCAAACATACAGGTAGTGACCTGGTGCTTTGAAACCTTCACCTTACAGGGAAAATGATGCACAAAATATGATTAGCAGGTGGAGTGAGGATATAACATACATGTATCTGAACGAATTTCTACCTCAGGGCCCCATAACCTACCATCGTAGCTCAGCTGCTTTCTAAAATCTACAGCCCCCTGACAAAGTCGTTTGCCATTCTTCACCGGGTTGAGACGAAGGGCTTCTAAACCACCCTCCCCCTTTGTAGCGGACTGGTTGAGCTGTAGAAGGTAAAGGAACTAAGTTCGGAAGGGTAGACAGGCGGTTCCTGAGTGAGACAATTCGCACACAATTACATTTCAAGGTTCACACAAAAAGGGTTTTATTATTAAGCATGAAGTTGTAGTGTGATCCCCTTCTAACATCTATGTGTGAGTTAACATATCAGATTGACTCAATATCTGAATCCAAAATGGGCGGTACCCACAGATCTTCATCTGGAACAATGGTGATTTTCGGGTACTGTCCTACGGCAGAGCTCACCGCCGAACCCACGAGAGCTCGGCAGCAGGGCAGTACGCAACAAACGACCAGCAACATTACAACCACAACCATCAACACAGGTGATAGGAATCTGATGGCGGTGGCTTTCCACCCCCCCCTCTGTGAGCCAGGACCAAATGTCCCAGCCCTCAAAAGCCTCAGAGTCTTTGCTTTTCTCTCTGTGTAACAGTTCGTTCAGGTGGGCAACAACATGGGTCATGTTGTCATCTATTGCAGGCACGAAGGTACAGCATTTTGTCCCTATGACATGGCACACGCCTCCCTGTGAGGCTAGGGTCAAGTCGAGGGCGACTCTATTTTGCAGAGCCACGTTTCTGATGCCCTGGACAACAGGGGACAATGCTGCAAAGCCGGCGGCTGTGAGTTCAGTCAGATTTTCGAGTTCCAGGGATATTTCATCAATCTTATGTGCATTGTTGACAGTCCCCCACCAGGGGAGGATTCCCGAGAGCCCCTTCTCGGGTTGTGAAACGCGTGTTGCCGCGCGCCTGGCCCTGTGCGGTCTGTAGTAGTGACTGTAATGAGTGTGAAAATATTCCAGGCTCGGCACAATGGCAACAGAAGGCAAGAGTCTGGCGAGATAGCAAGACCCACACCAGCCTGGTCTCAATGCCTGATAGACGTGCTGTCCACACACCCACACATGCTGTCTCAATGCACCAAACCCATCGCTAGAGGGCATGGTTACCACGGGGTTGTCCTCCCCCTCTCTGCCTAGACTGTGTGTATGTGTGAGGTTAAATCTGCCAAGGTAAGGGTTCACGCCCCTGCACTCAGGTTTGGTGTATGCAGAGTTCCATGCGCTGCCACACGTGGCCTTGACTGTCTGGTTACAAAAGGACGTGCCCAGGTTGTGGTCAAGCGATGCCCGGCACTCTCTCACAAAGCACACAGCTCCTCGTTGCCGTGTGGGATTTGTTGTCATTATTGAATGGTGCACCTCACTCAGAGCAGTTGTAACATTTCTGAATCTCACCGCGGATCCTTCGTAGCTGACGACGCTGATGTTCAAATCCTCCAACCAAGGAGCAAGGTTTGTGATGATTCGTTCTGGTGACTCCACAGGCTTGGTGAAGGCCACCATGACCCCCATGGTCTCAGAGATGTTCAGTGGCCAGGGTGCCACAGGCAGTGCTGTGCCCACGCCATTGGGGAGTTGGGCGCAGACATAACAACTCTCATTTGTCACCAATCTGGCGGCCAGAGCGACGGCTCGGTACCAGGCGTTCTGTTCCGGCCGGGTGACCGGGGCGACGTCCACCGTAGGTAGTTCTGGTCGGTCCAGGCCTGCGAGGCTGAAGTAGGGCTCGATCTGCAGCAGGAGAAGCAGGAGGAGATGCGTAGTCAGCAGGTGCAGCTGACGTCGCCCCCCCGTTCTGGAGTGGCGGGCTGCTGAAGGTCGATGCCATCTGGCTCTCTCTGATCGGCCTGTGTAGGAGCGTCGGCTGATGGCTCTGGGATCCTTCTGCAGTGGCTGGCATGGATCCAGGTGGCTCTCTCTGCGATCTTTACTGCAGTTTCTGTGACGAGCAGCACCTGGTAGGGCCCGTTCCATCTTCGTGATCGCCAAGTTTTCCTTCTCAGATCTCGGACCACGACCCAGTCACCTGGCTCCAGGTTATGCAGTTTTTGTGTGGTGGGTGTTGGCAGTGCGTCTTTCACCTGTTTGTGAATATCAGAGAAAACAGAGGTTAGGTGTGCGCAATACCGCAACATTTCATCCTCACAATGCCCTGTCTCAGGGAGTTGTCTTAGCTCAGGCCCAATCCCGGTTCGCAAAGGCCGGCCGAACAGGATTAGGTTATTTCTGGACCTGATTCTCCCCCTCTTTTGATGCGTGGTCTTGACCATGCATCAATTTAGCGTAATAGTGAAACAAATAGCCTGGTAGGCAGGGCTTATCGTTGGGACCATACCAGACATTTTGTTTCACCACCCCGCCTGCCCGTCTCCAAGCATGTTTCTCCCCCTGTGTTGCTCTGCTCTGTAGTTCTTGTTTATTGTTTATTGTTTATTGAGGATCCCCATTAGCCGACGAACAAACGCCAGGCTAGTCTTCCTGGGGTCCTTTTCAAAAGTACAAAATAAAATAATAATACACAGATCCAGTTACAAAACATACACAGATCCAGTTACAATAAAAAGAAAGGATAAAGGAAAAGAAAAAGATAGTTCTCAAAATAATAAAATAAAATAACAATACACAGATCAAGTTACAAAACATACACAGATCCAGTTACAATAAAAAGAAAGAAAAAGGGAAAGAAAGAGAAAGTTCTCAAAATGATAACATGAAAGATTAACTCTTAAGTCTAAAAAGTGACTTGACATGTTTCTTAAATGCTTTTTTACTGGGAATGGTCCTAATATTTAAATGAAGAGTATTCCATAACGAAATGCCTCTATATACAACAGTGCTTTTCATTGAATTAGTTCTTGGTCGTGGTAATGCAAGTAGACCTTGAGTTGAAGCTCTGGTACTGTAGTGGTGAACATCAGCATTATAACCAATCTGATTAAAAAGATCTGTAGGATACTTATTATGAATAATGTTTCGAATAAATAACAATAAACTGGATGGATAACCTATGAATAACCTTCAGCCATCCAAGACAAGAATGCATACGGTCCACACTCGATCTATAAGAACAATCAAGAGTAAGTCTAGCTGCCCTATTTTGAGCTGTTTGTAATTTTGTAAGCTCAGACTTGGGTGCAGAAGCCCAAATAACTGAACAAAAATCCAGATGACACAACACCAATGTTTGTACTCCCTGTCTGCGAATTGCAGGTGTTAAATACGTAGCACATTTCCTAACAGCAGCGATGCTTCTACCCATCTTAATGACAATTTGATTGATATGTTCAGACCACGAAAGTGTATTACTAAGGGTAACGCCCAAAAGTCTTACTTTATCATCTTGTTTGATTGATTGTCCTGAAATCTGTAAATTAAGTGTAGGATTTTTTGCTAGACTATGACGTGAACCAAAGACAATACTTTTTGTTTTTAAGATATTTAAAACAAAAAGATATTTATACTTGTAAGTCTGCATCGGGTGTTACAGCTGGGCTGGAAGTGATAGCGAGCTGTGTTATCAAAGGTTGCTTAGCAGCGACCTTGGCTGCAGAATCAGCACAGGCGTTTCCTTGTGAAACGTAGTCTGTTTTGTGTGTGTGTGCTTCGCATTTGCATATGGCGATGTGACGTGGCAACAGCAAAGCATCAAGGAGAGAAGCAACCAGTCTGTGGTGAGCAATGGGTTTGCCCGATGCAGTCAGAGAGTCCCGGTTGGCCCAAATTTGTCCAAAAGAGTGGCAAAGCCCCCACGCGTATCTGCTGTCTGTGAAAATAGTGACAGTCTTACCTCTAGCCAGTTTGCATGCCTCAGTCAGAGCCACCAGCTCTGCAGCCTGTGCTGAATAGTTAGATGGGAGAGGCTCAGCCAAAAGTGTCTCATGTAATGTGCTGACTGCAAACCCTGATTGGTTGAGGCCTGTTTCCAGGTTCCTTGATGCTGAGCCGTCCACAAAGAGCTCCATGTCGGGGTTGTCAAGTGGTGTTTCCCGGAGGTCAGGTCTGGGGGAACAGATTTCGTTAATGACGGCCACACAATCATGGGGCTCCCCATCTTTAGCTGTGGGGAGCAAAGTCGCAGGGTTTAGTATGGTGCAGCGTTGTACAGTGATGTTAGGCAGCTCCAGTAAAATGGTATTGTATCTTAGCCACCGCGCAGGGGACAGGTGTGAAGTTTTCTTCTCTAAAAGGATCATAGAGACTGCATGTGGTACTAATAAGGTTAGTGGAGAGTCACCTACAATGTCACGTGAAGCTACGACCGCTTTCTCAGCTGCGGCCACAGCTCTGAGGCAAGCCGGAAGGCCGGCTGCCACGGGATCAAGTTTGGATGAGAAATAGGCAACAGGCCTTTTTTGCCCCCCATAGTCCTGCAGTAACACGGAAGTCATGTAGTGCCCCTTCTCGTCAACAGTTTGTGTAAAAGGTCGGCTGCAATCAGGGAGCCCCAGAGTGGGGGGTGTCTGTAGAGCTAGTTTTAGGTCAACAAATGCTTTTCCCGCATCAGGTGTCCAAGTGACTTTGTCCTGTGCCGCGAGACCCTGCCCATGAGCGATCGCTGCCAACGGTGCCTCGATGCTTGCATAGTCAGGAATCCACTGTCTGCAGTATGATGTCATACCAAGAAAGCTCATAACCTGTTTCTTTGTGACTGGTTTTGGGATTTCTTGGATGGCAGAGATGCGTGATTGGGAGAGTGTTTTCCCCTCTTCTGATATGATGTGCCCCAGAAAGGTGACCTGATTACAGGCGAACTGTAATTTGGATGAGCTGACCTTGTGGCCGTTGTCGGCCAGGTGTTTTAGCAGGGCCAGCGTATCAGCCACGCAGGCTTCTCGTGTGGGAGAACAAATCATTAAATCATCCACATATGCCAGCAAGGCGCTGTTTTGTGGCAGACTTAAGGATTCTAAATTTTTGCGCAGAGTGGCATTGAAAATGGTGGGAGATTCGGACAGGCCCTGGCACAAACGGGTGAATGTGTACGTTTTACCTTCAAATGTGAATGCGAACCAGTACTGGCTGTCGGGATGTATGGGGACGCTGAAGAAGGCATTAGCCAAATCAACAACAGAAAACCACGTACTTTCAGGTGGGACCTGTGAGAGGATTGTGTGAGGATTTGGTACCGTAGGGGCGCGCGCGTGGATTGCTGCATTTACCGCCTGCAGATCCTGGACAAACCTCCATTCATCTGGCGCGCCTGGAGGCCGAATCTTTCTCACCGGGCATATCGGCGTGCGGACGGGTGAATTTTCGCAGGGGACGATGACGCCTGCTTTGAGGAAGGCCTCAAACACCGGTTTGATGCCCTCCACAGCCTCTTTCCTTAGTGGATACTGCCGCTGGCAGGGCCTGTAGGAGGATTTTGGAGTGATTACAATTGGTTCAGCATTCTTTATCAACCCTACATCATGTTTGTGTCGTGCCCATACCTCTGGTGGTACCTGTTTTAGCTCTGGGATGTCACTGACATTATTGACCATCATCCCCGTGTGTGGAGGTGTGAGGTGTGGTGCGTGAGATACCTTTGGGTTTTGAAGTTTAATTTCGACGGTTCTTCGAGCAACGATCGCCTTTTGAATTTTAACTCGGTGCACCTTTAACCCCTGATGATACTCGGTGTTGGGGTCATCCGTTTGTGTCCACTCAGTTGCATCGATGCATTTTTTCAGCCAAGGTTCCAAGTTTTGTGACTCCCCTCCTTTGATCAAGGAAACAAACGGGAACTGCGGCACTTGGAACGAAATATCACACAGGCACACAGAGATTACACATCATGCGTCATCCAATACAGATAGAGCAGTTTTAGGTTATCACACAGGCTGTTCTGTCCAAACCATGTTTGTTCAAATGGTTCATCTTTCCCTGTGGAAGTGTGTGCAGCACAAAACAAGTCTGGGTGGTGCATGACATCAGCGTGTGTGAGTGCAGCTGTGTGTGTGAGTATGTTTGTTATTGCAGCGGAGTCTGAGGAGGGGAAGTGCCACTGATACTGATAAGTTATTTCTGTGCCGAGGGAAGTGAAAAAAGCCTGATTGTGTGAAACATTTCTGAGTATGGTGAGGCCTTCTGGCCCTGAGCTTATGTTTATGCCCAAAACACACATAAGGTCTCTGCCACAAGATTTATCGGACATAAATTCGACAAAAGAAAAGAATGTTTAAAACTGCCCTTCTGCTTGTCTACACATGTCAGTGGGACAGTGTATTGTTCTGTCACCAAGGAACCGAGGCCCCGACAGATTTTGCACATCTGCCGCTCAATTTGGGTGTTGTTTTTAACTCTGTGTGTCGTATAACAGACTCTGTTGCTCCTGAATCTACCAAAAAAGTGAGGGGTGTGCCTTCAACAGTGAGTGTTATTGTGGGTAAATTCCGATAGGCAGCTGAGTTTAGTGAGGCATACATTCCGTCAAGTTTTCTGTTTTCTGATGTGTGTGAGTTTTCTAAGTGATCAATGGCCTTGAGTATGGAACTGCAATTGTCTTGTGTAGGCTGTGTGGGTGTGCTGGTGTGCTTACGTGTCCCATGGTTGGGATGGGGGTCTGTCTCTGATCCAGATGCGCCCGTCACTCTCCCCGGCCCTCCTTCTTTGCTTGAGGTTGCCTTTTAGAATTTCCAATTGCCTGAGACTAAAACTGCCTCTATCGGGAAAACCGCACTCAGTGACCCAAATTTCAAATTGATCGACGCAAGATTCACCGTAGTTTGTGATCATATACTGGAGGTTTGGGCTAAGAGCCAGGCCATTATCCCGTTTGCTTTGTGCTGACCCCATTTTCGCGTTTAATTTAGGCTTTCGTTAAAGTCGAACCGGTATGCCAATTGTTTGATTGATTTTGTTTTTGTTCTTGAAAACAGTCTGTAGGCTGAGTTCAAAAACAAACGGCAACAAAACTTTTGAGGAAAGGGTTTTTCCCTTTCTATTCTCTCTCTCCTCTCTCTCTCCCCTGCAGCGGAGGAAGGGAGGGCAGAGGGGGAGCGCTGTTGATGAGACCTTGGGATACCACAAGGTCCCTATTCACAGTTAATATTACTTATAATATATTTCTCCAATCTCCACCACACACACAGACATAGGGCCCTAGTTTCGTAGACCAGCGCAGGGCGGCGCAGGGTGGCGCAGCCGGCGCAGTGCAAGTTTCGACCCGCGCAGCCTTGCGCACCGTCAGTTTGGCAGTTTGGTGGATCGCCTGCGCCAAGATGGGTGTGGCGGCGCAGCAGGGGGAGGCGTCACAGATTCAGCTTGGCGTAGCGGAAGTTTCGTGGCAAAAAGCCTCGCCGAGACTGCGCTGAAAGCTCGCCAGCTCCAACCTGGTCTACTTTCGGCGCAAGGCGTAAGGCGTAAATAATGTCCATTCATTCAAGGGGAATCACAGCTGGCGCAGTGGAAGTTTGGTTGACGGCGCGCAGTGCGCACACGTCACCGAGATCTCACAGGCAGGTTTCCACAGTTCCAGGCACATTTACATGCAATAAATAATCACAACAAACACTATTTAATGCAACTAATTGAATCAACACGTGAATTTATATCTATATAGATTGTCCCGTTACATCGGACGTCAGATCAAAGGCGGATGGCACGCGTAACGGAAACTCAGCCTCTCGGACCAAAACATCTCCCTCTCTCTCTCCTGTTTTTTATAATATGGGCATTGTTATTATTATGATACGCGCGCACAGCGCGTGATGCGCGTGGTGGGAGCGGCGGCGCTGCTTCTGTCATCGGGTTGTCAAGTGACGGAACTTGCACTGAACCTCCCCTAACGCATTAAAGGAGAGGAGAGGAGCTCATTTGATTGGTGAAGATCTGAATCGGCTGTGTTTATCCCAGTCCACGCCTCGTCTCCTCCTCGTCTCCCACTCACGCCTTCTTCTCCTCCCTCTTTCCCACTTGCGCCGGTGGGCGAGACGGGAGGTGTGCCTGCGCCGGCCTGCGCGGTGCACGAAACTTGCAAAGTCCAGGCGGACACACCCCGTCGGCGCGGCGCAGGTGCGCTGAAAGCTGACTGCGCCTGGTCTACGAAACTAGGGCCCATACAGTCAAAGGATAATTAGAGATGGAAAACGATGAAAAGGGCACAAACGAGAACAACACACAGAAAATGACAACTAGGTCCTGGTCCTCGCAAGGCACCTACTTCACACAATGCAAGCTATAGGGTCCCTTCTTAAGAAAAAAGCGCTTATCACCCATTTGTTGAACCGACTTAACCCGTCTGGGTGAATAACACTGGCAGTGGCCAAATCTGCCAGCTAACTCAGCTGTCCTACTGGCTCGAAGATAGGGATGTGCTTATACCACTGTCTTCCTTTCGATCCAAATACCAGGCGATACTAATACCGACACTGATACTGTTGGATGTCCATGTGTATATGAAAATTACGACTTTTACAATGCATTAATATTTCCTGCAAAAGTGGACTTGGAATCGATATTTTGATGTGAAGACTGATTCTAAACAAAAACACACTCCAAACTGGAAGTATCGATACTGGCCGACCGATATGCACATCCCCACTCGAAGACAACCAAAGAAAACGTTGCTGTAAATCCCTCCAAACGGAACTAGTCCGTGAGACAAACGTTTTTACCAAACCTTATACTTAACAGACTCGAACTGAAAAGAGCAGTTGATCAAGCTGCTGGCCGACCCTTGCACAGACTCGCACTGTATGTCAATAACAAGTGGACTCGAACCACCTGCAGAGGAGGGACTGGAACCCTCGTCTTTGGTACCACAACCAGACGTCAATAACAAGTGGACTCGAACCACCTGCAGAGGAGGGACTGGAACCCTCGTCTTTGGTACCACAACCAGACGTCAATAACAAGTGGACTCGAACCACCTGCAGAGGAGGGGAGCTGACAGACTCGAACTGTACCTCAACCCTCGTCTTTGGCCCACAATTTGGACGTTAGGCCCCCACGTCCCGGCTGGATTTTATGCCGAGGTCGCTCCACTGTGCACAGATTTCACCGTCAGTCCTGTCCGCACAAGCCTCTCACTCTTGGTGCCCACCCAGGGACGCCAATTGTTGTGGAAAAATGAATCTGCCCAATAAAGATCAACAACCAGGATCAGCTTTTTCTCCGAGGTTTATTCCACTAAGTATTCTCATCTGCAGAGGAGGGACTGGTCACCCCTGCCTTCTGATGCAAAGGTTCAGAATCAGCAGGAACGACCCTGAGTCCAACAACAGTCTCCCTTTTAAGGAGGAGGAACCAAAGGACGGATCATGTCCTATCTTACAAAGACAAGATGTACAGGCAAGGTCAAGATTTACAGAACACAGCCGGCGTCATAGTCCTGAAATTATCTTATGTCAATGTGGCACTCATGTTCATATCATCTACAAACAGGCATTCATTTTCGTCATAGCATAACAGTCAGATGAGGAGATGCGGATCGACGTCTGGCCTGACAAATATTCTGATTATAAAGTACAAACATCCAAAATTCCCATTACACCGCTGCCACCTAGTGGTGTAACTGAGTGATAGGAAGTGGTGCACTGACGCAGGGCCGTAGCCAGCTATGAGGTCACCGAGGTCCGGACCTCTGTAAAAAAATTCGCAGAAAAAAAAAGTGGACCCCGAACAGCATATTAACACACCGCCACCGGACAGCTTTTATTTTGAAACCACAGGAAGTTATCTATCGGTGGAAGTCGCGGGAAATTTACAGAAGAGATGACCACAGACAACACTGCGAGTTGACAGGTGACAGCTTTTAAATATTATGCTACAAGCAGAACAAGTTAAACCAATGATCGACGCGATCCAACAGTGTAAACTTGCAGTATTGATCCACTATTTTCGGTCTTAGTCGACACAGTAGGCTAAGTAGCCGAACGTATGAGGAGCGTTCGGATGGAGTCCGGCAGACAGCAGTCAGACCGGGTGACATTCAAGTAGACGAGAGAGCGACGGCAAAACTTGGGGGAGGTCGGCAAAATATATTGTTGACGGTCACGGGAACGCTAAACGTCCGACTCCCGAGATAAAACATTTTGCCGGCTGCCCTGGCGGTATCTCACCGCGAGTTGGTAACCTAAGGCTCATAGCGTAGCAAGTGTGTGTGTGTGTGTGTGTGTGTAAACAATAAGATAATAAGTGATCATGATGAGAACAGTCTCTCTCTCATAGGCCATAGGCTTATAATGTTAGGCCTATGTATATAATCAATAAGGTCTAATCAACCTCTTTTGATTTCCCCCTACAGAAGAAAAACAAACAAATCAGTGACTGTCTGAAGAGTGAAAAATGTCAAAAAGAAAAAAAATTCAACAGAGTACGTTGGATTCATTTGTTCAAAAGAACAACAGGCCGTGTGAAAATGAGGACAGAGAAGGGGAGAATGAGCAGAGGAAACAGGATGATAGAAAGAAGTGCGGAGCTACTGCAAAGAGTGGAGAAGAGACAGGACAGAGCAAAGAACTATGTGGAAAGACAGGAGAGATGAGAGATAGTGGAGAGAAGAGAGGAGAAGAGATAGGGCAGAGTGGAAAACCAAGTGGAATGGATGAACAGAGAGAATGCCTTCGATGCTCTGGATCCTGATGCTCTGGATCCTGTGAACTACAAAAATAAAATGTAATCGGGGTGATCATTTTAACTTATGTTTGTGTATTCTATGTCATTTCAGAGGGCCAATGCAGAGAGAGGAGCATGTGGAGGATGACTTACTGACACACACACACACACACACACACACACACACACACACACACACACACACACACACACACACACACACACACAGCTAGCACAATAAAAACATTCTTTTTTTGTCAACAAGTGTATCAGTGTACTTATTTTTGTAGGTGACATTTTGGTGGTTTGTGCAAAAACTGGTAAAAGGGGTGTCTTTCCTTGGACGGACCTCACTAATTTTGAAATCCTGGCTACGGCCCTGCACTGACGAGTGTTTCCAGTCAGAAAAAACCGACAGACACGTGTGTGGAGAGTGAGCTTAGCAGCATCAGCAGCAGTGGAGGTTCTAGACAAATTTTACTGAGGGGGCCTGGCTGAGGCCAGAGGTTTTGTCAGAGGGGCACATTCAACCCGGGGCGTATTGTTAGTTCCGCCTTTTGCGTCGGCGTAAAAGGCGGAACTGATAAATACTGTATTATTCTTCGTTCGGAGGGGGGGCCACAGGGGGGTCCAGACTCAGTGTTACAGGGGCCCCTGCAGCCCCCCCCCCCCCCCCCCCCCCCCAGAACTGCCACTGATCAGCAGAGAGCTGTTATTAGCACAAAACAATAGTTCACTACTTGTCTTTAAAGCAGGATGTAGCAAGGCTACGTTAGAAGAGTTTTTTGACCGTGGAAAGAGAAGTCGTCCGACGTCGCGGAAGTTCCTGACCCGTCCTAACGACGTGGCTATTGAATTAACTTCAAATTGGGCCAGATGTGTGTTTAAATTTTGTCATGCCCAATTGTGTACCAGGTTAAAGGTCCTCGTTACAAATATAAAACAGTGTATTGAAGTGAAAAAAATCCATTTAAAGCTATTGTTTAACTTAAAGGTGAATACCGGAAAAAAGTGAAACAAACCTTTAAACATTGAAACAGAAACCAATACAGTGAATTCAAACGGTTTAGCTGTTGGTGTGAGTTATTGTGGGAAGAAATAAAAGTGTTTAATTTACTACTTTACTGCTCTATTTTACTTTCAGTCTCCTCTTAGAACCTCGACATTAGACATACCTGCAGGGTTGGTGGAACACACGCCAGGTGGGTTACAATATCAAAACACACACTCGCCACTATCATCATTGTAAGTCGGTTATACTTCTTGTGTGTTTATATTAAGACCACTTCCTTTACTCACTTGGTTTAATCTTTAAGTTAGTCAATAAATACACATTAATCATTAAGTCGTTGTCCGTGTATATTTCTTCTGAGCAGAATACAAAGATCCCTATTTCACAGCTTATGATCTGAAGAGTGAGATTGATTCATTGAAATGATATTGATTGGTTCCTAACTGATTAATAGTGGTCATCAGAGTCATTAAATTAAACTTTGTAAATTCCTGTTGACCAACAGGTGGCGCCCCGATTCTAATAGCAGACAGTGGAATCTACAAAGTCTTATTTTCTTTGCTGCCCGTATTTTACAAGTAACATGTTGATGGAACAAAGTCCAAGTGCTGCTCCCCTCTCTCTCCAGTTTCACGTCTCACTAAGTGAAACTCAGACAGTCGTCGTCGCTGAGAGGTGAAATGGCGCAGAAAGGAGTTCAGCTGGACTGGGAAACCTTCTCTTGTTCCATCTGTCTGGATCTACTGAAGGATCCGGTGTCTACTTCCTGTGGACACAACTACTGCATGAAGTGTATTGGAAGCTTCTGGGATGAGAAGGAGATCTACAGCTGCCCTCAGTGTAGACAGACCTTCACACCGAGGCCTGTCCTGCTGAAAAACACCATGTTGGCAGATCTGGTGGAGGAGCTGAAGAAGACTGGACTCCAAGCTGCTCCTGCTGGTCTCTGCTATGCTGGACCTGAAGATGTGGCCTGTGATTTCTGTACTGGGAGGAAACTGAAAGCCCTCAAGTCCTGTCTGGTGTGTCTGGCCTCTTACTGTGAGAAACACCTCCAGCCTCATCATGAATCAGCAGCATTTAAGAAACACCGGCTGGTGGAGCCCTCCAACAAGCTCCAGGAGAACATGTGCTCTCGTCACGATGAGGTGATGAAGATGTTCTGCCGTACTGATCAGCAGTCTATCTGTTATCTCTGCCCTGTGGACGAACATAAAGGCCACGACACAGTCTCAGCTGCAGCAGAAAGGACCGAGAGGCAGAGAGAGCTGGAGGGGAGTCGACTAAACATCCAGCAGAGAATCCAGGACAGAGACAAAGATGTGAAGCTGCTCCACCAGGAGCTGGAGGCCATCAACCACTCTGCTGGTAAAGCAGTGGAGGACAGTGAGGAGATGTTCACTGAGCTGATCCGTCTCATGGAGAGAAGACGCTCTGACGTGAAGCAGCAGGTCAGATCCCAGCAGGAAACTGAAGTGAGTCGAGTCGGAGAGCTTCAGGAGAAGCTGCAGCAGGAGATCAGTGAGCTGAAGAGGAGAGACGCTGAGCTGGAGAAGCTCTCACACACAGAGGATCACAACCAGTTTCTACACGACTACCCGTCACTGTCACCACTCAGTGAGTCCACACACTCATCCAGCATCAACGCCCGTCCTCCTCGCCGCTACTTTGAGGACGTGACGGCGGCGCTGTCAGAAGTCAGAGATGGACTACAGGAAGTTCTGACACACAGATGGACAAACGTCTCACTGGCAGTGACTGAAGTGGATGTTTCACTGCCACAACCAGAACCCGAGACCAGAACTGGATTCTTGAAATATTCACGTGAAATCACACTGGATCCAAACACAGCATACAAACATCTGTTATTATCTGAGGGGAACAGAAAAGCAACAGGGAGTCAAAACCAGTCTTATTCTAGTCACCCAGACAGATTCACTGGAAGTCCTCAGGTCCTGAGTAGAGAAAGTCTAACTGGCCGTTGTTACTGGGAGGTGGAGAGGAGAGGAGGTGGTGAAGTTGGTGTAGCAGTCGCATACAAGAGTATCAGTAGAACAGGAGACTTGCATCAATGTATATTTGGACACAATGACAAATCCTGGTCGTTAAATTGTTTCAACAACAGATATACGTTCTTCTACAACTTAGTTGAAACTCCCGTCTCAGGTCCTCCGTCCTCCAGAGTAGGAGTGTTCCTGGATCACAGAGCAGGTATTCTGTCCTTCTACAGCGTCTCTGAGACCATGACTCTCCTCCACAGAGTCCAGACCACGTTCACTGAGCCCCTCTATGCTGGACTTTATGTTAATATTGGAGGCAGTGGTGAGTTCTGTCAACTCAACTAGACAGAAGTCATTTAAGAGTTGAATGACTTCACCTCCTCCTTCTTCTCCCTCCTCCTCCTCCTCTTGTCTTCCTCCTCCCCTCCTCCGCCTCCTTCTCTCCTCTATTTGAATCCATTAAAAATAAAATAACTGTTTTGCTTATGTTTTCTTTCCAGAATGGTACACAGCTGGAATATTCTCCCAAGTCCCTCCTTATTGTGCGTCTTGAAACAGCCTTTTGTGCAGAGAAGCCTGTGTTTCAGCTGAAGTTACTTGTGTTTTTTTCTTTGCATCCCGACCAATTGTCCTGGTTGTTGTGGCTGAAATCAAACTGGCCGTGGCTTGGTATCATCAGAACCACTCATTTCCACTTCTTTATCAGAGTTTGAACACTACTGATCAGCATTTTAAATCTTTGGATATATTTCCATATCCTTCTTCTGGTTTATAAAATTCAGCTTTTCTTGCAGCCCTGGATGAAATCTGGGAAATTTTCTAACCTTTCTTTATATTATGCAATCTTTGTAAGATCATCTGTGCACTGATTTTATTTTTTACAGACTGTGGTTTAGCTGTGTGCTGTATTTTCCTCCTGTATCACCCCACGTCTGGATGGACACTGATGAACTCTGCGGTCTCTTAATGACCTTTTCATGAATAAACGTTAATCCAAATGATTGTTTTCTCTCTCTTTTATCTTTGATATCCAGATACTGATCTGACTCACCCAGTTCTCATGGTCACTTTGTGGATTGACGGTGGATAATAAACGAGTGACATTTCACAAGTTGGGCAAAACCAAAAGGCAATGGGTTCATCCATCCATCCATTTTCTACCGCTTATCCTGTATTCAGGGTCACGGGGGGGCTGGAGCCGATCCCAGCTGTCATTGGGTGAAGGCAGGGTTCACCCTGGACGGGACGCCAGTTGACCAGAAACGATAACTCTAATTAGTGTCCTCCTTAATACGTGATATCCATGAGTTTGTCGTCTTATATTCTTAAGAAGCTCCCTTATTCATATCAAAACACACACTCGCCACTATCATCATTGTAAGTCGGTTATACTTCTTGTGTGTTTATATTAAGACCACTTCCTTTACTCACTTGGTTTAATCTTTAAGTTAGTCAATAAATACACATTAATCATTAAGTCGTTGTCCGTGTATATTTCTTCTGATCAGAATACAAAGATCCCTATTTCACAGCTTGATCTGAAGAGTGAGATTGATTTATTAAAATGAAATTGATTGGTTCCTAACTGATTAATAGTGGTCATCAGAGTCATTAAATTAAACGTTGTAAATTCCTGTTGACCAACAGGTGGTGCCCTGTGACGGGACAAGCAGCCCGTCACGGCAGCAATGCGCCGCCTTCATTAAAAGACTGTGTGTTTATGTTTATGTTGCTGTGTTTTTTAGTTTTCCTCTGTTTATAGTCTGTTTCCATCCTCCACGTTAACCGGTTCATAAGTCATATTTCACCTGTTACTCCTGCAGCTGTTTAGAGCACCAGATAAATATCAACACTGCAGGGGCGATCGTCAATAATACATTTCCTTTCCCAGTTCATATGTAACAAATAACCACGCTACACTTTGTTTTCATTTCGCATGTATTGTTTATTTGTATAGAGATCCGAACGTTTAAAGTAAAGTAAAAGTAAGAGCAAAAGTAAATATTGTTTAGGCTGCTGGGTTTGATTTGACTCTGTCATTGTTTAGCATTAAATCAAATCTGATTTGTCCATGAGTTTTTAGGCTGATTACAAGTCTTTACAAATAAATATATATAAATATATATACATAAGGGTAATTTCACTGCCTCATTTAGTTGTGCTGAAGCACCCCTGTCAAACTGGCAGTTTGGTTTCTACCAATTAGGGTAATCAGTGCAGGGCCTATTTAAGGCCAGGTGTTCAAGGAGACAAGAGGGCTGGTGGAAAACAGGTGACTGTCCAGGCTTGGTTCTCAGCACATGGGAATCTTAACCTTGAGTGACAAAGCTTAAGTATTTGTTGTTGTTTTTTTGACTATCATGTAGTGATGGTGAGATGAAGCCTCATGAAACATCAAAGCCTCTCAGCCGGATGAACCACCAAAGTGGTTCAACCCCAAAGCTTCAAATATGTACACTAGGGACACCTAGTGGTGAATGAAATTATGAAGATAGTTAAAGAGTTTCCAGTAGTGATGGCGAGATGAAGCCTCATGAGGCATCGAACCACTTGAGCCAATTGGTTCGAGAAAGGGTTCATTTCTCGAAGCTTCATGTGCACACGATACCACCTACTGGCCAAGTGTATAATCACAGGCAGCTGTATCTGAACCACATAATGTGTGATGCATTGCATTTTTGTGTCTGTTATGTATGTTGGGTGGGCTGCACGGTGGTGTAGAGGGTAGCACTCTCGCCTCACAGCAAGAGGGTCCTGGGTTCGATTCCCAGGTCGGCCCTGGGTTCCTTCTGTGTGGAGTTTGCATGTTCTCCCCGTGTGAGCGTGGGTTCTCTCCGGGTTCTCCGGCTTCCTCCCACAGTCCAAAGACATGCAGGATGGGGATAGGTTAATTGGTGACTCTAAATTGCCCGTAGGTGTGAATGTGAGTGTGAATGGTTGTCTGTCTCTACATGTTGGCCCTGTGATAGACTGGCGTCCTGTCCAGGGTGTACCCTGCCTTCGCCCAATGACAGCTGGGATCGGCTCCAGCCCCCCCGCGACCCTGAATACAGGATAAGCGGTAGACAATGGATGGATGGATGGATGGATGTCTGTTGGGAATGACTATGAATTACAAAAAATGGATAACCAAATAATTACTCTAAGATCATTCAAGCCGTTATATTATTCTATACAGACAGTGTGGTAACAGGGAGAAGACATTGGGGGAAACTGATCCCGGACCGGTAGTCGAACCTGGGATCGCCGCGTCGAGGACGTTGAGCCTCTGTACATGAGGCAGGTGCCCTAACCACTGCACCACCGGCCGCTCCATGATGAAATAATTTCTGTACATAAATTATCACATTTGTGTATAATACATTGTTTGAATGTATTCTGTGTGTGTACATTTTCCCCAAATGGTAAAATCATCACTCTCCTAAATCTCTCTCTCTCCCCAAACTCTCCAAACTATCTCCAAATTATATAAACGCTATTCAACCTCTAGTATCCAAACTATCCAAACTCTCAACTGACCGCAACTCTGCTTCAAAACCCACATTTTGAATGGAGCCTGAGGGTTCTATATAGCTGTAAAACCTCGCGGCAAACTCTGAACGACTTCCCGAAGCAGTCACGTGGTACAGCCGGGCAGCGAGGCGAGCCGGGCAGCGAGACGTCTATGGCAAGCCTTTTTAACATTTAATAGCTAGACTGGATATGTATAGCAGATATCTGTAATTCAATTCTTCCTAGTCATAAAGAACATTTCAGATATCCACAATGACATTCTTCCTATCCACAATTGTCATTTCAGATATCCACAATGGCATTCTTCCTAGGACAAATGACGTCACTTTTGCCATTCATGTGTATTGGGCTTTCAATTTCAGATATCCACAATTACATTCTGGATATCTAGAATGAACATTCTGGATATCTGCAATTGAATTCTTACTAGGAGAAACTCCCAT
This sequence comes from Eutrigla gurnardus, assembly GCF_963514095.1. Classification (NCBI taxonomy): domain Eukaryota; kingdom Metazoa; phylum Chordata; class Actinopteri; order Perciformes; family Triglidae; genus Eutrigla; species Eutrigla gurnardus. Next base: position 13,635,979 of record NC_139933.1, on the reverse strand, counting down.
TTCAGATATCTTCAATCCAATTGTTACTAGTCATAATTTTCATTTCAGATATCCAAAATGAAAAATGATTCCAGATATCCAGAATGTAATTTTGAATATCCAAAAATACATTGTGACTAGTAGAAATGTCATTATGGATATCCACAATTCGTATTATGACTAGTAGAAATGTAGTTTCAGATATCTACAATCAGAATTATGACTAGGAACAATACAATTGCAGATATCCACAAATGTATTGTTGATATCTGTTAACAGGTAGACAGGACGCCATTTTAAAAATTTTTAAATTATGACTAGTAACAATTGGGTTGAAGATATCTGAAATGGGAGTTTCTCCTAGTAAGAATTCAATTGCAGATATCCAGAATGTTCATTCTAGATATCCAGAATGTAAATGTGGATATCTGAAACTGAAAGCCCAATACACATGAATGGCAAAAGTGACGTCATTTGTCCTAGGAAGAATGCCATTGTGGATATCTGAAATGACAATTGTGGATAGGAAGAATGTCATTGTGGATATCTGAAATGTTCTTTATGACTAGGAAGAATTGAATTACAGATATCTACAATACATATCCAGTCTAGCTATTAAATGATAAAACGGCCACTTATACTTTTTAAGGATTTTTAGATATCTTAAATTTAGTTTTGACTAGTACAATCAAAGTTGTAGATATCTTAAAATATCATTTTTAGTAGTAAGAATGTATTGTGGATATCTTTAATTACCATTTCTCCTAGTCCAAATTACATTTGGACTAGGAGAAATGCTATTATGGATATCTAAAATATAATTACAGATAGGAGTGTTGTTCGATTAAATGTTAAAACGGCTTGCCATAGACGTCATCATTTTTGGCCCCTCCCCTAAATGAAGCAAGCCTCGATACGCGCTTCGCGGAAACGCCCCCTCCATTACTCGACACACGCTTCGAAGCCTCGGCGCATCTCGTAACATCACTAGTTTCCAGTCAACCTGACATAAGATGTTTGCTATATGTGCCGATCTAACATCAAATCATTTGAGAATTAACGTCATCTTGGCGATACATGTGTGTGAGTGCCTTTCATAAATAGTTCTGAACTCAAGATAGAAAATAAGTCATTTGGTAAACCACAGACTTGGATTTGAACCTACAACACTTTGATAATGTGTCTCAGTCCTAAGGACAGGAACACACCGGCCCAACCGTTGGACGTCTGAAGCGTTCGGAGAGGCTCGGACGAGGTCGGGAACACATATGTTTGGTGTGTACAGCTGCGTCGGAAGCTTTCGGAGCCGCGCGGACGTTGTCTGATCAGACTGAGCATACGAAGTCTGAGGAGGTGGGCTGTTGGACGTCTGAGCCATTGGATACTCTGATTGGCGGTGTGCTAGCGAATCAGAGTATCCAATGGCGGTGTGTGGGCGGGGCGGAAGTGACGATGGTAAACTCCGTATTACTCGTTCCCTACTGAGACGACGTCTTCGTAAAATAATGAGCCCGAGAGCACACAACGCGAGTGTCACCCTAGCCAGAGTCATCTTTCCAGAAATGCCAAGTATTTAGTCCACAAAGGTCTTCTCGAGTCGAACGAATACTGAACCAAGACGTGTGTGCATTGTTTTTATCTGCACTCTGTTCCGTCATTTCCTGTTTTGGAGTACTGGCACGAGACTAGCGCCACCCGCTGTTTAAGGAGGCTTATTGCATCTCGCGCAAGCGCAGAACGTACACGCTGCTGTGGTGTCGGAAGCACGTCGAAGCGGTGTGTACAACGCAACTTTTCTGCCGAACGGGTCAGACGAGAGGCAACAGAGTGGGCGGGGAGTGGTCGGATAAGGCAGTTGGACGTCTGGGCGGTGTGTAGGGGCCTTTAGACACTACACCACCCGAAACATGAGATAGGAGTAATACTTATAAAGATATATAATAATAATCATTTGTAATATACATAATGGATGCATGGGGGTGGATCGTTGCAGCTCTATCCTAGATTCAAACTTGCAACAGTTTGACAACAAGTCTAACTTCTTAACCTCTACACCACTGCCTTTGTAGTATGGCCAGCAGTAGCAATAATTACAATAATGATGTATAATAATAATGATAAGGTGATATATTAGTCAAAGTGGTAGGCCTACACTGCAATTGCACCTTCGATTTGAACCTACAATGCTTTGATAATGTGCCCATTTTTATAATAATGATGTATAAGAATATATAAGAATAATTAATAAGAATACTGATAAGCCCACGAGTTAGTATTTCATTTTTATAGTCATAATGTCCCGCCAATTGTAAACCTGTATCGCGAAAAAGTAGCCCGAAACGAAACCTCGTTCGTCATATGCTACGTCATCTTGCCGAGGTGAATCAGATCTCGACACGGAGCTTCGTTGGGGGAGGAGCCGAAATTCTCGACACATGCCTCGAAGCCTCGACGCAAACCATAACATCACTACTATCATGTCATTTTTGTTTTGTTGTTTGAAACGTTACATTTTTGTTTTGTTTTAGCTCATCTGCTAAACAATGAATGAATTGCCGTTTTGGCCTTTTTGGTAGAAAATAAAAAGTATCCCTCTTCTCTACCGAACCTCCGTGTCCTCTGAGTGCTGTCAACTCTCTCACACCATAAGGTTGCATCTACCTTTAACATGCCCCGATTCTAATAGCAGACAGTGGAATCTACAAAGTCTTATTTTCTTTGCTGCCCGTATTTTACAAGTAACATGTTGATGGAACAAAGTCCAAGTGCTGCTCCCCTCTCTCTCTCTCTCTCTCTCTCTCTCTCTCTCTCTCTCTCTCTCTCTCTCTCTCTCTCACACACACACACACACACTTCCTTGTTCCCTCCCCTTCAGAGATCAGACCTCAGACCAGTTTCACGTCTCACTAAGGTGAAATGGCGCAGAAAGGAGTTCAGCTGGACCGGGAAACCTTCTCTTGTTCCATCTGTCTGGATCTCCTGAAGGATCCGGTGGCTCTTCACTGTGGACACAACTACTGCATGAAGTGTATTGGAAGCTTCTGGGATGAGAAAGAGATCTACAGCTGCCCTCAGTGTAGGCAGACCTTCACACCGAGGCCTGTCCTGCTGAAAAACACCATGTTGGCAGATCTGGTGGAGGAGCTGAAGAAGACTGGACTCCAAGCTGCTCCTGCTGGTCTCTGCTATGCTGGACCTGAAGATGTGGCCTGTGATTCCTGCACTGGGAGGAAACTGAAAGCCCTCAAGTCCTGTCTGGTGTGTCTGGCCTCTTTCTGTGAGAAACACCTCCAGCCTCATCATGAATCAGCAGCATTTAAGAAACACCGGCTGGTGGAGCCCTCCAACAAGCTCCAGGAGAACATGTGCTCTCGTCACGATGAGGTGATGAAGATGTTCTGCCTTACTGATCAGCAGTCTATCTGTTATCTCTGCTCTGTGGACGAACATAAAGGCCACGACACAGTCTCAGCTGCAGCAGAAAGGACCGAGAGGCAGAGAGAGCTGGAGGGGAGTCGACTAAACATCCAGCAGAGAATCCAGGACAGAGACAAAGATGTGAAGCTGCTCCACCAGGAGGTGGAGGCCATCAACCACTCTGCTGATAAAGCAGTGGAGGACAGTGAGGAGATGTTCACGGAGCTGATCCGTCTCATGGAGAGAAGACGCTCTGACGTGAAGCAGCAGGTCAGATCCCAGCAGGAAACTGAAGTGAGTCGAGTCGGAGAGCTTCAGGAGAAGCTGCAGCAGGAGATCAGTGAGCTGAAGAGGAGAGACGCTGAGCTGGAGAAGCTCTCACACACAGAGGATCACAACCAGTTTCTACACGACTACCCGTCACTGTCACCACTCAGTGAGTCCACACACTCATCCAGCATCAACGCCCGTCCTCCTCGCCGCTACTTTGAGGACGTGACGGCGGCGCTGTCAGAAGTCAGAGATGGACTACAGGAAGTTCTGACACACAGATGGACAAACGTCTCACTGGCAGGGACTGAAGTGGATGTTTCACTGCCACAACCAGAACCCAAGACCAGAGCTGGATTCTTGAAATATTCACGTGAAATCACACTGGATCCAAACACAGCAAACAAACGTCTGTTATTATCTGAGGGGAACAGAAAAGCAACAGGGAGTCAAAACCAGTCTTATTCTAGTCACCCAGACAGATTCACTGGACGGCATCAGGTCCTGAGTAGAGAAAGTCTGACTGGCCGTTGTTACTGGGAGGTGGAGAGGAGAGGAGGTGGAGTTGGTGTAGCAGTCGCATACAAGAGTATCAGTAGAACAGGAAACTGTATGTTTGGATTCAATGACAAATCCTGGTCGTTATATTGTTTCAACAACAGATATACGTTCTTCTACAACTTAATTGACACTCCCGTCTCAGGTCCTCCGTCCTCCAGAGTAGGAGTGTTCCTGGATCACAGAGCAGGTATTCTGTCCTTCTACAGCGTCTCTAAGACCATGACTCTCCTCCACAGAGTCCAGACCACGTTCACTGAGCCCCTCTATGCTGGACTTAATGTTAATGTTAATATTGGAGGCAGTGGTGAGTTCTGTCAACTCAACTAGACAGAAGGCATTTAAGAATTGAATGACTTCACCTCCTCCTCCTCCCGCCCTCCTCCTCTCCGCCTCCTTCTCTCCTCTATTTGAATCCCATTAAAAATAAAATAAATGTTTTGCTTATGTTTTCTTTCCAGAATGGTAGGCCTACACAGCTTGAAAATTCTACCATTTTTGTTCAAGTCCCTCCTTATTTGTTTGTTTTTGGGACGTCGATCACAGATGCTGAAAAGTTTTATTTTAAAGAGGTTTTTTTATATGAATTATTGATGCTTATGTGATTATGATATTGAATATAAATGATTTCCGCCGAGCTTCGTCGTGTGTCTTTGTTTAGATTGGTTGTTGTGGCCAAGGGCGTAGAATTGGGTAGGGACGCTAGGGACACGTCCCTACCAATATTCAGCCCTACTGTGTCGTCACTATCAATACAACCGCTGTCCGTAGTGTTTAGTCAATGATTATGGCACACAAAGGGTTATGTCGGTCTCTGCTAGAAGTCCCGCCTCTAACCTAAATACCGCTCCCTGATCGGCTGCCGGTTTCTCGCTAACTTACATGTGATTGGCTGTCCCCACTGTCACTCCTTCTGCTTGTTAAAGCTACCTGCAACCTGCTAGTTGGACCGGACGAGAGGCAGTACGTTATCTGCAAGTTGTCAACATGTTCAGCATGTGTTCTTCCTGGGTCACGTCAGCTAGATGGATTTTAATATCAGTGGTGTCATTTTTTACATTTGTGTTTGTGTCTGTTTGCGTGCGTGTACGTGTGTGCGTGCGTGTGTGCTGTACAGGATTTGAAGGATGTCAAAGAAAAGAAAAGTGGATATAAGAGACTTCTTTAGGAGTCAAAGTGTAAGTTACTTCAAGAGTGGTAGAGGCTCACAATACAGATATTGAATAAAAGAGAATATTTAAACAAGTGTATCTCTTTGCTATTAAAGTTATTTTTAATTCTTATTTTCATGTAAAACACAAATAAAGAAAATTTGTGGTGGAAATACAATAAAACCTCAGATTCTAGATGAATTAATTCATATTAAGTAATCTAACCTATAACATCTTCATGACGTGAAATTATGATTGCTAATGCTAAAAAACGTCAACTTACAGGAATGCTGCCTTGGAGCACTTTTGTGTCCCCACCAATCTCAAAATCAAACCTACTCCCTTGGTTGTGGCTGAAATCAAACTGGCCGTGGCTTGGTATCATCAGAACCACTCATTTCCACTTCTTCATCAGAGTTTGAACACTACTGATCAGCATTTTAAATCTTTGGATATATTTTCATATCCTTCTTCTGGATTATAAAATTCAGCTTTTCTTGCAGCCCTGGATGAAATCTGGGAAATGTTATAACCTTTAATATTATGCAATCTTTGTAAGATCATCTGTGCACTGATTTTATTTTTTACAGACTGTGGTTTAGCTGTGTGCTGTATTTTCCTCCTGTATCACCCCACGTCTGGATGGACACTGATGAACTCTGCGGTCTCTTAATGACCTTTTCATGAATAAACGTTAATCCAAATGATTGTTTTCTCTCTCTTTTTTCTTTGATATCCAGATACTGATCTGACTCGCCCAGTTCTCATGGTCACTTTGTGGATTGATGGCGGATAATAAACGAGTGACATTTCACAAGTTGGGCAAAAATAGAAGTTGACACAAGGAAACCAGTAGTGGGAGAAGTATTCACACATGTACACAAGTGTTACATTGTAAAATACTAAGTTATACATTCAAAGTGCAAAAGTATCAGCATCAAAATATTCTTAAAAGTACAAAATAACCCATTTCCAGCTGTTAATGGTGGAGCTAGTTCTTAGTTCTGGGTTCTTATCGTGTCCCGTCTTGATTAGATTTCGCTGCGTAGTTCCAAGATTTTTAATTCAACTCAGAGACTTCCAAGTTTCTTGACCAGAATCCATCCATCCATCCATTTTCTACCGCTTATCCTGTATTTAGGGTCACGGGGCGCTGGAGCCGATCCCAGCTGTCATTGGGTGAAGGCAGGGTACACCCTGGACAGGACGCCAGTTGACCAGAAACAATAACTCTAATTAGTGTCCTCCTTAATACGTGATATCCATGAGTTTGTCGTCTTATATTCTTAAGAAGCTCCCTTATTCATATCAAAACACACACTCACCACTATCATCATTGTAAGTCGGTTATACTTCTTGTGTGTTTATATTAAGACCACTTCCTTTACTCACTTGGTTTAATCTTTAAGTTAGTCAATAAATACACATTAATCATTACGTCGATGTCCGTGTATATTTCTTCTGAGCAGAATACAAAGATCCCTATTTCACAGCTTATGATCTGAAGAGTGAGATCGATTTATTGAAATGATATTGATTGGGGGCTGCACTGTGGTGTAGTGGGTAGCACTGTCGCCTCACAGCAAGAGGGTCCTGGGTTCGATTCCCGGGTCGGCCCGGGTTCCTTCTGTGTGGAGTTTGCATGTTCTCCCCGTGTAAGCGTGGGTTCTCACCGGGTTCTCGGCTTCCTCCCACAGTCCAAAGACATGCAAGTTGGGGATAGGTTAATTTGTGACTCTAAATTGCCCATAGGTGTGAATGGTTGTCTGTCTCTACATGTTGGCCCTGCGATAGCTGTAGAAAATGGATGGATGGATGGATATTGATTGGCTCCTAACTGATTAATAGTGGTTAATTAAATTAAAATTAACCACTATTAATTTTTGTCATTAAATTAAAATTCCTGTTGACCAACAGGTGGTCCCCGATTCTAATAGCAGACAGTGGAATCTACAAAGTCTTATTTTCTTTGCTGCCCGTATTTTACAAGTAACATGTTGATGAAACAAAGTCCAAGTGCTGCTCCTCTCTCTCTCTCTCTCTGAGTGAGTGAGTGCTGAGAACATGTGCTAGTGAGCTGTGGAGCGTTTGTGTTTTTCAAACTTTCTTTTCCTCCTTTCTTTTGAGTAATCACGTTTATTTCTTTATAGTTTATTGGTAGTGGATCACATAAAGTTTAGTTAGAGTTTATTTGGGCGTTTTTCTTTGTCTCCTGCCGGCGTCTCGCCGGGTATGGCAGAATTAAGTCGGCCGCTCGGATGAACGGCGCCACAGTGATCTTTCTGTACCAGGTGGAGACGGTGAACAAAGTCATCGAGGCAGGCATCACCGTGAATGAAATGTTTGTTCAGGTGCTGCCGCTGTCACAACCTGCCACCAAGGTAGTCCTGTCAAACGTCCCTCCGTTCATTACCGATGACTTTCTCAGCAGAGAACTGTCCAGACACGGGAAGATTGTTTCCCCAGTTAAAAAGATCATGTCTGGATGTAAATCTCAATTGCTGAAACACGTAGTGTCTCACCGCAGGCAACTGTATATGATACTGAAAAATCGAAATGAGGAGCTGAACCTCCGTTTCATTGTTAAAGTAGATGATTATGATTACGTGATTTTTGCAACCTCATCGGGCATGAAATGTTTCGGGTGTGGAGAGGAGGGACACACGGTGAAGGCCTGCCCGAGACAAAGCGATCCGAATCCGACTGGCCCGGAGGAGACCGCTGGTGCCGGGGCAGGGCCATCCGCCCCGCCTGCCGGTGTACCGGGGCGGGGGTCACCGTGTCCGAGCGGCCGGCGGCCGCACCGCGTTCTGTACCGGCGCACCGGGTGAGTTCTGTTAATACACAGGGTGTGTGTGTGAATGATGTGAGAGAGGGTGAGAATGAAGCAGTGGGTGAAACGGTGGGAAGTGTAGTGGTGGAGAAAAGGAGGAAAAAACGAGTGAAAATGCAGGTGTGGAACAGGGTGAGATCAGTGAAAAGGGACAGGCAGGGGAAACAAGTGAAGGGCAGGCAGATGAGGTTAATGAAGGAAACATAAATGAAGAGATTGGGCAAGGTAATACAAGATGGAGTGATCTGGGAGAAGAGGATGAGATGGAGGAAGAGGAGGCTGCAGCAGAGGTTGTTAGAGAAAAACCTTCTATAAAACGTAGAAGAAAAACAGAAAACACAACAAGTGAAGCTAAAAGGAGTAAAGCCAGTGAAGAAGACGGGCAGACGGATAGGAGGGCCAACACAGACGAGAGCAGTGACGAATATGTGTCCGACGGCAGTGAAGCTCCTAGCCTCAGCAACAGCCAAAGAAAATCACAATACACTCCAGAAAAAATCAGGAATTTTTTAAGAAGAACAAAAAACCAACATGGGGTAAAAATAGAGGATTTCTTCCCGGATCTAACTTTGTTTTGCTCCTCGGCCCGGCTCCATATTAGCCAGCAAGAGTTGTCCGGTTTTACCAACCAAGAAGTCTATAGACTAAAGAAATTTGTAGTCAAGGTAAAAAAACAAATGAACAGTGATGGAAAATGCTCTAATGTGTGTTTTAATTAATTTATTGTTTTTAAGCCTCGTTTTTAACCTCTCACTCAACATGGATTGTTTTAGAGTGGGAAGTGTTCATGTGAACGGAGCCAGAGAGGACAAAAAAAGAGCAAGTATTTATGAAACAGCAAAAATGAAACGAATAGATGTTTTATTTTGACAAGAAACACACAGTGACAAAGGCAATGAGGCAGACTGGAGGAGAGAGTGGGAAGGGGAAGCCATTTTGAGTCATGGCACTTCTCTGAGTGGAGGAGTAGGCTTCCTCTTCTCCAAGGCTTTTACTCCAGTCTCACTGGAGGTTGAGCATTTTATCGAGGGGAGGCTACTTTTAGTCAAAGCTCCATTTGACAATTTTACAGCTGTTTTTATGAATGTGTATGCTCCAACAATCGGTGCAGAGAGGAAGGTTTTTTTAGAAAAAGTAAGTGATGTTTTAAACGGCTGTGCCACGGAGGATTTTTTATTCTTGGGTGGGGATTTTAATTGTACTGAAAATGACTGTTTAGACCGAAACCATGCAGAGCCACATCCAGCATCCCAGCATGCTCTGAGGCGGCTGGTCTCTGCTCATGGCCTGGTGGATGTGTGGAGGAGGATGCACGCAGACTGCCGACAGTACACATGGTCCCACCTTAGAGAGAGCAGGATCTCCACAGCCAGACTAGATCGTTTTTATTGTTTTAAGCATCACTTTAATATTTATAAATCATGCACAATTACCCCAGCTATTTTTACTGATCATTCTTGGGTCTTATGTAATGTTTTTATTAGAAATGTAAAGCCTAAAAGCGCTTACTGGCATTTTAACTCGGCTTTAACTTTTGACAAAAAGTTTAGAGAGGCACTTATTTATTTCTGGGATGTTTTTAGACAGAGAAAGGATGATTTTAGCAGTCTTAGGCAGTGGTGGGACCATGGTAAGATTGAAATCAAACTTTTGTGTCAACAGCACACGCTCAACGTCACCAGAGACATCACTAGATCTATGAAGGACCTGGAGACAGATATAGTGGAACTTGAGAATTTAAGTGAATCCACAGGAGATCGAGAACATATTGAAGTCCTCAAAGTCAAAAAGCTAGCTTTAGCTGACCTGCTGGAAAGAAGAGCACAGGGTGCACTGGTCAGGTCCCGGTTTCAGGCCATTGAAGAGATGGATGTCCCCTCTAGTTATTTCTTCGGCCTGGAGAGAAAGAATGGGCAGGGGCGAGTAATCCACACACTGCTTTCAGACACAGGGCAGGAGATCGTGGAGCCAAGCCAGATCCGAAGGCGTGCGGTGGAGTTTTATACCTCCCTCTACACAAGCGAATATGAGGAGCAGGACACTCTACTGGAGGGGTTCACTGGTGGACTGCCTCAGGTCTCTCAGGAGACCAACACCTGTCTCGAGGGGCCGCTGCAGATGCAGGAGCTACACGCTGCCCTGCAGGGCATGCAAGGGCGGCGGGCTCCCGGCATCGACGGCCTCACAGTCGAGTTTTATAAAGCCTTCTGGGACATCTTTGCAAATGATCTTTTAGATGTTTTTAATGAAAGTCTGGCCTCTGGCTCCATGCCCACTTCCTGCCGCAGAGCAGTTATCACTCTCCTACCAAAAAAAGGTAACCTGCAAGAAATCAAAAAGTAGCGCCCTGTGTCTTTGTTGTGTGTGGATTACAAACTTCTGTCCAAACTCTTTGCCTCCAGGCTGGGGAAAGCTATGGAGCAGGTCATCCATCGGGACCAGACCTACTGTGTGCCCGGCAGGTCCATGGTGGACAATGTCCACCTCATGCGGGATGTTTTGGACGTCTCCAGCTCATTGTGGATTGGCCCCCCTCTCTGGCCTACTGGCTGAAATACAGAAAAAAATAGCTGATTTCTTTTGGGGGGGTCTGCACTGGGTGCCACAGGGGGTGCTATATTTACCAAGAGAGGAGGGGGGACAGGGCCTCATCCACCTGGCCAGCAGAACGGCCAATTTCAGGCTTCAATTCATACAAAGGTTTCTGACAGGGCCGTCCGTTTGGTATGGAGGAATGTGACCAGCTGTATCCTCAGACATGTGAGTAAACTGGGGCTGGATACTGCTCTGTTTTTAACTGATTCTAAGATTTTAAAACTAAATGGGTTTCCTCCTTTTTATCAGGGCGTTTTTAAGTCATGGGCCCTTTTTAATCATAAAATGTGTGAAAATACTAACTCTCTGCACTGTTTATTAAAGGAGCCTCTGATACACGGGAGCAGGCTGGACATCTGTAGCTTGACGCCCGGGCTGGTGACAAAGCTGTCCAACTCAAAGACTGTGAGCCTGCAGCAGCTGGTGGAGGCTGCAGGGCCGGAGCTGACAGGGGCCGGGGCCCTGGGCCACATCCTGGGCATCCACTCTGTCAGGGTGGCTCAGAAGCTGCTGGAGCTCTGGAGGCACAAGCTCTGTGGGATGGAGAGGAACCTCCTCATACAGTTTGGTCAGGGAGAGGTCATGCCAGACCCCACGGACCCTTTCCCTGAGATCTACCTGAGCCCAGAGTTTGGAGAAGAGACTGGACCCCTGTTAACTGTCACTAGCCCGGGCAAGCTCAGCCTGCACAGAGCCGACAAGGCAACGCTGTATACCAACATTGTCAAATCAGTCAACAGGAAAGGACTGAAAAGTAGGCCCCCCACAGCTTGGAGCAACAGAGCGGGGTGGGACGGGGCCTGCCCGCAGTGGAGGGTTTTATACAAGCCTCCCCTTAAAAAACGGACAGCTGACCTCCAGTGGAGGGTACTTCATGGTGCCATCGCCTCAAATGCCTTTGTCTCAGTTTTAAATCCTGCTGTTTCAAACCAATGTCCTTTCTGTGGCCTAAGAGAGACAGTTTTCCATGTTTTTACTAAATGCCTGAGACTCACAAGCTTTTTCCTTTTTTAACGTTGGTTTTTAGCTCTTTTAATGTGTTTTTTTATTTTTGGTGCAAAAAGACAGATTGTGTCAAATGGCAGCTGATAAACTTCCAATTGGGAGAAGCAAAAATGGCAGTCTACATCAGTCGGAGAAACAAGGTAGAAGAAAGAGCGGGGCATGAGGCCCTTCCTGTGTTTCTCTGTAACATTAAGTCAAGAATATGTCTAGAGTTTAAGTTTTATAAAACCATTGGGGATGTGGAAAATTTTAAACGGCGGTGGTGCTTCGGTGATTTTATCTGCTCTGTCAAAAATGATGATTTAGTATTTGTACAGTTTTTTATCAGATAAACTCCTATTTTTATTAACCTTATGCACAAATAGCACTTTATTGATGCATTGCATTTTCTCTGTTGAGATATTGATGAATATTGTATGTATATATGAATATTGTAAATAAAGTGTTTTTTGTAAAAATCAAAAAAATCTCTCTCTCTCACACACATACACACACACACACACACACACACACACACACACACACACACACACACACACACACACACACACACACACACACACACACACACTTCCTTGTTCCCTCCCCTTCAGATCTACTGTGTGTGGACGGGTGTAACCAACATGGGGGTGAAGTGCAGCAGCTGACAGGCCACCTTCACTGCAAACACACAGTGTTGTTGAGATCAGACCTCAGACCAGTTTCACGTCTCACTAAGTGAAACTCAGACAGTCGTCGTCGCTGAGAGGTGAAATGGCGCAGAAAGGAGTTCAGCTGGACCGGGAAACCTTCTCTTGTTCCATCTGTCTGGATCTACTGAAGGATTATTCCCTGTGGACACAACTACTGCATGAAGTGTATTGAAAGCTTCTGGGGTCAGAAGGAGATCTACAGCTGCCCTCAGTGTAGACAGACCTTCACACCGAGGCCTGTCCTGCTGAAAAACACCATGTTGGCAGATCTGGTGGAGGAGCTGAAGAAGACTGGACTCCAAGCTGCTCCTGCTGGTCTCTGCTATGCTGGACCTGAAGATGTGGCCTGTGATTCCTGCACTGGGAGGAAACTGAAAGCCCTCAAGTCCTGTCTGGTGTGTCTGGCCTCTTTCTGTGAGAAACACCTCCAGCCTCATCATGAATCAGCAGCGTTTAAGAAACACCGGCTGGTGGAGCCCTCCAACAAGCTCCAGGAGAACGTGTGCTCTCGTCATGATGAGGTGATGAAGATGTTCTGCCGTACTGATCAGCAGTCTATCTGTTATCTCTGCTCTGTGGACGAACATAAAGGCCACGACACAATCTCAGCTGCAGCAGAAAGGACCGAGAGGCAGAGAGAGCTGGAGGGGAGTCGACTAAACATCCAGCAGAGAATCCAGGACAGAGACAAAGATGTGAAGCTGCTCCACCAGGAGGTGGAGGCCATCAACCACTCTGCTGATAAAGCAGTGGAGGACAGTGAGGAGATGTTCACTGAGCTGATCCGTCTCATGGAGAGAAGACGCTCTGACGTGAAGCAGCAGGTCAGATCCCAGCAGGAAACTGAAGTGAGTCGAGTCGGAGAGCTTCAGGAGAAGCTGCAGCAGGAGATCAGTGAGCTGAAGAGGAGAGACGCTGAGCTGGAGAAGCTCTCACACACAGAGGATCACAACCAGTTTCTACACGACTACCCGTCACTGTCACCACTCAGTGAGTCCACACACTCATCCAGCATCAACGCCCGTCCTCCTCGCCGCTACTTTGAGGACGTGACGGCGGCGCTGTCAGAAGTCAGAGATGGACTACAGGAAGTTCTGACACACAGATGGACAAACGTCTCACTGGCAGTGACTGAAGTGGATGTTTCACTGCCACAACCAGAACCCAAGACCAGAGCTGGATTCTTGAAATATTCACGTGAAATCACACTGGATCCAAACACAGTAAACAAACATCTGTTATTATCTGAGGGGAACAGAAAAGCAACATGGAGTCAAAACCAGTCTTATTCTAGTCACCCAGACAGATTCACTAGATGTTGTCAGGTCCTGAGTAGAGAAAGTCTGACTGGCCGTTGTTACTGGGAGGTGGAGAGGAGAGGAGGTGGAGTTGATGTAGCAGTCGCATACAAGAGTATCAGTAGAACAGGAGACAGGCATCAATGTATATTTGGACACAATGACAAATCCTGGTCGTTATATTGTATCGACAACATGTATACGTTCTTCTACAACTTAGTTGAAACTCCCGTCTCAGGTCCTCCGTCCTCCAGAGTAGGAGTGTTCCTGGATCACAGAGCAGGTATTCTGTCCTTCTACAGCGTCTCTAAGACCATGACTCTCCTCCACAGAGTCCAGACCACGTTCACTGAGCCCCTCTATGCTGGACTTTATGTTTATTTTGGAGGCAGTGGTGAGTTCTGTCAACTCAACTAGACAGTGTGTGTGTGTGTGTGTGTGCGTGTGTGTGTGCGCGTGTGTGTGTTTGTGTGTGTGTGTGTGTGTGAGTGTGCGTGTGTGTGTGTGTGTGAGTGTGCGTGTGTGTGTGCGCGTATGGCGTCAGAATCGTTTCATATTACTTACTAAACTATCAACTGAACGCGTCACACCCGCGTGCTTTGACGCCTGTGCAGCACACAGCGCCTGACGTGTAATGTAGTTTCCTCATTGACTTATAATGGTCACGCGTTCACGCGCACGTTCACGCGTGATGGCTGCTGCACGCCTGTGATCACATTACGCGGGGTAACTACGCGTAACATTCATGCGTTTTTTAGCGAACGCACGCATAACAAAGTAACCATGCGTTCACACACACGCTGCTGCGCGTCTTTCTAAGTGTTTTGACATCGATTTACCTTCATAGCGTGTGTGTGCGTGTGTGTGTGTGTGTGTGTGTGTGTGTGTGTGTGTGTGTGTGTGTGTGTGTGTGTGTGTGTGTGTGCGCGTGTGTGTGTGTGTGTTTGTGTGTGTGTGTGTGTGTGTGTGTGTGTGTGTGCGCGCGCGTGTGTGTGTGTGGTTAAAAGGGAATTTAAGACACTTTGTTGAGCAGCGAACGTGTTTATTTGTGGGGGCTGAGTTTTATTCTGTTGATATTTTTAGTAACTGAGCAGCAGATCTTGTACTTGATGGTGTGAGCGGGAGGTGGACAAAATAACAGGAATAGCTGACGATCTAATGCGACCCATTAGACCCATTAGATCGATTAATACACATTAATCATTAAGTCGTTGTCCGTGTATATTTCTTCTGAGCAGAATACAAAGATCCCTATTTCACAGCTTATGATCTGAAGAGTGAGATTGATTTATTGAAATGATATTGATTGGTTCCTAACTGATTAATAGTGATCATCAGAGTCATTAAATTAAACTTTGTAAATTCCTGTTGACCAACAGGTGGTGCCCCGATTCTAATAGCAGACAGTGGAATCTACAAAGTCTTATTTTCTTTGCTGCCCGTATTTTACAAATAACATGTTGATGGAACAAAGTCCAAGTGCTGCTCCCCTCTCTCTCTCTCTCTCGGAGTGCATGCTGGGAGTGAGCGTGGTAAGCGAGAGTGAGTGTGTTGCGGAGATCTAGAGTTTTCTGACTCTTTTTTGCTTTATTTTTTTCCAATTCTCTTGGTTAATATCTGTTGTATTTGTTACTGTGTGTTGTTTGGAGGAGGTTTGTTTGTGGGTTTGCGGAGGTAGCGTGGCCGCTCAGCATGGCTGCTGCTGGAGGCCCCGGCTTAACCACGCTGACGCGCCGACACGCAATCAAACTTTCCCCGGCGGTCGGCTGCTCCGTGGAGGAGTGCAGCCGGGCTGTAGGTGAGGAAGTGGGCTATGGAAGCGTTAAATCTGCGTCCAGAATGAACAGTGCGGTGGTGATTTTTCTGGACAGCACAGAAAAAGTGAATAGATTGCTAGAGAGCGGGATTGTGGTAAAAGGTACGTTCACCCCTGTGTCATCACTAGTTAACCCTGCAAAAAAGGTTATCATCTCAAATGTCCCCCCCTTTCTGAAGAATGAGCTATTGGAAAAAGAGCTAGCGAGACACGGACAGCTGGTGTCCGTGAGGATGATCCCCATTAGCTGCAAGTCTCCCCACCTGAAGCATGTCGTATCTTTCAGGAGACAAGTGTTCATGGTCCTTAAGAAAAATTATGAGGAGCTGAATTTGGTTTTTAGATTTAGGATCGACGATTATGATTACATTGTACATGTGACCTCGGACACAATGAAACGTTTTGGCTGTGGAGCCGAAGGGCATATGATTCGCTCGTGTCCGGGGGGGGCCGCGGCTGGGACCGGTGGCGGTGCCCCTGCGCCGGCCGAGCCGCGGAGGAACACGCAGGATCCTCAGAAAGGAAACAGGGCTGACAGCGATCAGGAAGGCGAGGGCACGGAGGATCAGATGAGTCAGGAAGGTGAGCAGACAGTTGCTGAGCTGCAGGTAGATATTGGTCACACCGCGACCCGTGCTGCGGAGTCTGTATTGTACGAAGACGATGAATGATGATGATGTTTTTAAACTGTCGAGTAAAAGGAAAAATCCCGAAAACAAACCAAACAGTGAGCAGGTGTCTAAGGTGTCAAAGACAACCCCTGTGTGCCCCTCCTCTCAGTCAGGGGACAGTCTGGTGAGCACACAGGACAGTGGAGGGGAGGCCACATGGAGCTCGCAGATGGAGGCCCAGAGTGTTTACTCCAGCGGCACAATCCGCTCGTTTCTACAAGAAACGAAAGGGATGAGACAAGTCAAAGTGGAGGATTACTTCCCAGATTTACAGCTGTTCCTTGACTCTGTTAAATTTTTCTCAAGGAACACAGGAAGCTCTGGCCAGCAGGCTTTCACTGATAAGGAGGTGTTTCGCCTCAGAAAGCTGGGGGTAAGAATTCGGTCACATATGGCTAATGATTGAGTTTTTACTGTTGTCCTCCTTTTTCTGTGTGTTCCTCTGCGGTCTCTTTCTTTCTTTTCACAATGTGTGACATCAAACTGGGATCTTTAAACATCAATGGTGCCAGGGAGGAAGCGAAGAGAATTGGCCTTTTTAGTTTGTTTTCGGCTAGAAAACTAGATGTAGTTTTTTTGCAAGAAACACACAGTACAGCTGAGACTGAGCCTGCATGGAAAAGGGGGTGGGATGGAGAAGTCGTCCTCAGCCACAAGAGCAGCAACAGTGGAGGAGTTGCTGTCCTGTTCTCTAGGGGGTTTTCGCCCATTTCTTATAGCAATGAAAACATTATTGAAGGTCGCTTGTTGAGGATACAAGCTGTGTTTGAAAATATAAAAATGACTTTTGTTAATGTTTACGCTCCCACTGTAGGTAGAGAACGGGTTGTTTTTCTAGACATTTTAAACACTGTTGTCAACGACTGCAGTGGGGAGGGTTACTTGTTCCTGGGTGGTGATTTTAACTGTACAGCAAACGCCACTCTAGACAGGAACCATCCAGAACCGCATCAAGCCTCCAAGAGCTGTTTAATTAAACTACTTGAAGAAAATGATCTATGGCTACGTTCACACCGCAGGTCTTAATGCACAATTCCGATTTATGGCTCAAATCCGATTTTTTGTTTGGCTGTTCACATTACCTCTTTAAATGCGGCCTGTCTACGGATTGCTGTGTGAACAGCTCACGCTCCTGAAGTGACCCGCATGCGCAGTTGATCATTGATGACATCACGCCACAGCGGTGTTTACGGAAGCGAACATAGCAACGGCAACCGGTAACGTGGGACTGTATGGCTTCATGCTAAAAACAGTGTGTGGCGGCAGCCGGCAAATTTGCTTCGCTGCTGTCCTCCATGTTTGTTTTGGCTCCCGCCCGCTTTTCAATCAACTTTATTTGTCATTCATTTACAAAACAGTGCAGCGCGGGTCAGAATGACGTCAAAGTCGCATTAAATGCAACCTGGCTGTTCAGACTGCGGTCGCATTCAAAAAAATCCGATACGTATCCGATTCAGTACCACATTTAAATGTGGCCTGAATCTGGTTAGAAAATGTCAGATTCAATGCGACTTGTGCTGTTCACATTGTCAAAAGCAAATCAGATATGGGTCACATATGAGCGAAAAAATCAGATTCAGGTCACTTGTAACTGCGGTGTGAACGTAGCCTATGTGACACTTGGAGGCATTTCCACTCCACACAGCGGCAGTACACGTGGGTTCATGCTAGAGATAACTCTCTATCCATGGCCAGGCTTGATAGAGTTTACTGTTTTAGACGGCAGACCAATGTGCTTCGGAGTTGCTCTATACACCCCGTAGGAGTTTCAGATCACTCTTTGGTACAGGTTTCCATTTTTATCAAGAACGTTAAATGTAGCAGTGCCTATTGGCATTTCAATGTAGCCTTGCTGTCTGATACTGTTTTTAGAAATGCCTTCACTTTGTTTTGGAAGAACCACACAGAGACAAAATCTCGATACACCTCACTACAGCAGTGGTGGGATATAGGGAAGGGTCAAATAAAGCAGCTGTGCCTGCAGTACACTCTCAATGTTACAAGGGACATGATCAGGTCTATGAGAGCTCTGGAGAGAGAAATAGTGGCGCTGCAAGATTTAGCAGCTTCCACAGGAGAAGGAGAACATATTAAAGTTCTCAAAAGGAAAAAATCAGCTCTGTCGGACCTGCTGGGTTTCTCTGCTCGAGGAGCCCTGGTCCGTTCCCGTTTCCAGTATGTGACTAAAATGGATGCTCCCTCTCATTTTTTCTTTGGCCTTGAACAGAAGAATGGACAAAAGAAACTCATGCACTCCCTGCGGTCCGACACTGGGCAGCTGCTGCAGGAGTCGGGAGAAATACGGAGCTGTGCAGTTGCCTTCTACAAGGAGCTCTTCAAAGAGGAGTTCCAGGAGAGACCGGAGGTGGCGAAATCCTTCTACAAGGGTCTATCCAAGTTTCCCGAGGAGGCCAACGCTGAGCTGGACGCACAGATCTCCGCAGATGAGCTGGCTACGGCAGTTCAGAGCCTGGACAGTGGGAAAGCTCCAGGGATTGACGGTCTTCCTGCAGACTTTTACAAGGCTTTCTGGCCTGTGATTGGCCAGGACTTATTACTTGTCCTCAGAGACAGTTTTAGCAAAGGACACTTACCACTGAGCTGCAGGAGGGCGGTTCTCACCCTCCTCCCCAAGAAGGGAGATCTACAACTAATAAAGAACTGGCGGCCAGTAGCTTTGCTCTGCACAGACTATAAAATCTTGTCCAAGGTGCTGGCTATGAGGCTAAGAAAAGTGATGGAGCATGTCATTCACATTGACCAGACGTATTGTGTACCCAGCAGGCTGATATCTGACAATGTTTCTCTAATTCGGGACATTTTGGACCTCTCCAGTTCATTGGGCTGCGGCCTTGGTCTGATTTCTATAGATCAAGAAAAGGCATTTGACCGAGTTGAACACCAGTACTTGTGGCAGACACTAAACGCTTTTGGTTTCAACTCTGGTCTCATAGCCAAGATCCAGGTCTTGTACAGTGACATTGAGAGTGTACTAAAGATTAACGGTGGGTTAAGTGCTCCTTTTAAGGTGCGGAGGGGGGTCAGACAGGGCTGCTCCCTGTCTGGCATGCTCTACTCCATGGCAATAGAGCCTCTTCAACACCAACTTTCAGGTATAACCCTCCCTGGTTGGCAAAAAAGTTTTAAATTGTCTGCGTATGCTGATGACGTTGTGGTCATTGTAAAAAAACAAGATGATATTGATGTCCTTGTCCAAACTGCTGATGTGTTTGGTACATTATCCTCAGCTAAAGTCAACTGGGGAAAAAGTGAAGCCTTGGCAACCAGTGGCGAGGTAAGCGGGCAGATCATCTTACCTCAGGGGCTACAATGGAACAAGGGGGGCTTAAAATACCTTGGTGTGTATCTTGGTGATGAACCTTTTAAGTGCAGGAACTGGGACAATGTCTTAGAGATGGTTGAAGGGCGACTAAAAAGGTGGAAATGGATTTTACCACACACCTCCTTTTAAAGGACGCATTTTAATAATAAACAATTTGGTATCCTCAATGCTGTGGCACCGACTGGCGTGTGTGGACCCCCCGCCGCGTCTCCTGGCCAGGATACAAGCTTTGCTGGTCAACTTCTTCTGGGACCGTCTGCACTGGGTCCCACAGAGTGTGCTGTTTCTGCCCAAGGAGGACGGAGGACAGGGACTCATCCATCTGGCCAGCAGAGGCGCTGCTTTCCGACTTCGCATCATCCAGAGGCTCCTCGCTGGTCCAGCAGACCTCGTCTGGAGGCCCATAGCCCTAGCCATACTAAGACGGGCTGGAGGGTTGGGTCTCGCTGAGGCCCTGTTCCTGATGGACCTGAGTGCTCACAAACTGTGCAACCTTCCAACTTTTTATAATGGACTGTTTGCAGTATGGAGGTTGTTCGTCAAGCAGAATCCAGCCAACTGCGTTTCTTTGTTCTGGCTTTTGAGAGAGCCAGTGGTGTACGGGACTCGCCTCAACGTGGAGCGCACAGCGGGATCTTCCGTGCTACAGCTGTTTCGCTCAGCGGGGGTCGTCACGCTGGGACACGTGGTGCAACAGTGTGGACCAGGTTTGACCAACGCTGCAGCTCTGGCCTCTCGTGTGGGAGTCAGGTCTGTCAGGTCCATCACTCACCTGCTTAACACCTGGAGAGGTGAGCTGACACAGACTGAACTCTCCTAACTAACAGCTCACTGTAACGGACACCGTCAGCCCAAAAGTGAGGACCCCTTCCCTGCACTGACACTTGTTCCTGATTTTAAAAACTGCACCGGTAAACTGCTGGAGTTCAGCAACACTCCACCAAGCAGGTTGAATGACATCAAAGGTAAAACCATGTATAGACTGTTGGTTCAGGTCCTGAACAAGGACAAGCTCAGTGGTCGGACTGACACCCCCTGGAGAGCTCATTTAGGGCTCAATGATGAGGTGAGACCTGCGTGGAGAGCGCTATACAAACCACCAATAACTAAAAGAGTCGGAGATCTGCAGTGGAGAATTCTCCACGGGATTGTAGCTGTGAACGCTTTTATTTCGTTGATGAATCCAAATGTTAATGAGATGTGTCCTTTCTGCTCGCAGAGAGAGACTGTGTTTCACTGCTTTATGGACTGTGACAGACTGGTTTCTTTGTTTCAGCTGCTGGAGCGAATATTCACAATGCTCGGAGGCACTTTTTCAATGGGAATGTTCATTTTTGGTTGTCCTTACAGACAGAGGAAAAGACAGAATTGTCAGTTGTTTAATTTTTATATTGGGTCAAGCTAAAATGGCGATCTACCTCAGTCGCAGAAATAAAGTAGAAAGCTCTCTGGATGTTGACGCAGCAACTTTATTCGTTAGAATGGTTAAGGTCAGAGTACATGTTGATTTTGGTTTTTACAGAGCCACAAATAACATGAAAGAATTCTCCAACACATGGAGCTGCAATAATGTTTTATGTTCTGTTATAGAAAATGAGTTGTTTTTTGGACCCGTTTTGAGGTAAATCATATTTTTGCATTTTTTTGTTGTTTATTTATTCTTTTCTTTTAATTATTTACTTCCTTTTTTGAAAATGCAAAGGTCCTTGTACTTAAAGACTGTAGTAAGTAAATAAAGAGGTTTGAAAATTCAAAAAAAATTCTCTCTCTCTCTCTCTCTCTGTCTCTCTCTCTCACACACACACACACACACACACACACACACACACACACACACACACACACACACACACACACTTCCTTGTTCCCTCCCCTTCAGATCTACTGCGTGTGGACGGGTGTAACCAACATGGTGGTGAAGTGCAGCAGCTGACAGGCCACCTTCACTGCACACACACAGTGTTGTTGAGATCAGACCTCAGACCAGTTTCACTTCTCACTAAGTGAAACTCAGACAGTCGTCGTCGCTGAGAGGTGAAATGGCGGAGAAAGGAGTTCAGCTGGACCGGGAAACCTTCTCTTGTTCCATCTGTCTGGATCTACTGAAGGATCCGGTGACTACTTCCTGTGGACACAACTACTGCATGAAGTGTATTGGAAGCTTCTGGGATGAGAAGGAGATCTACAGCTGCCCTCAGTGTAGACAGACCTTCACACCGAGGCCTGTCCTGCTGAAAAACACCATGTTGGCAGATCTGGTGGAGGAGCTGAAGAAGACTGGACTCCAAGCTGCTCCTGCTGGTCTCTGCTATGCTGGACCTGAAGATGTGGCCTGTGATTCCTGCACTGGGAGGAAACTGAAAGCCCTCAAGTCCTGTCTGGCGTGTCTGGCCTCTTACTGTGAGAAACACCTCCAGCCTCATCATGAATCAGCAGCATTTAAGAAACACCGGCTGGTGGAGCCCTCCAACAAGCTCCAGGAGAACATGTGCTCTCGTCACGATGAGGTGATGAAGATGTTCTGCCGTACTGATCAGCAGTCTATCTGTTATCTCTGCTCTGTGGACGAACATAAAGGCCACGACACAGTCTCAGCTGCAGCAGAAAGGACCGAGAGGCAGAGAGAGCTGGAGGGGAGTCGACTAAACATCCAGCAGAGAATCCAGGACAGAGACAAAGATGTGAAGCTGCTCCACCAGGAGGTGGAGGCCATCAACCACTCTGCTGATAAAGCAGTGGAGGACAGTGAGGAGATGTTCACGGAGCTGATCCGTCTCATGGAGAGAAGACGCTCTGACGTGAAGCAGCAGGTCAGATCCCAGCAGGAAACTGAAGTGAGTCGAGTCGGAGAGCTTCAGGAGAAGCTGCAGCAGGAGATCAGTGAGCTGAAGAGGAGAGACGCTGAGCTGGAGAAGCTCTCACACACAGAGGATCACAACCAGTTTCTACACGACTACCCGTCACTGTCACCACTCAGTGAGTCCACACACTCATCCAGCATCAACGCCCGTCCTCCTCGCCGCTACTTTGAGGACGTGACGGCGGCGCTGTCAGAAGTCAGAGATGGACTACAGGAAGTTCTGACACACAGATGGACAAACGTCTCACTGGCAGTGACTGAAGTGGATGTTTCACTGCCACAACCAGAACCCAAGACCAGAGCTGGATTCTTGAAATATTCACGTGAAATCACACTGGATCCAAACACAGCATACAAACGTCTGGTTTTATCCAAGGGGAACAGAAAAGCAACATATCATCCATTCCAGTCTTATTCTAGTCACCCAGAAAGATTCACTGGACGTCATCAGGTCCTGAGTAGAGAAAGTCTGACTGGCCGTTGTTACTGGGAGGTGGAGAGGAGAGGAGGTGAAGTTGGTGTAGCAGTCGCATACAAGAGTATCAGTAGAACAGGAGACAGGCGTCAATGTAAGTTTGGATACAATGACAAATCCTGGTCGTTATATTTTGTCGACAACAGATATACGTTCTTCTACAACTTAGTTGAAACTCCCGTCTCAGGTCCTCCGTCCTCCAGAGTAGGAGTGTTCCTGGATCACAGAGCAGGTATTCTGTCCTTCTACAGCGTCTCTGAGACCATGACTCTCCTCCACAGAGTCCAGACCACGTTCACTGAGCCCCTCTATGCTGGACTTTACGTTATTATTGAAGGCAGTGGTGAGTTCTGTCAACTCAACTAGACAGAAGGCATTTAAGAGTTGAATGACTTCACCTCCTCCTCCTCTTGTCCTTCTCCTCTCCTCCTCCTTCTCTCCTCTATTTGAATCCCATTAAAAATAAAATAACTGTTTTGCTTATGTTTTCTTTCCAGAATGGTACACAGCTTGAAAATTCTACCATTTATTTCAAGACCGGTTTCAAGACCCTCCTTATTGTGGGTCTTGAAACCGCCTTTTGTGCAGAGAAGCCTGTATTTCAGCTGAAGTTACTTGTGTTTTTTTCTTTGCATCCCAACCAATTGTCCTGGTAGTTGTGGCTGAAAATCAAACTGGCCGTGGCTTGGTATCATCAGAACCACTCATTTCCACTTCTTTATCAGAGTTTGAACACTACTGATCAGCATTTTAAATCTTTGGATATATATTTCATATCCTTCTTCTGGTTTATAAAATTCAGCTTTTCTCGCAGCCCTGGATGAAATCTGGGAAATTTTCTTCCCTTTCTTTATATTACGCACTCTTTGTAAGATCATCTGTGCACTGATTTTATTTTTTACAGACTGTGGTTTAGCTGTGTGCTGTATTTTCCTCCTGTATCACCCCACGTCTGGATGGACACTGATGAACTCTGCGGTCTCTTAATGACCTTTTCATGAATAAACGTTAATCCAAATGATTGTTTTCTCTCTCTTTTTTCTTTGATATCCAGATACTGATCTGACTCGCCCAGTTCTCATGGTCACTTTGTGGATTGATGGCGGATAATAAACGAGTGACATTTCACAAGTTGGGCAAAAATAGAAGTTGACACAAGGAAACCAGTAGTGGGAGAAGTATTCACACATGTACACAAGTGTTACATTGTAAAATACTAAGTTATACATTCAAAGTGCAAAAGTATCAGCATCAAAATATTCTTAAAAGTACAAAATAACTCATTTCCAGCTGTTAATGGTGGAGCTAGTTCTTAGTTCCAGGTTCTTATCGTGTCCCGTCTTGATTAGATTTCGCTGCGTAGTTCCAAGATTTTTAATTCAACTCAGAGACTTCCAAGTTTCTTGACCAGAATCCATCCATCCATCCATTTTCTACCGCTTATCCTGTATTTAGGGTCACGGGGGGGTTGGAGCCGATCCCAGCTGTCATTGGGTGAAGGCAGGGTACACCCTGGACAGGACGCCAGTTGACCTCAAACGATAACTCTAATTAGTGTCCTCCTTAATACGTGATATCCATGAGTTTGTGGTCTTATATTCTTAAGAAGCTCCCTTATTCATATCAAAACACACACTCACCACTATCATCATTGTAAGTCGGTTATACTTCTTGTGTGTTTATATTAAGACCACTTCTTTTACTCACTTGGTTTTGTTGTGGAAAAATTAATCTGCCCAATAAAGATCAACAACCAGGATCAGCTTTTTCTCTGAGGTTTATTCCACTAAGTATTCTCATCTGCAGAAGAAAGTACTGGTCACCCCTGCCTTCTGATGCAAAGGTTCAGAATCAGCAGGAACGATCCGGAGTCTAACAACAATCTCCCTTTTAAGGAGGAGGAACCATGGACAAAGGACGGATCATGTCCTATCTTACAAAGACAAGATGTACAGGTAAAGTCAAGATTTACAGAACACAGGCGTCATAGTCCTGAAATTATCTTATGTCAATGTGGCACTCATGTTCATATCATCTACAACAGGCATTCATTTTCGTCATAGCATAACAGTCAAAAGAGGAGATGCGGATCGACGTCTGGCCTGACAAATATTCTGATTATAAATTACAAACATCCAAAATTCCCATTACAGTCCCCCCTTTGAACATTTTATGTTCACTAGAAAAGGTAATTTATAATTGTCTATGTCTCTAATTCACGGCAAGGTTTAACAGGGCATGCATTGAACCTGGAGAAAAAGCCTTTTATATTATGAAAGAATAAAACATAAGCTGTTCTTAATTGCATTCTTCATTACACATGCATGTGGAAATAGTGAACAAGCAATATTGATCAAACAAGAAAATAATACTATTAAAAGCACAAGCTAAACAATTTCATATCAGGAGTTGCCATCATGGTACCAGGAACAGAACCTCTTTCCCAGGAGTATACAACCTTCTATACTCTACTGATGACATGTCTGCTATGAGCACAATAATCACAAATATACCAATAATAAGGAAAAAGAAATGGATAATTATAAAAAAAAAGAACCCTCCAACCCTGCTTTCTCTTTCTGATACAGACCACCCTTCCCTCAAACATACAGGTAGTGACCTGGTGCTTTGAAACCTTCACCTTACAGGGAAAATGATGCACAAAATATGATTAGCAGGTGGAGTGAGGATATAACATACATGTATCTGAACGAATTTCTACCTCAGGGCCCCATAACCTACCATCGTAGCTCAGCTGCTTTCTAAAATCTACAGCCCCCTGACAAAGTCGTTTGCCATTCTTCACCGGGTTGAGACGAAGGGCTTCTAAACCACCCTCCCCCTTTGTAGCGGACTGGTTGAGCTGTAGAAGGTAAAGGAACTAAGTTCGGAAGGGTAGACAGGCGGTTCCTGAGTGAGACAATTCGCACACAATTACATTTCAAGGTTCACACAAAAAGGGTTTTATTATTAAGCATGAAGTTGTAGTGTGATCCCCTTCTAACATCTATGTGTGAGTTAACATATCAGATTGACTCAATATCTGAATCCAAAATGGGCGGTACCCACAGATCTTCATCTGGAACAATGGTGATTTTCGGGTACTGTCCTACGGCAGAGCTCACCGCCGAACCCACGAGAGCTCGGCAGCAGGGCAGTACGCAACAAACGACCAGCAACATTACAACCACAACCATCAACACAGGTGATAGGAATCTGATGGCGGTGGCTTTCCACCCCCCCCTCTGTGAGCCAGGACCAAATGTCCCAGCCCTCAAAAGCCTCAGAGTCTTTGCTTTTCTCTCTGTGTAACAGTTCGTTCAGGTGGGCAACAACATGGGTCATGTTGTCATCTATTGCAGGCACGAAGGTACAGCATTTTGTCCCTATGACATGGCACACGCCTCCCTGTGAGGCTAGGGTCAAGTCGAGGGCGACTCTATTTTGCAGAGCCACGTTTCTGATGCCCTGGACAACAGGGGACAATGCTGCAAAGCCGGCGGCTGTGAGTTCAGTCAGATTTTCGAGTTCCAGGGATATTTCATCAATCTTATGTGCATTGTTGACAGTCCCCCACCAGGGGAGGATTCCCGAGAGCCCCTTCTCGGGTTGTGAAACGCGTGTTGCCGCGCGCCTGGCCCTGTGCGGTCTGTAGTAGTGACTGTAATGAGTGTGAAAATATTCCAGGCTCGGCACAATGGCAACAGAAGGCAAGAGTCTGGCGAGATAGCAAGACCCACACCAGCCTGGTCTCAATGCCTGATAGACGTGCTGTCCACACACCCACACATGCTGTCTCAATGCACCAAACCCATCGCTAGAGGGCATGGTTACCACGGGGTTGTCCTCCCCCTCTCTGCCTAGACTGTGTGTATGTGTGAGGTTAAATCTGCCAAGGTAAGGGTTCACGCCCCTGCACTCAGGTTTGGTGTATGCAGAGTTCCATGCGCTGCCACACGTGGCCTTGACTGTCTGGTTACAAAAGGACGTGCCCAGGTTGTGGTCAAGCGATGCCCGGCACTCTCTCACAAAGCACACAGCTCCTCGTTGCCGTGTGGGATTTGTTGTCATTATTGAATGGTGCACCTCACTCAGAGCAGTTGTAACATTTCTGAATCTCACCGCGGATCCTTCGTAGCTGACGACGCTGATGTTCAAATCCTCCAACCAAGGAGCAAGGTTTGTGATGATTCGTTCTGGTGACTCCACAGGCTTGGTGAAGGCCACCATGACCCCCATGGTCTCAGAGATGTTCAGTGGCCAGGGTGCCACAGGCAGTGCTGTGCCCACGCCATTGGGGAGTTGGGCGCAGACATAACAACTCTCATTTGTCACCAATCTGGCGGCCAGAGCGACGGCTCGGTACCAGGCGTTCTGTTCCGGCCGGGTGACCGGGGCGACGTCCACCGTAGGTAGTTCTGGTCGGTCCAGGCCTGCGAGGCTGAAGTAGGGCTCGATCTGCAGCAGGAGAAGCAGGAGGAGATGCGTAGTCAGCAGGTGCAGCTGACGTCGCCCCCCCGTTCTGGAGTGGCGGGCTGCTGAAGGTCGATGCCATCTGGCTCTCTCTGATCGGCCTGTGTAGGAGCGTCGGCTGATGGCTCTGGGATCCTTCTGCAGTGGCTGGCATGGATCCAGGTGGCTCTCTCTGCGATCTTTACTGCAGTTTCTGTGACGAGCAGCACCTGGTAGGGCCCGTTCCATCTTCGTGATCGCCAAGTTTTCCTTCTCAGATCTCGGACCACGACCCAGTCACCTGGCTCCAGGTTATGCAGTTTTTGTGTGGTGGTTGTTGGCAGTGCGTCTTTCACCTGTTTGTGAATATCAGAGAAAACAGAGGTTAGGTGTGCGCAATACCGCAACATTTCATCCTCACAATGCCCTGTCTCAGGGAGTTGTCTTAGCTCAGGCCCAATCCCGGTTCGCAAAGGCCGGCCGAACAGGATTAGGTTATTTCTGGACCTGATTCTCCCCCTCTTTTGACGCGTGGTCTTGACCATGCGTCAATTTAGCGTAATAGTGAAACAAATAGCCTGGTAGGCAGGGCTTATCGTTGGGACCATACCAGACATTTTGTTTCACCACCCCGCCTGCCCGTCTCCAAGCATGTTTCTCCCCCTGTGTTGCTCTGCTCTGTAGTTCTTGTTTATTGTTTATTGTTTATTGAGGATCCCCATTAGCCGACGAACAAACGCCAGGCTAGTCTTCCTGGGGTCCTTTTCAAAAGTACAAAATAAAATAATAATACACAGATCCAGTTACAAAACATACACAGATCCAGTTACAATAAAAAGAAAGGATAAAGGAAAAGAAAAAGATAGTTCTCAAAATAATAAAATAAAATAACAATACACAGATCAAGTTACAAAACATACACAGATCCAGTTACAATAAAAAGAAAGAAAAAGGGAAAGAAAGAGAAAGTTCTCAAAATGATAACATGAAAGATTAACTCTTAAGTCTAAAAAGTGACTTTACATGTTTCTTAAATGCTTTTTTACTGGGAATGGTCCTAATATTTAAATGAAGAGTATTCCATAACGAAATGCCTCTATATACAACAGTGCTTTTCATTGAATTAGTTCTTGGTCGTGGTAATGCAAGTAGACCTTGAGTTGAAGCTCTGGTACTGTAGTGGTGAACATCAGCATTATAACCAATCTGATTAAAAATATCTGTAGGATACTTATTATGAATAATGTTTCGAATAAATAACAATAAACTGCTGGATAACCTATGAATAACCTTCAGCCATCCAAGACAAGAATGCATACGGTCCACACTCGATCTATAAGAACAATCAAGAGTAAGTCTAGCTGCCCTATTTTGAGCTGTTTGTAATTTTGTAAGCTCAGACTTGGGTGCAGAAGCCCAAATAACTGAACAAAAATCCAGATGACACAACACCAATGTTTGTACTACCTGTCTGCGAATTGCAGGTGTTAAATACGTAGCACATTTCCTAACAGCAGCGATGCTTCTACCCATCTTAGTGACAATTTGATTGATATGTTCAGACCACGAAAGTGTATTACTAAGGGTAACGCCCAAAAGTCTTACTTTATCATCTTGTTTGATTGATTGTCCTGAAATCTGTAAATTAAGTGTAGGATTTTTTGCTAGACTATGACGTGAACCAAAGACAATACTTTTTGTTTTTAAGATATTTAAAACAAAAAGATATTTATACTTGTAAGTCTGCATCGGGTGTTACAGCTGGGCTGGAAGTGATAGCGAGCTGTGTTATCAAAGGTTGCTTAGCAGCGACCTTGGCTGCAGAATCAGCACAGGCGTTTCCTTGTGAAACGTAGTCTGTTTTGTGTGTGTGTGCTTCGCATTTGCATATGGCGATGTGACGTGGCAACAGCAAAGCATCAAGGAGAGAAGCAACCAGTCTGTGGTGAGCAATGGGTTTGCCCGATGCAGTCAGAGAGTCCCGGTTGGCCCAAATTTGTCCAAAAGAGTGGCAAAGCCCCCACGCGTATCTGCTGTCTGTGAAAATAGTGACAGTCTTACCTCTAGCCAGTTTGCATGCCTCAGTCAGAGCCACCAGCTCTGCAGCCTGTGCTGAATAGTTAGATGGGAGAGGCTCAGCCAAAAGTGTCTCATGTAATGTGCTGACTGCAAACCCTGATTGGTTGAGGCCTGTTTCCAGGTTCCTTGATGCTGAGCCGTCCACAAAGAGCTCCATGTCGGGGTTGTCAAGTGGTGTTTCCCGGAGGTCAGGTCTGGGGGAACAGATTTCGTTAATGACAGCCACACAATCATGGGGCTCCCCATCTTTAGCTGTGGGGAGCAAAGTCGCAGGGTTTAGTATGGTGCAGCGTTGTACAGTGATGTTAGGCAGCTCCAGTAAAATGGTGTTGTATCTTAGCCACCGCGCAGGGGACAGGTGTGAAGTTTTCTTCTCTAAAAGGATCATAGAGACTGCATGTGGTACTAATAAGGTTAGTGGAGAGTCACCTACAATGTCACGTGAAGCTACGACCGCTTTCTCAGCTGCGGCCACAGCTCTGAGGCAAGCCGGAAGGCCGGCTGCCACGGGATCAAGTTTGGATGAGAAATAGGCAACAGGCCTTTTTTGCCCCCCATAGTCCTGCAGTAACACGGAAGTCATGTAGTGCCCCTTCTCGTCAACAGTTTGTGTAAAAGGTCGGCTGCAATCAGGGAGCCCCAGAGTGGGGGGTGTCTGTAGAGCTAGTTTTAGGTCAACAAATGCTTTTCCCGCATCAGGTGTCCAAGTGACTTTGTCCTGTGCCGCGAGACCCTGCCCATGAGCGATCGCTGCCAACGGTGCCTCGATGCTTGCATAGTCAGGAATCCACTGTCTGCAGTATGATGTCATACCAAGAAAGCTCATAACCTGTTTCTTTGTGACTGGTTTTGGGATTTCTTGGATGGCAGAGATGCGTGATTGGGAGAGTGTTTTCCCCTCTTCTGATATGATGTGCCCCAGAAAGGTGACCTGATTACAGGCGAACTGTAATTTGGATGAGCTGACCTTGTGGCCGTTGTCGGCCAGGTGTTTTAGCAGGGCCAGCGTATCAGCCACGCAGGCTTCTCGTGTGGGAGAACAAATCATTAAATCATCCACATATGCCAGCAAGGCGCTGTTTTGTGGCAGACTTAAGGATTCTAAATTTTTGCGCAGAGTGGCATTGAAAATGGTGGGAGATTCGGACAGGCCCTGGCACAAACGGGTGAATGTGTACGTTTTACCTTCAAATGTGAATGCGAACCAGTACTGGCTGTCGGGATGTATGGGGACGCTGAAGAAGGCATTAGCCAAATCAACAACAGAAAACCACGTACTTTCAGGTGGGACCTGTGAGAGGATTGTGTGAGGATTTGGTACCGTAGGGGCGCGCGCGTGGATTGCTGCATTTACCGCCTGCAGATCCTGGACAAACCTCCATTCATCTGGCGCGCCTGGAGGCCGAATCTTTCTCACCGGGCATATCGGCGTGCGGACGGGTGAATTTTCGCAGGGGACGATGACGCCTGCTTTGAGGAAGGCCTCAAACACCGGTTTGATGCCCTCCACAGCCTCTTTCCTTAGTGGATACTGCCGCTGGCAGGGCCTGTAGGAGGATTTTGGAGTGATTACAATTGGTTCAGCATTCTTTATCAACCCTACATCATGTTTGTGTCGTGCCCATACCTCTGGTGGTACCTGTTTTAGCTCTGGGATGTCACTGACATTATTGACCATCATCCCCGTGTGTGGAGGTGTGAGGTGTGGTGCGTGAGATACCTTTGGGTTTTGAAGTTTAATTTCGACGGTTCTTCGAGCAGCGATCGCCTTTTGAATTTTAACTCGGTGCACCTTTAACCCCTGATGATACTCGGTGTTGGGGTCATCCGTTTGTGTCCACTCAGTTGCATCGATGCATTTTTTCAGCCAAGGTTCCAAGTTTTGTGACTCCCCTCCTTTGATCAAGGAAACAAACGGGAACTGCGGCACTTGGAACGAAATATCACACAGGCACACAGAGATTACACATCATGCGTCATCCAATACAGATAGAGCAGTTTTAGGTTATCACACAGGCTGTTCTGTCCAAACCATGTTTGTTCAAATGGTTCATCTTTCCCTGTGGAAGTGTGTGCAGCACAAAACAAGTCTGGGTGGTGCATGACATCAGCGTGTGTGAGTGCAGCTGTGTGTGTGAGTATGTTTGTTATTGCAGCGGAGTCTGAGGAGGGGAAGTGCCACTGATACTGATAAGTTATTTCTGTGCCGAGGGAAGTGAAAAAAGCCTGATTGTGTGAAACATTTCTGAGTATGGTGAGGCCTTCTGGCCCTGAGCTTATGTTTATGCCCAAAACACACATAAGGTCTCTGCCACAAGATTTATCGGACATAAATTCGACAAAAGAAAAGAATGTTTAAAACTGCCCTTCTGCTTGTCTACACATGTCAGTGGGACAGTGTATTGTTCTGTCACCAAGGAACCGAGGCCCCGACAGATTTTGCACATCTGCCGCTCAATTTGGGTGTTGTTTTTAACTCTGTGTGTCGTATAACAGACTCTGTTGCTCCTGAATCTACCAAAAAAGTGAGGGGTGTGCCTTCAACAGTGAGTGTTATTGTGGGTAAATTCCGATAGGCAGCTGAGTTTAGTGAGGCATACATTCCGTCAAGTTTTCTGTTTTCTGATGTGTGTGAGTTTTCTAAGTGATCAATGGCCTTGAGTATGGAACTGCAATTGTCTTGTGTAGGCTGTGTGGGTGTGCTGGTGTGCTTACGTGTCCCATGGTTGGGATGGGGGTCTGTCTCTGATCCAGATGCGCCCGTCACTCTCCCCGGCCCTCCTTCTTTGCTTGAGGTTGCCTTTTAGAATTTCCAATTGCCTGAGACTAAAACTGCCTCTATCGGGAAAACCGCACTCAGTGACCCAAATTTCAAATTGATCGACGCAAGATTCACCGTAGTTTGTGATCATATACTGGAGGTTTGGGCTAAGAGCCAGGCCATTATCCCGTTTGCTTTGTGCTGACCCCATTTTCGCGTTTAATTTAGGCTTTCGTTAAAGTCGAACCGGTATGCCAATTGTTTGATTGATTTTGTTTTTGTTCTTGAAAACAGTCTGTAGGCTGAGTTAAAAAACAAACGGCAACAAAACTTTTGAGGAAAGGGTTTTTCCCTTTCTATTCTCTCTCTCCTCTCTCTCTCCCCTGCAGCGGAGGAAGGGAGGGCAGAGGGGGAGCGCTGTTGATGAGACCTTGGGATACCACAAGGTCCCTATTCACAGTTAATATTACTTATAATATATTTCTCCAATCTCCACCACACACACAGACATACAGGCAAAGGATAATTAGAGATGGAAAACGATGAAAAGGGCACAAACGAGAACAACACACAGAAAATGACAACTAGGTCCTGGTCCTCGCAAGGCACCTACTTCACACAATGCAAGCTATAGGGTCCCTTCTTAAGAAAAAAGCGCTTATCACCCATTTGTTGAACCGACTTAACCCGTCTGGGTGAATAACACTGGCAGTGGCCAAATCTGCCAGCTAACTCAGCTGTCCTACTGGCTCGAAGATAGGGATGTGCTTATACCACTGTCTTCCTTTCGATCCAAATACCAGGCGATACTAATACCGACACTGATACTGTTGGATGTCCATGTGTATATGAAAATTACGACTTTTACAATGCATTAATATTTCCTGCAAAAGTGGACTTGGAATCGATATTTTGATGTGAAGACTGATTCTAAACAAAAACACACTCCAAACTGGAAGTATCGATACTGGCGGACCGATATGCACATCCCCACTCGAAGACAACCAAAGAAAACGTTGCTTTAAATCCCTCCAAACGGAACTAGTCCGTGAGACAAACGTTTTTACCAAACCTTATACTTAACAGACTCGAACTGAAAAGAGCAGTTGATCAAGCTGCTGGCCGACCCTTGCACAGACTCGCACTGTACGTCAATAACAAGTGGACTCGAACCACCTGCAGAGGAGGGACTGGAACCCTCGTCTTTGGTACCACAACCAGACGTCAATAACAAGTGGACTCGAACCACCTGCAGAGGAGGGGAGCTGACAGACTCGAACTGTACCTCAACCCTCGTCTTTGGCCCACAATTTGGACGTTAGGCCCCCACGTCCCGGCTGGATTTTATGCCGAGGTCGCTCCACTGTGCACAGATTTCACCGTCAGTCCTGTCCGCACAAGCCTCTCACTCTTGGTGCCCACCCAGGGACGCCAATTGTTGTGGAAAAATGAATCTGCCCAATAAAGATCAACAACCAGGATCAGCTTTTTCTCCGAGGTTTATTCCACTAAGTATTCTCATCTGCAGAGGAGGGACTGGTCACCCCTGCCTTCTGATGCAAAGGTTCAGAATCAGCAGGAACGACCCTGAGTCCAACAACAGTCTCCCTTTTAAGGAGGAGGAACCAAAGGACGGATCATGTCCTATCTTACAAAGACAAGATGTACAGGCAAGGTCAAGATTTACAGAACACAGCCGGCGTCATAGTCCTGAAATTATCTTATGTCAATGTGGCACTCATGTTCATATCATCTACAAACAGGCATTCATTTTCGTCATAGCATAACAGTCAGATGAGGAGATGCGGATCGACGTCTGGCCTGACAAATATTCTGATTATAAAGTACAAACATCCAAAATTCCCATTACACCGCTGCCAGCTATGAGGTCACCGAGGTCCGGACCTCTGTAAAATAATTCGGAGAAAAAAAAAGTGGACCCCGAACAGCATATTAACACACCGCCACCGGACAGCTTTTATTTTGAAACCACAGGAAGTTATCTATCGGTTGAAGTCGCGGGAAATTTACAGAAGAGATGACCACAGACAACACTGCGAGTTGACAGGTGACAGCTTTTAAATATTATGCTACAAGCAGAACAAGTTAAACCAATGATCGACGCGATCCAACAGTGTAAACTTGCAGTATTGATCCACTATTTTCGGTCTTAGTCGACACAGTAGGCTAAGTAGCCGAACGTATGAGGAGCGTTCGGATGGAGTCCGGCAGACAGCAGTCAGACCGGGTGACATTCAAGTAGACGAGAGAGCGACGGCAAAACTTGGGGGAGGTCGGCAAAATATATTGTTGACGGTCACGGGAACGCTAAACGTCCGACTCCCGAGATAAAACATTTTGCCGGCTGCCCTGGCGGTATCTCACCGCGAGTTGGTAACCTAAGGCTCATAGCGTAGCAAGTGTGTGTGTGTGTGTGTGTGTGTGTGTAAACAATAAGATAATAAGTGATCATGATGAGAACAGTCTCTCTCTCATAGGCCATAGGCTTATAATGTTAGGCCTATGTATATAATCAATAAGGTCTAATCAACCTCTTTTGATTTCCCCCTACAGAGGAAAAAAAAACAAAAACAAATCAGTGACTGTCTGAAGAGTGAAAAATGTCAAAAAGAAAAAAATTCAACAGAGTACGTTGGATTCATTTGTTCAAAAGAACAACAGGCCGTGTGAAAATGAGGACAGAGAAGGGGAGAATGAGCAGAGGAAACAGGATGATAGAAAGAAGTGCGGAGCCTCTGCAAAGAGTGGAGAAGAGACAGGACAGAGCAAAGAACTATGTGGAAAGACAGGAGAGATGAGAGATAGTGGAGAGAAGAGAGGAGAAGAGATAGGGCAGAGTGGAAAACCAAGTGGAATGGATGAACAGAGAGAATGCCTTCGATGCTCTGGATCCTGATGCTCTGGATCCTGTGAACTACAAAAATAAAATGTAATCGGGGTGATCATTTTAACTTATGTTTGTGTATTCTATGTCATTTCAGAGGGCCAATGCAGAGAGAGGAGCATGTGGAGGATGACTTACTGACACACACACACACACACACACACACACACACACACACACACACACACACACACACACACACACACACACACACACACACACACACACACAGCTAGCACAATAAAAACATTCTTTTTTTGTCAACAAGTGTATCAGTGTACTTATTTTTGTAGGTGACATTTTGGTGGTTTGTGCAAAAACTGGTAAAAGGGGTGTCTTTCCTGGGACGGACCTCACTAATTTTGAAATCCTGGCTACGGCCCTGCACTGACGAGTGTTTCCAGTCAGAAAAAACCGACAGACACGTGTGTGGAGAGTGAGCTTAGCAGCATCAGCAGCAGTGGAGGTTCTAGACAAATTTTACTGAGGGGGCCTGGCTGAGGCCAGAGGTTTTGTCAGAGGGGCACATTCAACCCGGGGCGTATTGTTAGTTCCGCCTTTTGCGTCGGCGTAAAAGGCGGAACTGATAAATACTGTATTATTCTTCGTTCGGAGGGGGGGCCACAGGGGGGTCCAGACTCAGTGTTACAGGGGCCCTGGCCCCTGCTGCCCCCCCCCCCCCCCCCCCCCCCAGAACTGCCACTGATCAGCAGAGAGCTGTTATTAGCACAAAACAATAGTTCACTACTTGTCTTTAAAGCAGGAAGTAGCAAGGCTACGTTAGAAGAGTTTTTTGACCGTGGAAAGAGAAGTCGTCCGACGTCGCGGAAGTTCCTGACCCGTCCTAACGACGAGGCTATTGAATTAACTTCAAATTGGGCCAGATGTGTGTTTAAATTTTGTCATGCCCAATTGTGTACCAGGTTAAAGGTCCTCGTTACAAATATAAAACAGTGTATTGAAGTGAAAAAAATCCATTTAAAGCTATTGTTTAACTTAAAGGTGAATACCGGAAAAAAGTGAAACAAACCTTTAAACATTGAAACAGAAACCAATACAGTGAATTCAAACGGTTTAGCTGTTGGTGTGAGTTATTGTGGGAAGAAATAAAAGTGTTTAATTTACTACTTTACTGCTCTATTTTACTTTCAGTCTCCTCTTAGAACCTCGACATTAGACATACCTGCAGGGTTGGTGGAACACACGCCAGGTGGGTTACAATATCAAAACACACACTCACCACTATCATCATTGTAAGTCGGTTATACTTCTTGTGTGTTTATATTAAGACCACTTCCTTTACTCACTTGGTTTAATCTTTAAGTTAGTCAA
Source organism: Eutrigla gurnardus (assembly GCF_963514095.1). Taxonomy (NCBI): domain Eukaryota; kingdom Metazoa; phylum Chordata; class Actinopteri; order Perciformes; family Triglidae; genus Eutrigla; species Eutrigla gurnardus. The sequence continues at coordinate 13,599,487 of NC_139933.1, read as the reverse complement.
TAAATACACATTAATCATTAAGTCGTTGTCCGTGTATATTTCTTCTGAGCAGAATACAAAGATCCCTATTTCACAGCTTATGATCTGAAGAGTGAGATTGATTCATTGAAATGATATTGATTGGTTCCTAACTGATTAATAGTGGTCATCAGAGTCATTAAATTAAACTTTGTAAATTCCTGTTGACCAACAGGTGGCGCCCCGATTCTAATAGCAGACAGTGGAATCTACAAAGTCTTATTTTCTTTGCTGCCCGTATTTTACAAGTAACATGTTGATGGAACAAAGTCCAAGTGCTGCTCCCCTCTCTCTCCAGTTTCACGTCTCACTAAGTGAAACTCAGACAGTCGTCGTCGCTGAGAGGTGAAATGGCGCAGAAAGGAGTTCAGCTGGACCGGGAAACCATCTCTTGTTCCATCTGTCTGGATCTCCTGAAGGATCCGGTGACTACTTCCTGTGGACACAACTACTGCATGAAGTGTATTGGAAGCTTCTGGGATGAGAAGGAGATCTACAGCTGCCCTCAGTGTAGGCAGACCTTCACACCGAGGCCTGTCCTGCTGAAAAACACCATGTTGGCACATCTGGTGGAGGAGCTGAAGAAGACTGGACTCCAAGCTGCTCCTGCTGGTCTCTGCTATGCTGGACCTGAAGATGTGGCCTGTGATTTCTGCACTGGGAGGAAACTGAAAGCCCTCAAGTCCTGTCTGGTGTGTCTGGCCTCTTACTGTGAGAAACACCTCCAGCCTCATCATGAATCAGCAGCATTTAAGAAACACCGGCTGGTGGAGCCCTCCAACAAGCTCCAGGAGAACATGTGCTCTCGTCACGATGAGGTGATGAAGATGTTCTGCCGTACTGATCAGCAGTCTATCTGTTATCTCTGCTCTGTGGACGAACATAAAGGCCACGACACAGTCTCAGCTGCAGCAGAAAGGACCGAGAGGCAGAGAGAGCTGGAGGGGAGTCGACTAAACATCCAGCAGAGAATCCAGGACAGAGACAAAGATGTGAAGCTGCTCCACCAGGAGGTGGAGGCCATCAACCACTCTGCTGATAAAGCAGTGGAGGACAGTGAGGAGATGTTCACGGAGCTGATCCGTCTCATGGAGAGAAGACGCTCTGACGTGAAGCAGCAGGTCAGATCCCAGCAGGAAACTGAAGTGAGTCGAGTCGGAGAGCTTCAGGAGAAGCTGCAGCAGGAGATCAGTGAGCTGAAGAGGAGAGACGCTGAGCTGGAGAAGCTCTCACACACAGAGGATCACAACCAGTTTCTACACGACTACCCGTCACTGTCACCACTCAGTGAGTCCACACACTCATCCAGCATCAACGCCCGTCCTCCTCGCCGCTACTTTGAGGACGTGACGGCGGCACTGTCAGAAGTCAGAGATGGACTACAGGAAGTTCTGACACACAGATGGACAAACGTCTCACTGGCAGGGACTGAAGTGGATGTTTCACTGCCACAATCAGAACCCAAGACCAGAGCTGGATTCTTGAAATATTCACGTGAAATCACACTGGATCCAAACACAGCAAACACATGTCTGTTATTATCTGAGGGGAACAGAAAAGCAACAAGGAGTCAAAACCAGTCTTATTCTAGTCACCCAGACAGATTCACTAGAAGTCTTCAGGTCCTGAGTAGAGAAAGTCTGACTGGCCGTTGTTACTGGGAGGTGGAGAGGAGAGGAGGTGGTGGAGTTGGTGTAGCAGTCGCATACAAGAGTATCATTAGAACAGGAGAATGGCATCAATGTACGTTTGGAAACAATGACAAATCCTGGTCGTTATATCGTTTCAACAACAGATATACGTTCTTCTACAACTCTGTTAAAACTCCCGTCTCAGGTCCTCCGTCCTCCAGAGTAGGAGTGTTCCTGGATCACAGAGCAGGTATTCTGTCCTTCTACAGCGTCTCTGAGACCATGACTCTCCTCCACAGAGTCCAGACCACGTTCACTGAGCCCCTCTATGCTGGACTTTGTATGGATTTTGGAGGCAGTGGTGAGTTCTGTCAACTCAACTAGACAGAAGTCATTTAAGAGTTGAATGACTTCACCTCCTTCTTCTTCTCCCTCCTCCTCCTCTTGTCCTTCTCCCCCCCCCCCCCCCATCTCTCCTCTATTTGAATCCATTGAAAATAAAATAACTGTTTTGCTTATGTTTTCTTTCCAGAATGGTACACAGCTGGAATATTCTCCCAAGTCCCTCCTTATTGTGTGTCTTGAAACAGCCTTTTGTGCAGAGAAGCCTGTATTTCAGCTGAAGTTACTTGTGTTTTTTTCTTTGCATCCCGACCAATTGTCCTGGTAGTTGTGGCTGAAATCAAACTGGCCGTGGCTTGGTATCATCAGAACCACTCATTTCCACTTCTTTATCACAGTTTGAACACTACTGATCAGCATTTTAAATCTTTGGATATCTTTTCATATCCTTCTTCTGGATTATAAAATTCAGCTTTTCTTGCAGCCCTGGATGAAATCTGGGAAATGTTCTTACCTTTCTTTATATTATGCAATATTTGTAAGATCATCTGTGCACTGATTTTATTGTTTACAGACTGTGGTTTAGCTGTGTGCTGTATTTTCCTCCTGTATCACCCCACGTCTGGATGGACACTGATGAACTCTGCGGTCTCTTAATGACCTTTTCATGAATAAACGTTAATCCAAATGATTGTTTTCTCTCTCTTTTTTCTTTGATATCCAGATACTGATCTGACTCGCCCAGTTCTCATGGTCACTTTGTGGATTGATGGCGGAAAATAAATGAGTGACATTTCACAAGTTGGGCAAAAATAGAAGTTGACACAAGGAAACCAGTAGTGGGAGAAGTAGTCACACATGTACACAAGTGTTACATTGTAAAATACTAAGTTATACATTCAAAGTGCAAAAGTATCAGCATCAAAATATTCTTAAAAGAACAAAATAACCCATTTCCAGCTGTTAATGGTGGAGCTAGTTCTTAGTTCTGGGTTCTTATCGTGTCCCGTCTTGATTAGATTTCGCTGCGTAGTTCCAAGATTTTTAATTCAACTCAGAGACTTCCAAGTTTCTTGACCAGAATCCATCCATTCATCCATTTTCTACCGCTTATCCTGTATTTAGGGTCACGGGGGGGCTGGAGCCGATCCCAGCTGTCATTGGGCGAAGGCAGGGTTCACCCTGGACAGGACGTCAGTTGACCAGAAACGATAACTCTAATTAGTGTCCTCCTTAATACGTGATATCCATGAGTTTGTGGTCTTATATTCTTAAGAAGCTCCCTTATTCATATCAAAACACACACTCACCACTATCATCATTGTAAGTCGGTTATACTTCTTGTGTGTTTATATTAAGACCACTTCCTTTATTCACTTGGTTTAATCTTTAAGTTAGTCAATAAATACACATTAATCATTACGTTGATGTCCGTGTATATTTCTTCTGAGCAGAATACAAAGATCCCTATTTCACAGCTTATGATCTGAAGAGTGAGATCGATTTATTGAAATGATATTGATTGGTTCCTAACTGATTAATAGTGGTCATCAGAGTCATTAAATTAAACTTTGTAAATTCCTGTTGACCAACAGGTAGTGCCCCGATTCTAATAGCAGACAGTGGAATCTACAAAGTCTTATTTTCTTTGCTGCCCGTATTTTACAAGTAACATGTTGATGGAACAAAGTCCAAGTGCTGCTCCCCTCTCTCTCTCTCTCTCTCTCTCTCTCTCTCTCTCTCTCTCTCTCGGAGTGCATGCTGGGAGTGAGCGTGGTAAGCGCGAGTGAGTGTGTTGCGGAGATCTAGAGTTTTCTGACTCTTTTTTGCTTAATTTTTTTTCAATTCTCTTGGTTAATATCTGTTGTATTTGTTACTGTGTGTTGGTTGGAAGAGGTTTGTTTGTGGGTTTGCGGAGGTAGCGTGGCCGCTCAGCATGGCTGCTGCTGGAGGCCCCGGCTTAACCACGCTGACGCGCCGACACGCAGTCAAACTTTCCCCGGCGGTCGGCTGCTCCGTGCAGCCTGGCTGTAGGTGAGGAAGTGGGCTATGGAAGCGTTAAATCTGCGTCCAGAATGAACAGTGCGGTGGTGATTTTTCTGGACAGCACAGAAAAAGTGAATAGATTGCTAGAGAGCGGGATTGTGGTAAAAGGTACGTTCACCCCTGTGTCATCACTAGTTAACCCTGCAAAAAAGGTTATCATCTCAAATGTCCCCCCCTTTCTGAAGAATGAGCTATTGGAAAAAGAGCTAGCGAGACACGGACAGCTGGTGTCCGTGAGGATGATCCCCATTAGCTGCAAGTCTCCCCACCTGAAGCATGTCGTATCTTTCAGGAGACAAGTGTTCATGGTCCTTAAGAAAAATTATGAGGAGCTGAATTTGGTTTTTAGATTTAGGATCGACGATTATGATTACATTGTACATGTGACCTCGGACACAATGAAACGTTTTGGCTGTGGAGCCGAAGGGCATATGATTCGCTCGTGTCCGGGGGGGGCCGCGGCTGGGACCGGTGGCGGTGCCCCTGCGCCGGCCGAGCCGCGGAGGAACACGCAGGATCCTCAGAAAGGAAACAGGGCTGACAGCGATCAGGAAGGCGAGGGCACGGAGGATCAGATGAGTCAGGAAGGTGAGCAGACAGTTGCTGAGCTGCAGGTAGATATTGGTCACACCGCGACCCGTGCTGCGGAGTCTGTATTGTACGAAGACGAAGTCATGAATGATGATGATGTTTTTAAACTGTCGAGTAAACGGAAAAATCCCGAAAGCAAACCAAACAGTGAGCAGGTGTCTAAGGTGTCAAAGACAACCCCTGTGTGCCCCTCCTCTCAGTCAGGGGACAGTCTGGTGAGCACACAGGACAGTGGAGGGGAGGCCACATGGAGCTCGCAGATGGAGGCCCAGAGTGTTTACTCCAGCAGCAGAATCCGCTCGTTTCTACAAGAAACGAAAGGGATGAGACAAGTCAAAGTGGAGGATTACTTCCCAGATTTACAGCTGTTCCTTGACTCTGTTAAATTTTTCTCAAGGAACACAGGAAGCTCTGGCCAGCAGGCTTTCACTGATAAGGAGGTGTTTCGCCTCAGAAAGCTGGGGGTAAGAATTCGGTCACATATGGCTAATGATTGAGTTTTTACTGTTGTCCTCTTTTTTTCTGTGTGTTCCTCTGCGGTCCCTTTCTTTCTTTTCACAATGTGTGACATCAAACTGGGATCTTTAAACATCAATGGTGCCAGGGAGGAAGCGAAGAGAATTGGCCTTTTTAGTTTGTTTTCGGCTAGAAAACTAGATGTAGTTTTTTTGCAAGAAACACACAGTACAGCTGAGAATGAGCCTGCATGGAAAAGGGGGTGGGATGGAGAAGTCGTCCTCAGCCACAAGAGCAGCAACAGTGGAGGAGTTGCTGTCCTGTTCTCTAGGGGGTTTTCGCCCATTTCTTATAGCACTGAAAACATTATTGAAGGTCGCTTGTTGAAGATACAAGCTGTGTTTGAAAATATAAAAATGACTTTTGTTAATGTTTATGCTCCCACTGTGGGTAGAGAACGGGTTGTTTTTCTAGACATTTTAAACACTGTTGTCAACTGCAGTGGGGAGGGTTACTTGTTCCTGGGTGGTGATTTTAACTGTACTGCAAACGCCACTCTAGACAGGAACCATCCAGAACCGCATCAAGCCTCCAAGAGCTGTTTAATCAAACTACTTGAAGAAAATGATCTATGTGACACTTGGAGGCATTTCCACTCCACACAGCGGCAGTACACGTGGGTTCATGCTAGAGATAACTCTCTATCCATGGCCAGGCTTGATAGAGTTTACTGTTTTAGACGGCAGATCAATGTGCTTCGGAGTTGCTCTATACACCCTGTAGGAGTTTCAGATCACTCTTTGGTACAGGTTTCCATTTTTATCAAGAACGTTAAATGTAGCATTGCCTATTGGCATTTCAATGTAGCCTTGCTGTCTGATACTGTTTTTAGAAATGCTTTCACTTTGTTTTGGAAGAACCACACAGAGACAAAATCTCGATACACCTCACTACAGCAATGGTGGGATATAGGGAAGGGTCAAATAAAGCAGCTGTGCCTGCAGTACACTCTCAATGTTACAAGGGACATGATCAGGTCTATGAGAGCTCTGGAGAGAGAAATAGTGGCGCTGCAAGATTTAGCAGCTTCCACAGGAGAAGGAGAACATATTAAAGTTCTCAAAAGGAAAAAATCAGCTCTGTCGGACCTGCTGGGTTTCTCTGCTCGAGGAGCCCTGGTCCGTTCCCGTTTCCAGTATGTGACTAAAATGGATGCTCCCTCTCATTTTTTCTTTGGCCTTGAACAGAAGTATGGACAAAAGAAACTCATGCACTCCCTGCGGTCCGACACTGGGCAGCTGCTGCAGGAGTCGGGAGAAATACGGAGCTGTGCAGTTGCCTTCTACAAGGAGCTCTTCAAAGAGGAGTTCCAGGAGAGACCGGAGGTGGCGAAATCCTTCTACGAGGGTCTACCCAAGTTTCCCGAGGAGGCCAACGCTGAGCTGGACGCACAGATCTCCGCAGATGAGCTGGCTACGGCAGTTCAGAGCCTGGACAGTGGGAAAGCTCCAGGGATTGACGGTCTTCCTGCAGACTTTTACAAGGCTTTCTGGCCTGTGATTGGCCAGGACTTATTACTTGTCCTCAGAGACAGTTTTAGCAAAGGACACTTACCACTGAGCTGCAGGAGGGCGGTTCTCACCCTCCTCCCCAAGAAGGGAGATCTACAACTAATAAAGAACTGGCGGCCAGTAGCTTTGCTCTGCACAGACTATAAAATCTTGTCCAAGGTGCTGGCTATGAGGCTAAGAAAAGTGATGGAGCATGTCATTCACATTGACCAGACGTATTGTGTACCCAGCAGGCTGATATCTGACAATGTTTCTCTAATTCGGGACATTTTGGACCTCTCCAGTTCATTGGGCTGCGGCCTTGGTCTGATTTCTATAGATCAAGAAAAGGCATTTGACCGAGTTGAACACCAGTACTTGTGGCAGACACTAAACGCTTTTGGTTTCAACTCTGGTCTCATAGCCAAGATCCAGGTCTTGTACAGTGACATTGAGAGTGTACTAAAGATTAACGGTGGGTTAAGTGCTCCTTTTAAGGTGCGGAGGGGGGTCAGACAGGGCTGCTCCCTGTCTGGCATGCTCTACTCCATGGCAATAGAGCCTCTTCAACACCAACTTTCAGGTATAACCCTCCCTGGTTGGCAAAAAAGTTTTAAATTGTCTGCGTATGCTGATGACGTTGTGGTCATTGTAAAAAAACAAGATGATATTGATGTCCTTGTCGAAACTGCTGATGTGTTTGGTACATTATCCTCAGCTAAAGTCAACTGGGGAAAAAGTGAAGCCTTGGCAACCAGTGGCGAGGTAAGCGGGCAGATCATCTTACCTCAGGGGCTACAATGGAACAAGGGGGGCTTAAAATACCTTGGTGTGTATCTTGGTGATGAACCTTTTAAGTGCAGGAACTGGGACAATGTCTTAGAGATGGTTGAAGGGCGACTAAAAAGGTGGAAATGGATTTTACCACACACCTCCTTTTAAAGGACGCATTTTAATAATAAACAATTTGGTATCCTCAATGCTGTGGCACCGACTGGCGTGTGTGGACCCCCCGCCGCGTCTCCTGGCCAGGATACAAGCTTTGCTGGTCAACTTCTTCTGGGACCGTCTGCACTGGGTCCCACAGAGTGTGCTGTTTCTGCCCAAGGAGGACGGAGGACAGGGACTCATCCATCTGGCCAGCAGAGGCGCTGCTTTCCGACTTCGCTTCATCCAGAGGCTCCTCGCTCGTCCAGCAGACCTCGTCTGGAGGCCCATAGCCCTAGCCATACTAAGACGGGCTGGAGGGTTGGGTCTCGCTGAGGCCCTGTTCCTGATGGACCTGAGTGCTCACAAACTGTGCAACCTTCCAACTTTTTATAATGGACTGTTTACAGTATGGAGGTTGTTCGTCAAGCAGAATCCAGCCAACTGCGTTTCTTGGTTCTGGCTTTTGAGAGAGCCAGTGGTGTACGGGACTCGCCTCAACGTGGAGCGCACAGCGGGATCTTCCGTGCTACAGCTGTTTCGCTCAGCGGGGGTCGTCACGCTGGGACACGTGGTGCAACAGTGTGGACCAGGTTTGACCAACGCTGCAGCTCTGGCCTCTCGTGTGGGAGTCAGGTCTGTCAGGTCCATCACTCACCTGCTTAACACCTGGAGAGGTGAGCTGACACAGACTGAACTCTCCTTACTAACAGCTCACTGTAACGGACACCGTCAGCCCAAAAGTGAGGACCCCTTCCCTGCACTGACACTTGTTCCTGATTTTAAAAACTGCACCGGTAAACTGCTGGAGTTCAGCAACACTCCACCAAACAGGTTGAATGACATCAAGGGAAAAACCATGTATAGACTGTTGGTTCAGGTCCTGAACAAGGACAAGCTCAGTGGTCGGACTGACACCCCCTGGAGAGCTCATTTAGGGCTCAATGATGAGGTCAGACCTGCGTGGAGAGCGCTATACAAACCACCAATAACTAAAAGAGTCGGAGATCTGCAGTGGAGAATTCTCCACAGGATTGTAGCTGTGAACGCTTTTATTTCGTTGATGAATCCAAATGTTAATGAGATGTGTCCTTTCTGCTCGCAGAGAGAGACTGTGTTTCACTGCTTTATGGACTGTGACGGACTGGTTTCTTTGTTTCAGCTGCTGGAGCGAATATTCACAATGCTCGGAGGCACTTTTTCAATGGAAATGTTCATTTTTGGTTGTCCTTACAGACAGAGGAAAAGACAGAATTGTCAGTTGTTAAATTTTATATTGGGTCAAGCTAAAATGGCGATCTACCTCAGTCGCAGAAACAAAGTGGAAAGCTCTCTGGATGTTGACGCAGCAACTTTATTCGTTAGAATGGTTAAGGTCAGAGTACATGTTGATTTTAGTTTTTACAGAGCCACAAACAACATGAAAGAGTTCTCCAACACATGGAGCTGCAATAATGTTTTATGTTCTGTTATAGAAAATGAGTTGTTTTTTGGACCCGTTTTGAGGTAAATCATGTTTTTGCATTTTTTTGTTGTTTATTTATTATTTTTCTTTTAATTATTTACTTCCTTTTTTGAAAATGCAAAGGTCCTTGTACTTAAAGACTGTAGTAAGTAAATAAAGAGGTTTGAAAATTAAAAAAAAAAAAAAAAATTCTCTCTCTCTCTCTCTCTCTCTCTCTCTCTCTCTCTCACACACACACACTTCCTTGTTCCCTCCCCTTCAGATCTACTGTGTGTGGACGGGTGTAACCAACATGGGGGTGAAGTGCAGCAGCTGACAGGCCACCTTCACTGCAAACACACAGTGTTGTTGAGATCAGACCTCAGACCAGTTTCACGTCTCACTAAGTGAAACTCAGACAGTCGTCGTCGCTGAGAGGTGAAATGGCGCAGAAAGGAATTCAGCTGGACCGGGAAACCTTCTCTTGTTCCATCTGTCTGGATCTACTGAAGGATCCGGTGACTCTTCACTGTGGACACAACTACTGCATGAAGTGTATTGGAAGCTTCTGGGATGAGAAGGAGATCTACAGCTGCCCTCAGTGTAGACAGACCTTCATACCGAGGCCTGTCCTGCTGAAAAACACCATGTTGGCAGATCTGGTGGAGGAGCTGAAGAAGACTGGACTCCAAGCTGCTCCTGCTGGTCTCTGCTATGCTGGACCTGAAGATGTGGCCTGTGATTCCTGCACTGGGAGGAAACTGAAAGCCCTCAAGTCCTGTCTGGTGTGTCTGGCCTCTTACTGTGAGAAACACCTCCAGCCTCATCATGAATCAGCAGCATTTAAGAAACACCGGCTGGTGGAGCCCTCCAACAAGCTCCAGGAGAACATGTGCTCTCGTCACGATGAGGTGATGAAGATGTTCTGCCGTACTGATCAGCAGTCTATCTGTTATCTCTGCTCTGTGGACGAACATAAAGGCCACGACACAGTCTCAGCTGCAGCAGAAAGGACCGAGAGGCAGAGAGAGCTGGAGGGGAGTCGACTAAACATCCAGCAGAGAATCCAGGACAGAGACAAAGATGTGAAGCTGCTCCACCAGGAGGTGGAGGCCATCAACCACTCTGCTGATAAAGCAGTGGAGGACAGTGAGGAGATGTTCACTGAGCTGATCCGTCTCATGGAGAGAAGACGCTCTGACGTGAAGCAGCAGGTCAGATCCCAGCAGGAAACTGAAGTGAGTCGAGTCGGAGAGCTTCAGGAGAAGCTGCAGCAGGAGATCAGTGAGCTGAAGAGGAGAGACGCTGAGCTGGAGAAGCTCTCACACACAGAGGATCACAACCAGTTTCTACACGACTACCCGTCACTGTCACCACTCAGTGAGTCCACACGCTCATCCAGCATCAACGCCCGTCCTCCTCGCCGCTACTTTGAGGACGTGACGGCGGCGCTGTCAGAAGTCAGAGATGGACTACAGGAAGTTCTGACACACAGATGGACAAACGTCTCACGGGCAGGGACTGAAGTGGATGTTTCACTGCCACAACCAGAACCCAAGACCAGAGCTGGATTCTTGAAATATTCACGTGAAATCACACTGGATCCAAACACAGCACACAAACGTCTGTTATTATCTGAGGGGAACAGAAAAGCAACATTAATGACTCAAAAGCAGTCTTATTCTAGTCACCCAGACAGATTCACTGGACGTCATCAGGTCCTGAGTAGAGAAAGTCTGACTGGCCGTTGTTACTGGGAGGTGGAGAGGAGAGGAGGAGTTGGTGTAGCAGTCGCATACAAGAGTATCAGTAGAACAGGAGACTGTGTGTTTGGATACAATGAAAAATCCTGGTCATTATATTGTATCGACAACAGATATACGTTCTTCTACAACTTAGTTCAAACTCCCGTCTCAGGTCCTCCGTCCTCCAGAGTAGGAGTGTTCCTGGATCACAGAGCAGGTATTCTGTCCTTCTACAGCGTCTCTAAGACCATGACTCTCCTCCACAGAGTCCAGACCACGTTCACTGAGCCCCTCTATGCTGGACTTTGTGTTAATATGGCAGGCAGTGGTGAGTTCTGTCAACTCAACTAGACAGAAGTCATTTAAGAGTTGAATGACTTCACCTCCTCCTCCTCCTCCTCTTGTCCTCCTCCTCCCCTCCTCCCGTCCTTCTCCTCTCCGCCTCCTTCTCTCCTCTATTTGAATCCCATTAAAAATAAAATAAATGTTTTGCTTATGTTTTCTTTCGAGAATGGTACACAGCTTGAAAATTCTACCATTTTTGTTCAAGTCCCTCCTTATTGTGTGTCTTGAAACAGCCTTTTGTGCAGAGAAGCCTGTATTTCAGCTGAAGTTACTTGTGTTTTTTTCTTTGCATCCCGACCAATTGTCCTGGTAGTTGTGGCTGAAATCAAACTGGCCGTGGCTTGGTATCATCAGAACCACTCATTTCCACTTCTTTATCAGAGTTTGAACACTACTGATCAGCATTTTAAATCTTTGGATATATTTCCATATCCTTCTTCTGGTTTATACAATTCAGCTTTTCTTGCAGCCCTGGATGAAATCTGGGAAATGTTCTTACCTTTCTTTATATTATGCAATCTTTGTAAGATCATCTGTGCACTGATTTTATTTTTTACAGACTGTGGTTTAGCTGTGTGCTGTATTTTCCTCCTGTATCACCCCACGTCTGGATGGACACTGATGAACTCTGCGGTCTCTTAATGACCTTTTCATGAATAAACGTTAATCCAAATGATTGTTTTCTCTCTCTTTTTTCTTTGATATCCAGATACTGATCTGACTCGCCCAGTTCTCATGGTCACTTTGTGGATTGACGGCGGAAAATAAACGAGTGACATTTCACAAGTTGGGCAAAAATAGAAGTTGACACAAGGAAACCAGTAGTGGGAGAAGTATTCACACATGTACACAAGTGTTACATTGTAAAATACTAAGTTATACATTCAAAGTGCAAAAGTATCAGCATCAAAATATTCTTAAAAGTGCAAAATAACCCATTTCCAGCTGTTAATGGTGGAGCTAGTTCTTAGTTCTGGGTTCTTATCGTGTCCCGTCTTGATTAGATTTCGCTGCGTAGTTCCAAGATTTTTAATTCAACTCAGAGACTTCCAAGTTTCTTGACCAGAATCCATCCATCCATCCATTTTCTACCGCTTATCCTGTATTTAGGGTCACGGGGGGGCTGGAGCCGATCCCAGCTGTCATTGGGCGAAGGCAGGGTTCACCCTGGACAGGACGCCAGTTGACCAGAAACGATAACTCTAATTAGTGTCCTCCTTAATACGTGATATCCATGAGTTTGTCGTCTTATATAAGAAGCTCCCTTATTCATATCAAAACACACACTCTCCACTATCATCATTGTAAGTCGGTTATACTTCTTGTGTGTTTATATTAAGACCACTTCTTTTATTCACTTGGTTTAATCTTTAAGTTAGTCAATAAATACACATTAATCATTAAGTCGTTGTCCGTGTATATTTCTTCTGAGCAGAATACAAAGATCCCTATTTCACAGCTTATGATCTGAAGAGTGAGATTGATTTATTGAAATGATATTGATTGGTTCCTAACTGATTAATAGTGATCATCAGAGTCATTAAATTAAACTTTGTAAATTCCTGTTGACCAACAGGTGGTGCCCCGATTCTAATAGCAGACAGTGGAATCTACAAAGTCTTATTTTCTTTGCTGCCCGTATTTTACAAATAACATGTTGATGGAACAAAGTCCAAGTGCTGCTCCCCTCTCTCTCTCTCTCTCGGAGTGCATGCTGGGAGTGAGCGTGGTAAGCGAGAGTGAGTGTGTTGCGGAGATCTAGAGTTTTCTGACTCTTTTTTGCTTTATTTTTTTCCAATTCTCTTGGTTAATATCCGTTGTATTTGTTACTGTGTGTTGTTTGGAGGAGGTTTGTTTGTGGGTTTGCGGAGGTAGCGTGGCCGCTCAGCATGGCTGCTGCTGGAGGCCCCGGCTTAACCACGCTGACGCGCCGACACGCAATCAAACTTTCCCCGGCGGTCGGCTGCTCCGTGGAGGAGTGCAGCCGGGCTGTAGGTGAGGAAGTGGGCTATGGAAGCGTTAAATCTGCGTCCAGAATGAACAGTGCGGTGGTGATTTTTCTGGACAGCACAGAAAAAGTGAATAGATTGCTAGAGAGCGGGATTGTGGTAAAAGGTACGTTCACCCCTGTGTCATCACTAGTTAACCCTGCAAAAAAGGTTATCATCTCAAATGTCCCCCCCTTTCTGAAGAATGAGCTATTGGAAAAAGAGCTAGCGAGACACGGACAGCTGGTGTCCCCCGTGAGGATGATCCCCATTAGCTGCAAGTCTCCCCACCTGAAGCATGTCGTATCTTTCAGGAGACAAGTGTTCATGGTCCTTAAGAAAAATTATGAGGAGCTGAATTTGGTTTTTAGATTTAGGATCGACGATTATGATTACATTGTACATGTGACCTCGGACACAATGAAATGTTTTGGCTGTGGAGCCGAAGGGCATATGATTCGCTCGTGTCCGGGGGGGGGGCACGGCTGGGACCGGTGGCGGTGCCCCTGCGCCGGCCGAGCCGCGGAGGAACACGCAGGATCCTCAGAAAGGGAACAGGGCTAACAGCGATCAGGAAGGCGAGGGCACGGAGGATCAGATGAGTCAGGAAGGTGAGCAGACAGTTGCTGAGCTGCAGGTAGATATTGGTCACACCGCGACCCGTGCTGCGGAGTCTGTATTGTACGAAGACGAAGTCATGAATGATGATGATGTTTTTAAACTGTCGAGTAAAAGGAAAAATCCCGAAAACAAACCAAACAGTGAGCAGGTGTCTAAGGTGTCAAAGACAACCCCTGTGTGCCCCTCCTCTCAGTCAGGGGACAGTCTGGTGAGCACACAGGACAGTGGAGGGGAGGCCACATGGAGCTCGCAGATGGAGGCCCAGAGTGTTTACTCCAGCGGCACAATCCGCTCGTTTCTACAAGAAACGAAAGGGATGAGACAAGTCAAAGTGGAGGATTACTTCCCAGATTTACAGCTGTTCCTTGACTCTGTTAAATTTTTCTCAAGGAACACAGGAAGCTCTGGCCAGCAGGCTTTCACTGATAAGGAGGTGTTTCGCCTCAGAAAGCTGGGGGTAAGAATTCGGTCACATATGGCTAATGATTGAGTTTTTACTGTTGTCCTCCTTTTTTCTGTGTTCCTCTGCGGTCCCTTTCTTTCTTTTCACAATGTGTGACATCAAACTGGGATCTTTAAACATCAATGGTGCCAGGGAGGAAGCGAAGAGAATTGGCCTTTTTAGTTTGTTTTCGGCTAGAAAACTAGATGTAGTTTTTTTGCAAGAAGCACACAGCACAGCTGAGAATGTGCCTGCATGGAAAAGGGGGTGGGATGGAGAAGTCGTCCTCAGCCACAAGAGCAGCAACAGTGGAGGAGTTGCTGTCCTGTTCTCTAGGGGGTTTTCGCCCATTTCTTATAGCACTGAAAACATTATTGAAGGTCGCTTGTTGAAGATACAAGCTGTGTTTGAAAATATAAAAATGACGATCATGAAGAATGATTGTTAATGTTTATGCTCCCACTGTGGGTAGAGAACGGGTTGTTTTTCTAGACATTTTAAACACTGTTGTCAACAACTGCAGTGGGGAGGGTTACTTGTTCCTGGGTGGTGATTTTAACTGTACTGCAAACGCCACTCTAGACAGGAACCATCCAGAACCGCATCAAGCCTCCAAGAGCTGTTTAATCAAACTACTTGAAGAAAATGATCTATGTGACACTTGGAGGCATTTCCACTCCACACAGCGGCAGTACACGTGGGTTCATGCTAGAGATAACTCTCTATCCATGGCCAGGCTTGATAGAGTTTACTGTTTTAGACGGCAGATCAATGTGCTTCGGAGTTGCTCTATACACCCTGTAGGAGTTTCAGATCACTCTTTGGTACAGGTTTCCATTTTTATCAAGAACGTTAAATGTAGCAGTGCCTATTGGCATTTCAATGTAGCCTTGCTATCTGATACTGTTTTTAGAAATGCTTTCACTTTGTTTTGGAAGAACCACACAGAGACAAAATCTCGATACACCTCACTACAGCAGTGGTGGGATATAGGGAAGGGTCAAATAAAGCAGCTGTGCCTGCAGTACACTCTCAATGTTACAAGGGACATGACCAGGTCTATGAGAGCTCTGGAGAGAGAAATAGTGGCGCTGCAAGATTTAGCAGCTTCCACAGGAGAAGGAGAACATATTAAAGTTCTCAAAAGGGTCATTCCGTGTCATTTCATCAAATGCCTCCCACCTGACCATCTTAGAATGTCCTGAAAAAATTTGAGTACAAAGACACACTTGGTAATAGGACAAATCCAAAATATTTGGTCTCTACTGTCAACAGTTTTCTCATGAAACGTCATTGAATGAAGGGTAGTTTAGACGGTTTTTGGCATCATGCTCTGAAAAGCCATTTTTAAACGGCATTATCTGGAAAATTATCTCACCTGTGGCCTTCAAAATTTCTACAGTGTATATCTGTTACTAATAGCTTCCAGACATGAAATATCAGGGGTGTAGCTTAATGATAACCTAGTATGGTAGGTACTTAAAATGAGGCTTGTTGAAATAAAGTAGTATATTTGAAGAGTGGCTGAGCCCCCATTTTTACAGATAAAAGACTTCTATCACTTCTGCCTCTATCTCTGGGGTTAGCTTAAACATTCTACAAAATATGGTCTCTCTTAGATTATTAGTTTCACAGATATTAAGGCTCAAATATGGAAGTTAACACATCTTTGCCCAACTTCAGAGTCATATTCCAAAAAACTGACAACACGTATCAGGTCCAAACTTACTTTTTTTGAAAGATCATATTCTTGTTAAAATCATATTAAAAAATCAGGAGGGTGTTTTGCCTCATTTTGTCGCAGTGATTTTTTTAAAATCCTGATATTGGTGGGGTTTCTGTGGCTGGTTTTGGTACTGCATGTCCTAATATTCTACTAGTAAACATCACAGGAGGGCAATTCAAATGTGTTTTTTACCATTTACCAAAGACTTACATGTGCCTAAATGCTACTGATAAATTTAGCCTCACGAAAACATTAAAATGTAGCACAGTTGTAGTTACAGAGGCAATAAGTCCTTGAATGTGAGTCCTTGAAACATGGTGAAAGCAGCTCCTCCCCAAGAAGAACTAATAAAGAACTGGCGGCCAGTAGCTTTGCTCTGCACAGACTATAAAATCTTGTCCAAGGTACTGGCCATGAGGCTAAGAAAAGTGATGGAGCATGTCATTCACATTGACCAGACGTATTGTGTACCCAGCAGGCTAATATCTGACAATGTTTCTCTAATTCGGGACATTTTGGACCTCTCCAGTTCATTGGGCTGCGGCCTTGGTCTGATTTCTATAGATCAAGAAAAGGCATTTGACCGAGTTGAACACCAGTACTTGTGGCAGACACTAAACGCTTTTGGTTTCAACTCTGGTCTCATAGCCAAGATCCAGGTCTTGTACAGTGACATTGAGAGTGTACTAAAGATTAACGGTGGGTTAAGTGCTCCTTTTAAGGTGCGGAGGGGGGGTCAGACAGGGCTGCTCCCTGTGTGGCATGCTCTACTCCATAGAGCCTCTTCTACACCAACTGAGACGGCGCCTTTCAGGTATAACCCTCCCTGGTTGTCAAAAACTTTTAAATTGTCTGCGTATGCTGATGACGTTGTGGTCATTGTAAAAAAACAAGATGATATTGATGTCCTTGTCCAAACTGCTGATGTGTTTGGTACATTATCCTCAGCTAAAGTCAACTGGGGAAAAAGTGAAGCCTTGGCAACCAGTGGCGAGGTAAGCGGGCAGATCATCTTACCTCAGGGGCTACAATGGAACAAGGGGGGCTTAAAATACCTTGGTGTGTATCTTGGTGATGAACCTTTTAAGTGCAGGAACTGGGAGAATGTCTTAGAGATGGTTGAAGGGCGACTAAAAAGGTGGAAATGGATTTTACCACACACTTCCTTTAAAGGACGCATTTTAATAATAAACAATTTGGTATCCTCAATGCTGTGGCACCGACTGGCGTGTGTGGACCCCCCGCCGCGTCTCCTGGCCAGGATACAAGCTTTGCTGGTCAACTTCTTCTGGGACTGTCTGCACTGGGTCCCACAGAGTGTGCTGTTTCTGCCCAAGGAGGACGGAGGACAGGGACTCATCCATCTGGCCAGCAGGGGCGCTGCTTTCCGACTTCGCTTCATCCAGAGGCTCCTCGCTGGTCCAGCAGACCTCGTCTGGAGGCCCATAGCCCTAGCCATACTAAGACGGGCTGGAGGGTTGGGTCTCGCTGAGGCCCTGTTCCTGATGGACCTGAGTGCTCACAAACTGTGCAACCTTCCAACTTTTTATAATGGACTGTTTGCAGTATGGAGGTTGTTCGTCAAGCAGAATCCAGCCAACTGCGTTTCTTTGTTCTGGCTTTTGAGAGAGCCAGTGGTGTACGGGACTCGCCTCAACGTGGAGCGCACAGCGGGATCTTCCGTGCTACAGCTGTTTCGCCCAGCAGGGGTCGTCACGCTGGGACACGTGGTGCAACAGTGTGGACCAGGTTTGACCAACGCTGCAGCTCTGGCCTCTCGTGTGGGAGTCAGGTCTGTCAGGTCCATCACTCACCTGCTTAACACCTGGAGAGGTGAGCTGACACAGACTGAACTCTCCTTACTAACAGCTCACTGTAACGGACACCGTCAGCCCAAAAGTGAGGACCCCTTCCCTGCACTGACACTTGTTCCTGATTTTAAAAACTGCACCGGTAAACTGCTGGAGTTCAGCAACACTCCACCAAACGGGTTGAATGACATCAGAGGCAAAACCATGTATAGACTGTTGGTTCAGGTCCTGAACAAGGACAAGCTCAGTGGTCGGACTGACACCCCCTGGAGAGCTCATTTAGGGCTCAATGATGAGGTCAGACCTGCGTGGAGAGCGCTATACAAACCACCAATAACTAAAAGAGTCGGAGATCTGCAGTGGAGAATTCTCCACGGGATTGTAGCTGTAAACGCTTTTATTTCGTTGATGAATCCAAATGTTAATGAGATGTGTCCTTTCTGCTCGCAGAGAGAGACTGTGTTTCACTGCTTTATGGACTGTGATAGACTGGTTTCTTTGTTTCAGCTGCTGGAGCGAATATTCACAATGCTCGGAGGCACTTTTTCAATGGAAATGTTCATTTTTGGTTGTCCTTACAGACAGAGGAAAAGACAGAATTGTCAGTTGTTAAATTTTATATTGGGTCAAGCTAAAATGGCGATCTACCTCAGTCGCAGAAACAAAGTGGAAAGCTCTCTGGATGTTGACGCAGCAACTTTATTCGTTAGAATGGTTAAGGTCAGAGTACATGTTGATTTTAGTTTTTACAGAGCCACAAATAACATGAAAGAATTCTCCAACACATGGAGCTGCAATAATGTTTTATGTTCTGTTATAGAAAATTCACTAGCAAGGACCACACCGTCAACAAGATGCGTTTAAGAATTTATTATTATGACAAAGCGAATGAAGTGTCGAAGATCTTGGTTCTTGAGCGTTTAAGTGCGTTGTGGGGATTCTTGTAGAGAATCCGCCGCCGCTCCCGGGCAGCGACGGACCCCCCTCGTGGACCTACGAAGGAGAGAATAGAAAGAATTAATGGGAAGAGAAATGGGGTGGGGGGGAGGGGCGCAGAATACGAGAGCGAAGCGGAGGAGAGGGTTAGGTGGCTATTTATAGAGATGCGGAAGTTGGCGCTGTTGAGGTGTGGACCTGCTCCTGAAACTCCGCCAATTAGGCTTCCATTAGTTGTTTTTGGGACCTGTTTTGAGGTAAATCATGTTTTTGCATTTTTTTATTGTTTATTTATTCTTTTCTTATTATTATTTACTTCCTTTTTTGAAAATGCAAAGGCCCTTGTACTTAAAGACTGTAGTAAGTAAATAAAGAGGTTTGAAAATTCAAAAATTCTCTCTCTCTCTCTCTCTCTCTCTCTCTCTCTCTCTCTCTCTCTCTCTCTCTCTCTCTCTCTCTCACACACACACACACACACACACACACACACACACACACACACACACACACATACACACACACACACACTCACACACTTCCTTGTTCCCTCCCCTTCAGATCTACTGCGTGTGGACGGGTGTAACCAACATGGCGGTGAAGTGCAGCAGCTGACAGGCCACCTTCACTGCACACACACAGTGTTGTTGAGATCAGACCTCAGACCAGTTTCACTTCTCACTAAGTGAAACTCAGACAGTCGTCGTCGCTGAGAGGTGAAATGGCGCAGAAAGGAGTTCAGATGGACCAGGAAACCTTCTCTTGTTCCATCTGTCTGGATCTACTGAAGGATCCGGTGACTACTTCCTGTGGACACAACTACTGCATGAAGTGTATTGGAAGCTTCTGGGATGAGAAGGAGATCTACAGCTGCCCTCAGTGTAGGCAGACCTTCACACCGAGGCCTGTCCTGCTGAAAAACACCATGTTGGCAGATCTGGTGGAGGAGCTGAAGAAGACTGGACTCCAAGCTGCTCCTGCTGGTCTCTGCTATGCTGGACCTGAAGATGTGGCCTGTGATTCCTGCACTGGGAGGAAACGGAAAGCCCTCAAGTCCTGTCTGGTGTGTCTGGCCTCTTACTGTGAGAAACACCTCCAGCCTCATCATGAATCAGCAGCATTTAAGAAACACCGGCTGGTGGAGCCCTCCAACAAGCTCCAGGAGAACGTGTGCTCTCGTCATGATGAGGTGATGAAGATGTTCTGCCGTACTGATCAGCAGTCTATCTGTTATCTCTGCTCTGTGGACGAACATAAAGGCCACGACACAGTCTCAGCTGCAGCAGAAAGGACCGAGAGGCAGAGAGAGCTGGAGGGGAGTCGACTAAACATCCAGCAGAGAATCCAGGACAGAGACAAAGATGTGAAGCTGCTCCACCAGGAGGTGGAGGCCATCAACCACTCTGCTGATAAAGCAGTGGAGGACAGTGAGGAGATGTTCACGGAGCTGATCCGTCTCATGGAGAGAAGACGCTCTGACGTGAAGCAGCAGGTCAGATCCCAGCAGGAAACTGAAGTGAGTCGAGTCAGAGAGCTTCAGGAGAAGCTGCAGCAGGAGATCAGTGAGCTGAAGAGGAGAGACGCTGAGCTGGAGAAGCTCTCACACACAGAGGATCACAACCAGTTTCTACACGACTACCCGTCACTGTCACCACTCAGTGAGTCCACACACTCATCCAGCATCAACGCCCGTCCTCCTCGCCGCTACTTTGAGGACGTGACGGCGGCGCTGTCAGAAGTCAGAGATGGACTACAGGAAGTTCTGACACACAGATGGACAAACGTCTCACTGGCAGGGACTGAAGTGGATGTTTCACTGCCACAACCAGAACCCAAGACCAGAGCTGGATTCTTGAAATATTCACGTGAAATCACACTGGATCCAAACACAGCACACAAACATCTGTTATTATCTGAGGGGAACAGAAAAGCAACATATCATCCATACCAGTCTTATTCTAGTCACCCAGACAGATTCACTGGACGTTATCAGGTCCTGAGTAGAGAAAGTCTGACTGACCGTTGTTACTGGGAGGTGGAGAGGAGAGGTGGAGTTGCTGTAGCAGTCGCATACAAGAGTATCAGTAGAACAGGAGACAGGAATCAATGTAAGTTTGGATTCAATGACAAATCCTGGTCGTTATATTTTATCAACAACAGACATACGTTCTTCTACAACTTAGTTGAAACTCCCGTCTCAGGTCCTCCGTCCTCCAGAGTAGGAGTGTTCCTGGATCACAGAGCAGGTATTCTGTCCTTCTACAGCGTCTCTGAGACCATGACTCTCCTCCACAGAGTCCAGACCACGTTCACTGAGCCCCTCTATGCTGGACTTTGTGTTAATGTTAGAGGCAGTGGTGAGTTCTGTCAACTCAACTAGACAGAAGGCATTTAAGAGTTGAATGACTTCACCACCTCCTTCTTCTTCTCCCTCCTCCTCCTCCTCCTCCTCCTCCTCTTGTCCTCCTCCTCCTCCTCCTCTTATCCTTCTCCTCTCCGCCTCCTTCTCTCCTCTATTTGAATCCCATTAAAAATAAAATAACTGTTTTGCTGATGTTTTCTTTTGAGAATGGTACACAGCTTGAAAATTCTACCATTGTTGTTCAAGTCCCTCCTTATTGTGTGTCTTGAAACAGCCTTTTGTGCAGAGAAGCCTGTATTTCAGCTAAAGTTACTTGTGTTTTTTTCTTTGCATCCGGACCAATTGTCCTGGTAGTTGTGGCTGAAATCAAACTGGCCGTGGCTTGGTATCATCAGAACCACTCATTTCCACTTCTTTATCAGAGTTTGAACACTACTGATCAGCATTTTAAATCTTTGGATATATTTTCATATCCTTCTTCTGGTTTATAAAATTCAGCTTTTCTTGCAGCCCTGGATGAAATCTGGGAAGTTTTCTAACCTTTCTTTATATTATGCAATCTTTGTAAGATCATCTGTGCACTGATTTTATTTTTTACAGACTGTGGTTTAGCTGTGTGCTGTATTTTCCTCCTGTATCACCCCACGTCTGGATGGACACTGATGAACTCTGCGGTCTCTTAATGACCTTTTCATGAATAAACGTTAATCCAAATGATTGTTTTCTCTCTCTTTTTTCTTTGATATCCAGATACTGATCTGACTCGCCCAGTTCTCATGGTCACTTTGTGGATTGACGGCGGAAAATAAACGAGTGACATTTCACAAGTTGGGCAAAAATAGAAGTTGACACAAGGAAACCAGTAGTGGGAGAAGTATTCACACATGTACACAAGTGTTACATTGTAAAATACTAAGTTATACATTCAAAGTGCAAAAGTATCAGCATCAAAATATTCTTAAAAGAACAAAATAACCCATTTCCAGCTGTTAATGGTGAAGCTAGTTCTTAGTTCTGGGTTCTTATCGTGTCCCGTCTTGATTGGATTTCGCTGCGTAGTTCCAAGATTTTTAATTCAACTCAGAGACTTCCAAGTTTCTTGACCAGAATCCATCCATCCATCCATTTTCTACCGCTTATCCTGTATTTAGGGTCACGGGGGGGCTGGAGCCGATCCCAGCTGTCATTGGGTGAAGGCAGGGTACACCCTGGACAGGACGCCAGTTGACCAGAATCGATAACTCTAATTAGTGTCCTCCTTAATACGTGATATCCATGAGTTTGTCGTCTTATATTCTTAAGAAGCTCCCTTATTCATATCAAAACACACACTCGCCACTATCATCATTGTAAGTCGGTTATACTTCTTGTGTGTTTATATTAAGACCACTTCCTTTACTCACTTGGTTTAATCTTTAAGTTAGTCAATAAATACACATTAATCATTAAGTCGTTGTCCGTGTATATTTCTTCTGATCAGAATACAAAGATCCCTATTTCACAGCTTGATCTGAAGAGTGAGATTGATTTATTAAAATGAAATTGATTGGTTCCTAACTGATTAATAGTGGTCATCAGAGTCATTAAATTAAACGTTGTAAATTCCTGTTGACCAACAGGTGTTGCCCTGTGACGGGACAAGCAGCCCGTCACGGCAGCAATGCGCCGCCTTCATTAAAAGACTGTGTGTTTATGTTTATGTTGCTGTGTTTTTTAGTTTTCCTCTGTTTATAGTCTGTTTCCATCCTCCACGTTAACCGGTTCATAAGTCATATTTCACCTGTTACTCCTGCAGCTGTTTAGAGCACCAGATAAATATCAACACCGATCGTCAATAATACATTTCCTTTCCCAGTTCATATGTAACAAATAACCACGCTACACTTTGTTTTCATCTCGCATGTATTGTTTATTTGTATAGAGATCCGAACGTTTAAAGTAAAGTAAAAGTAAGAGCAAAAGTAAATATTGTTTAGGCTGCTGGGTTTGATTTGACTCTGTCATTGTTTAGCATTAAATAAAATCTGATTTGTCCATGAGTTTTTAGGCTGATTACAAGTCTTTACAAATAAATATATATAAATATATATACATAAGGGTAATTTCACTGCCTCATTTAGTTGTGCTGAAGCACCCCTGTCAAACTGGCAGTTTGGTTTCTACCAATTAGGGTAATCAGTGCAGGGCCTATTTAAGGCCAGGTGTTCAAGGAGACAAGAGGGCTGGTGGAAAACAGGTGACTGTCCAGGCTTGGTTCTCAGCACATGGGAATCTTAACCTTGAGTGACAAAGCTTAAGTATTTGTTGTTGTTTTTTTGACTATCATGTAGTGATGGTGAGATGAAGCCTCATGAAACATCAAAGCCTCTCAGCCGGATGAACCACCAAAGTGGTTCAACCCCAAAGCTTCAAATATGTACACTAGGGACACCTAGTGGTGAATGAAATTATGAAGATAGTTAAAGAGTTTCCAGTAGTGATGGCGAGATGAAGCCTCATGAGGCATCGAACCACTTGAGCCAATTGGTTCGAGAAAGGGTTCATTTCTCGAAGCTTCATGTGCACACGATACCACCTACTGGCCAAGTGTATAATCACAGGCAGCTGTATCTGAACCACATAATGTGTGATGCATTGCATTTTTGTGTCTGTTATGTCTGTTGGGTGGGCTGCACGGTGGTGTAGAGGGTAGCACTCTCGCCTCACAGCAAGAGGGTCCTGGGTTCGATTCCCAGGTCGGCCCTGGGTTCCTTCTGTGTGGAGTTTGCATGTTCTCCCCGTGTGAGCGTGGGTTCTCTCCGGGTTCTCCGGCTTCCTCCCACAGTCCAAAGACATGCAGGATGGGGATAGGTTAATTGGTGACTCTAAATTGCCCGTAGGTGTGAATGTGAGTGTGAATGGTTGTCTGTCTCTACATGTTGACCTTGTGATAGACTGGTGTCCTGTCCAGGGTGTACCCTGCCTTCGCCCAATGACAGCTGGGATCGGCTCCAGCCCCCCCGCGACCCTGAATACAGGATAAGCGGTAGACAATGGATGGATGGATGGATGGATGTCTGTTGGGAATGACTATGAATTACAAAAAATGGATAACCAAATAATTACTCTAAGATCATTCAAGCCGTTATATTATTCTATACAGACAGTGTGGTAACAGGGAGAAGACATTGGGGGAAACTGATCCCGGACCGGTAGTCGAACCTGGGATCGCCGCGTCGAGGACGTTGAGCCTCTGTACATGAGGCAGGTGCCCTAACCACTGCCCCACCGGCCGCTCCATGATGAAATAATTTCTGTACATAAATTATCACATTTGTGTATAATACATTGTTTGAATGTATTCTGTGTGTGTACATTTTCCCCAAATGGTAAAATCATCACTCTCCTAAATCTCTCTCTCTCCCCAAACTCTCCAAACTATCTCCAAATTATATAAACGCTATTCAACCTCTAGTATCCAAACTATCCAAACTCTCAACTGACCGCAACTCTGCTTCAAAACCCACATTTTGAATGGAGCCTGAGGGTTCTATATAGCTGTAAAACCTCGCGGCAAACTCTGAACGACTTCCCGAAGCAGTCACGTGGTACAGCCGGGCAGCGAGGCGAGCCGGGCAGCGAGACGTCTATGGCAAGCCTTTTTAACATTTAATAGCTAGACTGGATATGTATAGCAGATATCTGTAATTCAATTCTTCCTAGTCATAAAGAACATTTCAGATATCCACAATGACATTCTTCCTATCCACAATTGTCATTTCAGATATCCACAATGGCATTCTTCCTAGGACAAATGACGTCACTTTTGCCATTCATGTGTATTGGGCTTTCAATTTCAGATATCCACAATTACATTCTGGATATCTAGAATGAACATTCTGGATATCTGCAATTGAATTCTTACTAGGAAAAACTCCCATTTCAGATATCTTCAATCCAATTGTTACTAGTCATAATTTTCATTTCAGATATCCAAAATGAAAAATGATTCCAGATATCCAGAATGTAATTTTGAATATCCAAAAATACATTGTGACTAGTAGAAATGTCATTATGGATATCCACAATTCGTATTATGACTAGTAGAAATGTAGTTTCAGATATCTACAATCAGAATTATGACTAGGAACAATACAATTGCAGATATCCACAAATGTATTGTTGATATCTGTTAACAGGTAGACAGGACGCCATTTTAAAAAATTTTAAATTATGACTAGTAACAATTGGGTTGAAGATATCTGAAATGGGAGTTTCTCCTAGTAAGAATTCAATTGCAGATATCCAGAATGTTCATTCTAGATATCCAGAATGTAAATGTGGATATCTGAAACTGAAAGCCCAATACACATGAATGGCAAAAGTGACGTCATTTGTCCTAGGAAGAATGCCATTGTGGATATCTGAAATGACAATTGTGGATAGGAAGAATGTCATTGTGGATATCTGAAATGTTCTTTATGACTAGGAAGAATTGAATTACAGATATCTACAATACATATCCAGTCTAGCTATTAAATGATAAAACGGCCACTTATACTTTTTAAGGATTTTTAGATATCTTAAATTTAGTTTTGACTAGTACAATCAAAGTTGTAGATATCTTAAAATATCATTTTTAGTAGTAAGAATGTATTGTGGATATCTTTAATTACCATTTCTCCTAGTCCAAATTACATTTGGACTAGGAGAAATGCTATTATGGATATCTAAAATATAATTACAGATAGGAGTGTTGTTCGATTAAATGTTAAAACGGCTTGCCATAGACGTCATCATTTTTGGCCCCTCCCCTAAATGAAGCAAGCCTCGATACGCGCTTCGCGGAAACGCCCCCTCCATTACTCGACACACGCTTCGAAGCCTCGGCGCATCTCGTAACATCACTAGTTTCCAGTCAACCTGACATAAGATGTTTGCTATATGTGCCGATCTAACATCAAATCATTTGAGAATTAACGTCATCTTGGCGATACATGTGTGTGAGTGCCTTTCATAAATAGTTCTGAACTCAAGATAGAAAATAAGTCATTTGGTAAACCACAGACTTGGATTTGAACCTACAACACTTTGATAATGTGTCTCAGTCCTAAGGACAGGAACACACCGGCCCAACCGTTGGACGTCTGAAGCGTTCGGAGAGGCTCGGACGAGGTCGGGAACACATATGTTTGGTGTGTACAGCTGCGTCGGAAGCTTTCGGAGCCGCGCGGACGTTGTCTGATCAGACTGAGCATACGAAGTCTGAGGAGGTGGGCTGTTGGACGTCTGAGCCATTGGATACTCTGATTGGCGGTGTGCTAGCGAATCAGAGTATCCAATGGCGGTGTGTGGGCGGGGCGGAAGTGACGATGGTAAACTCCGTATTACTCGTTCCCTACTGAGACGACGTCTTCGTAAAATAATGAGCCCGAGAGCACACAACGCGAGTGTCACCCTAGCCAGAGTCATCTTTCCAGAAATGCCAAGTATTTAGTCCACAAAGGTCTTCTCGAGTCGAACGAATACTGAACCAAGACGTGTGTGCATTGTTTTTATCTGCACTCTGTTCCGTCATTTCCTGTTTTGGAGTACTGGCACGAGACTAGCGCCACCCGCTGTTTAAGGAGGCTTATTGCATCTCGCGCAAGCGCAGAACGTACACGCTGCTGTGGTGTCGGAAGCACGTCGAAGCGGTGTGTACAACGCAACTTTTCTGCCGAACG
The DNA here is from genome assembly GCF_963514095.1 of Eutrigla gurnardus. Lineage (NCBI taxonomy): Eukaryota > Metazoa > Chordata > Actinopteri > Perciformes > Triglidae > Eutrigla > Eutrigla gurnardus. Next base: position 13,572,804 of record NC_139933.1, on the reverse strand, counting down.
GGTCAGACGAGAGGCAACAGAGTGGGCGGGGAGTGGTCGGATAAGGCAGTTGGACGTCTGGGCGGTGTGTAGGGGCCTTTAGACACTACACCACCCGAAACATGAGATAGGAGTAATACTTATAAAGATATATAATAATAATCATTTGTAATATACATAATGGATGCATGGGGGTGGATCGTTGCAGCTCTATCCTAGATTCAAACTTGCAACAGTTTGACAACAAGTCTAACTTCTTAACCTCTACACCACTGCCTTTGTAGTATGGCCAGCAGTAGCAATAATTACAATAATGATGTATAATAATAATGATAAGGTGATATATTAGTCAAAGTGCTAGGCCTACACTGCAATTGCACCTTCGATTTGAACCTACAATGCTTTGATAATGTGCCCATTTTTATAATAATGATGTATAAGAATATATAAGAATAATTAATAAGAATACTGATAAGCCCACGAGTTAGTATTTCATTTTTATAGTCATAATGTCCCGCCAATTGTAAACCTGTATCGCGAAAAAGTAGCCCGAAACGAAACCTCGTTCGTCATATGCTACGTCATCTTGCCGAGGTGAATCAGATCTCGACACGGAGCTTCGTTGGGGGAGGAGCCGAAATTCTCGACACATGCCTCGAAGCCTCGACGCAAACCATAACATCACTACTATCATGTCATTTTTGTTTTGTTGTTTGAAACGTTACATTTTTGTTTTGTTTTAGCTCATCTGCTAAACAATGAATGAATTGCCGTTTTGGCCTTTTTGGTAGAAAATAAAAAGTATCCCTCTTCTCTACCGAACCTCCGTGTCCTCTGAGTGCTGTCAACTCTCTCACACCATAAGGTTGCATCTACCTTTAACATGCCCCGATTCTAATAGCAGACAGTGGAATCTACAAAGTCTTATTTTCTTTGCTGCCCGTATTTTACAAGTAACATGTTGATGGAACAAAGTCCAAGTGCTGCTCCCCTCTCTCTCTCTCTCTCTCTCTCTCTCTCTCTCTCTCTCTCTCTCTCACACACACACACACACACTTCCTTGTTCCCTCCCCTTCAGAGATCAGACCTCAGACCAGTTTCACTTCTCACTAAGTGAAACTCAGACAGTCGTCGTCGCTGAGAGGTGAAATGGCGCAGAAAGGAGTTCAGCTGGACCGGGAAACCTTCTCTTGTTCCATCTGTCTGGATCTACTGAAGGATCCGGTGATTATTCCCTGTGGACACAACTACTGCATGAAGTGTATTGGAAGCTTCTGGGATGAGAAAGAGATCTACAGCTGCCCTCAGTGTAGGCAGACCTTCACACCGAGGCCTGTCCTGCTGAAAAACACCATGTTGGCAGATCTGGTGGAGGAGCTGAAGAAGACTGGACTCCAAGCTGCTCCTGCTGGTCTCTGCTATGCTGGACCTGAAGATGTGGCCTGTGATTCCTGCACTGGGAGGAAACTGAAAGCCCTCAAGTCCTGTCTGGTGTGTCTGGCCTCTTACTGTGAGAAACACCTCCAGCCTCATCATGAATCAGCAGCATTTAAGAAACACCGGCTGGTGGAGCCCTCCAACAAGCTCCAGGAGAACGTGTGCTCTCGTCATGATGAGGTGATGAAGATGTTCTGCCGTACTGATCAGCAGTCTATCTGTTATCTCTGCTCTGTGGACGAACATAAAGGCCACGACACAGTCTCAGCTGCAGCAGAAAGGACCGAGAGGCAGAGAGAGCTGGAGGGGAGTCGACTAAACATCCAGCAGAGAATCCAGGACAGAGACAAAGATGTGAAGCTGCTCCACCAGGAGGTGGAGGCCATCAACCACTCTGCTGATAAAGCAGTGGAGGACAGTGAGGAGATGTTCACTGAGCTGATCCGTCTCATGGAGAGAAGACGCTCTGACGTGAAGCAGCAGGTCAGATCCCAGCAGGAAACTGAAGTGAGTCGAGTCGGAGAGCTTCAGGAGAAGCTGCAGCAGGAGATCAGTGAGCTGAAGAGGAGAGACGCTGAGCTGGAGAAGCTCTCACACACAGAGGATCACAACCAGTTTCTACACGACTACCTGTCACTGTCACCACTCAGTGAGTCCACACACTCATCCAGCATCAACGCCCGTCCTCCTCGCCGCTACTTTGAGGACGTGACGGCGGCGCTGTCAGAAGTCAGAGATGGACTACAGGAAGTTCTGACACACAGATGGACAAACGTCTCACTGGCAGGGACTGAAGTGGATGTTTCACTGTCACAACCAGAACCCAAGACCAGAGCTGGATTCTTGAAATATTCACGTGAAATCACACTGGATCCAAACACAGCAGACACATATCTGTTATTATCTGAGGGGAACAGAAAAGCAACATTAATGACTCAACAGCAGTTTTATTTTAGTCACCCAGACAGATTCACTGGACGTCCTCAGGTCCTGAGTAGAGAAAGTCTGACTGGCCGTTGTTACTGGGAGGTGGAGAGGAGAGGAGGTGGAGTTGGTGTAGCAGTCGCATACAAGAGTATCAGTAGAACAGGAGACTGTATGTTTGGATTCAATGACAAATCCTGGTCGTTATATTGTTTCAACAACAGATATACGTTCTTCTACAACTCAGTTCAAACTCCCGTCTCAGGTCCTCCGTCCTCCAGAGTAGGAGTGTTCCTGGATCACAGAGCAGGTATTCTGTCCTTCTACAGCGTCTCTAAGACCATGACTCTCCTCCACAGAGTCCAGACCACGTTCACTGAGCCCCTCTATGCTGGACTTAATGTTAATGTTAATATTGGAGGCAGTGGTGAGTTCTGTCAACTCAACTAGACAGAAGGCATTTAAGAATTGAATGACTTCACCTCCTCCTCCTCCCGCCCTCCTCCTCTCCGCCTCCTTCTCTCCTCTATTTGAATCCCATTAAAAATAAAATAAATGTTTTGCTTATGTTTTCTTTCCAGAATGGTAGGCCTACACAGCTTGAAAATTCTACCATTTTTGTTCAAGTCCCTCCTTATTTGTTTGTTTTTGGGACGTCGATCACAGATGCTGAAAAGTTTTATTTTAAAGAGGTTTTTTTATATGAATTATTGATGCTTATGTGATTATGATATTGAATATAAATGATTTCCGCCGAGCTTCGTCGTGTGTCTTTGTTTAGATTGGTTGTTGTGGCCAAGGGCGTAGAATTGGGTAGGGACGCTAGGGACACGTCCCTACCAATATTCAGCCCTACTGTGTCGTCACTATCAATACAACCGCTGTCCGTAGTGTTTAGTCAATGATTATGGCACACAAAGGGTTATGTCGGTCTCTGCTAGAAGTCCCGCCTCTAACCTAAATACCGCTCCCTGATCGGCTGCCGGTTTCTCGCTAACTTACATGTGATTGGCTGTCCCCACTGTCACTCCTTCTGCTTGTTAAAGCTAACTGCAACCTGCTAGTTGGACCGGACGAGAGGCAGTACGTTATCTGCAAGTTGTCAACATGTTCAGCATGTGTTCTTCCTGGGTCACGTCAGCTAGATGGATTTTAATATCAGTGGTGTCATTTTTTACATTTGTGTTTGTGTCTGTTTGCGTGCGTGTACGTGTGTGCGTGCCTGTGTGTGTGCTGTACAGGATTTGAAGGATGTCAAAGAAAAGAAAAGTGGATATAAGAGACTTCTTTAGGAGTCAAAGTGTAAGTTACTTCAAGAGTGGTAGAGGCTCACAATACAGATATTGAATAAAAGAGAATATTTAAACAAGTGTATCTCTTTGCTATTAAAGTTATTTTTAATTCTTATTTTCATGTAAAACACAAATAAAGAAAATTTGTGGTGGAAATACAATAAAACCTCAGATTCTAGATGAATTAATTCATATTAAGTAATCTAACCTATAACATCTTCATGACGTGAAATTATGATTGCTAATGCTAAAAAACGTCAACTTACAGGAATGCTGCCTTGGAGCACTTTTGTGTCCCCACCAATCTCAAAATCAAACCTACTCCCTTGGTTGTGGCTGAAATCAAACTGGCCGTGGCTTGGTATCATCAGAACCACTCATTTCCACTTCTTCATCAGAGTTTGAACACTACTGATCAGCATTTTAAATCTTTGGATATATTTTCATATCCTTCTTCTGGATTATAAAATTCAGCTTTTCTTGCAGCCCTGGATGAAATCTGGGAAATGTTATAACCTTTAATATTATGCAATCTTTGTAAGATCATCTGTGCAATGATTTTATTTTTTACAGACTGTGGTTTAGCTGTGTGCTGTATTTTCCTCCTGTATCACCCCACGTCTGGATGGACACTGATGAACTCTGCGGTCTCTTAATGACCTTTTCATGAATAAACGTTAATCCAAATGATTGTTTTCTCTCTCTTTTTTCTTTGATATCCAGATACTGATCTGACTCGCCCAGTTCTCATGGTCACTTTGTGGATTGATGGCGGATAATAAACGAGTGACATTTCACAAGTTGGGCAAAAATAGAAGTTGACACAAGGAAACCAGTGGTGGGAGAAGTATTCACACATGTACACAAGTGTTACACTGTAAAATACTAAGTTATACATTCAAAGTGCAAAAGTATCAGCATCAAAATATTCTTAAAAGTACAAAATAACCCATTTCCAGCTGTTTATGGTGGAGCTAGTTTTTAGTTCTGGGTTCTTATCGTGTCCCGTCTTGATTAGATTTCGCTGCGTAGTTCCAAGATTTTTAATTCAACTCAGAGACTTCCAAGTTTCTTGACAAGAATCCATCCATCCATCCATTTTCTACCGCTTATCCTGTATTTAGGGTCACGGGGCGCTGGAGCCGATCCCAGCTGTCATTGGGTGAAGGCAGGGTACACCCTGGACAGGACGCCAGTTGACCAGAAACAATAACTCTAATTAGTGTCCTCCTTAATACGTGATATCCATGAGTTTGTCGTCTTATATTCTTAAGAAGCTCCCTTATTCATATCAAAACACACACTCACCACTATCATCATTGTAAGTCGGTTATACTTCTTGTGTGTTTATATTAAGACCACTTCCTTTACTCACTTGGTTTAATCTTTAAGTTAGTCAATAAATACACATTAATCATTAAGTCGTTGTCCGTGTATATTTCTTCTGAGCAGAATACAAAGATCCCTATTTCACAGCTTATGATCTGAAGAGTGAGATCGATTTATTGAAATGATATTGATTGGGGGCTGCACTGTGGTGTAGTGGGTAGCACTGTCGCCTCACAGCAAGAGGGTCCTGGGTTCGATTCCCGGGTCGGCCCGGGTTCCTTCTGTGTGGAGTTTGCATGTTCTCCCCATGTAAGCGTGGGTTCTCACCGGGTTCTCGGCTTCCTCCCACAGTCCAAAGACATGCAAGTTGGGGATAGGTTAATTTGTGACTCTAAATTGCCCATAGGTGTGAATGGTTGTCTGTCTCTACATGTTGGCCCTGCGATAGCTGTAGAAAATGGATGGATGGATGGATATTGATTGGCTCCTAACTGATTAATAGTGGTTAATTAAATTAAAATTAACCACTATTAATTTTTGTCATTAAATTAAAATTCCTGTTGACCAACAGGTGGTCCCCGATTCTAATAGCAGACAGTGGAATCTACAAAGTCTTATTTTCTTTGCTGCCCGTATTTTACAAGTAACATGTTGATGAAACAAAGTCCAAGTGCTGCTCCTCTCTCTCTCTCTCTCTGAGTGAGTGAGTGCTGAGAACATGTGCTAGTGAGCTGTGGAGCGTTTGTGTTTTTCAAACTTTCTTTTCCTCCTTTCTTTTGAGTAATCACGTTTATTTCTTTATAGTTTATTGGTAGTGGATCACATAAAGTTTAGTTAGAGTTTATTTGGGCGTTTTTCTTTGTCTCCTGCCGGCGTCTCGCCGGGTATGGCAGAATTAAGTCGGCCGCTCGGATGAACGGCGCCACAGTGATCTTTCTGTACCAGGTGGAGACGGTGAACAAAGTCATCGAGGCAGGCATCACCGTGAATGAAATGTTTGTTCAGGTGCTGCCGCTGTCACAACCTGCCACCAAGGTAGTCCTGTCAAACGTCCCTCCGTTCATTACCGATGACTTTCTCAGCAGAGAACTGTCCAGACACGGGAAGATTGTTTCCCCAGTTAAAAAGATCATGTCTGGATGTAAATCTCAATTGCTGAAACACGTAGTGTCTCACCGCAGGCAACTGTATATGATACTGAAAAATCGAAATGAGGAGCTGAACCTCCGTTTCATTGTTAAAGTAGATGATTATGATTACGTGATTTTTGCAACCTCATCGGGCATGAAATGTTTCGGGTGTGGAGAGGAGGGACACACGGTGAAGGCCTGCCCGAGACAAAGCGATCCGAATCCGACTGGCCCGGAGGAGACCGCTGGTGCCGGGGCAGGGCCATCCGCCCCGCCTGCCGGTGTACCGGGGCGGGGGTCACCGGAAACAGGTGAAGGGCAGGCAGATGAGGTTAATGAAGGAAAAACAAATGAAGAGATTGGGCAAGGTAATACAAGATGGAGTGATCTGGGAGAAGAGGATGAGATGGAGGAAGAGGAGGCTGCAGCAGAGGTTGTTAGAGAAAAACCTTCTATAAAACGTAGAAGAAAAACAGAAAACACAACAAGTGAAGCTAAAACGAGTAAAGCCAGTGAAGAAGACGGGCAGACGGATAGGAGGGCCAACACAGACGAGAGCAGTGACGAATATGTGTCCGACGGCAGTGAAGCTCCTAGCCTCAGCAACAGCCAAAAAAAATCACAATACACTCCAGAAAAAATCAGGAATTTTTTAAGAAGAACAAAAAACCAACATGTGGTAAAAATAGAGGATTTCTTCCCGGATCTAACTTTGTTTTGCTCCTCGGCCCGGCTCCATATTAGCCAGCAAGAGTTGTCCGGTTTTACCAACCAAGAAGTCTATAGACTAAAGAAATTTGTAGTCAAGGTAAAAAAACAAATGAACAGTGATGGAAAATGCTCTAATGTGTGTTTTAATTAATTTATTGTTTTTAAGCCTCGTTTTTAACCTCTCACTCAACATGGATTGTTTTAGAGTGGGAAGTGTTCATGTGAACGGAGCCAGAGAGGACAAAAAAAGAGCAAGTATTTATGAAACAGCAAAAATGAAACGAATAGATGTTTTATTTTGACAAGAAACACACAGTGACAAAGGCAATGAGGCAGACTGGAGGAGAGAGTGGGAAGGGGAAGCCATTTTGAGTCATGGCACTTCTCTGAGTGGAGGAGTAGGCTTCCTCTTCTCCAAGGCTTTTACTCCAGTCTCACTGGAGGTTGAGCATTTTATCGAGGGGAGGCTACTTTTAGTCAAAGCTCCATTTGACAATTTTACAGCTGTTTTTATTCATGTGTATCCTCCAACAATCGGTGCAGAGAGGAAGGTTTTTTTAGAAAAAGTAAGTGATGTTTTAAACGGCTGTGCCACGGAGGATTTTTTATTCTTGGGTGGGGATTTTAATTGTACTGAAAATGACTGTTTAGACCGAAACCATGCAGAGCCACATCCAGCATCCCAGCATGCTCTGAGGCGGTTGGTCTCTGCTCATGGCCTGGTGGACGTGTGGAGGAGGATGCACGCAGACTGCCGACAGTACACATGGTCCCACCTTAGAGAGAGCAGGATCTCCACAGCCAGACTAGATCGTTTTTATTGTTTTAAGCATCACTTTAATATTTATAAATCATGCACAATTACCCCAGCTATTTTTACTGATCATTCTTGGGTCTTATGTAATGTTTTTATTAGAAATGTAAAGCCTAAAAGCGCTTACTGGCATTTTAACTCGGCTTTAACTTTTGACAAAAAGTTTAGAGAGGCACTTATTTATTTCTGGGATGTTTTTAGACAGAGAAAGGATGATTTTAGCAGTCTTAGGCAGTGGTGGGACCATGGTAAGATTGAAATCAAACTTTTGTGTCAACAGCACACGCTCAACGTCACCAGAGACATCACTAGATCTATGAAGGACCTGGAGACAGATATAGTGGAACTTGAGAATTTAAGTGAATCCACAGGAGATCGAGAACATATTGAAGTCCTCAAAGTCAAAAAGCTAGCTTTAGCTGACCTGCTGGAAAGTAGAGCACAGGGCGCACTGGTCAGGTCCCGGTTTCAGGCCATTGAAGAGATGGATGTCCCCTCTAGTTATTTCTTCGGCCTGGAGAGAAAGAATGGGCAGGGGCGAGTAATCCACACACTGCTTTCAGACACAGGGCAGGAGATCGTGGAGCCAAGCCAGATCCGAAGGCGTGCGGTGGAGTTTTATACCTCCCTCTACACAAGCGAATATGAGGAGCAGGACACTCTACTGGAGGGGTTCACTGGTGGACTGCCTCAGGTCTCTCAGGAGACCAACACCTGTCTCGAGGGGCCGCTGCAGATGCAGGAGCTACACGCTGCCCTGCAGGGCATGCAAGGGCGGCGGGCTCCCGGCATCGACGGCCTCACAGTCGAGTTTTATAAAGCCTTCTGGGACATCTTTGCAAATGATCTTTTAGATGTTTTTAATGAAAGTCTGGCCTCTGGCTCCTTGCCCACTTCCTGCCGCAGAGCAGTTATCACTCTCCTACCAAAAAAAGGTAACCTGCAAGAAATCAAAAACTAGTGCCCTGTGTCTTTGTTGTGTGTGGATTACAAACTTCTGTCCAAACTCTTTGCCTCCAGGCCGGGGAAAGCTATGGAGCAGGTCATCCATCGGGACCAGACCTACTGTGTGCCCGGCAGGTCCATGGTGGACAATGTCCACCTCATGCGGGATGTTTTGGACGTCTCCAGCTCATTGTGGATTGGCCCCCCTCTCTGGCCTACTGGCTGAAATACAGAAAAAAATAGCTGATTTCTTTTGGGGGGGTCTGCACTGGGTGCCACAGGGGGTGCTATATTTACCAAGAGAGGAGGGGGGACAGGGCCTCATCCACCTGGCCAGCAGAACGGCCAATTTCAGGCTTCAATTCATACAAAGGTTTCTGACAGGGCCGTCCGTTTGGTATGGAGGAATGTGACCAGCTGTATCCTCAGACATGTGAGTAAACTGGGGCTGGATACTGCTCTGTTTTTAACTGATTCTAAGATTTTAAAACTAAATGGGTTTCCTCCTTTTTATCAGGGCGTTTTTAAGTCATGGGCCCTTTTTAATCATAAAATGTGTGAAAATACTAACTCTCTGCACTGTTTATTAAAGGAGTCATCACCTGGTTTTATACGTATCCAGCCCCCCTTGGATCGCTTTGGATCAATTCGTAAAACTTATTAGAAAAAAAAAAAAAAAATTTAATCAAACATTGAGCTTGTTCTGACCCTTTTTCGTACCGCGATTTTATCACGCGAGATTACGCGCGAGGTTTTGACTGGTCCGGATGTGCATTGTATAATATGTAATGAGGCGCGCGTTGATTCGCCGCAGGAAGGACAGAGCCGGGGGGGCTTGCCTGCATGCAGACTCCAAAACATAATGGCGGCGCTTCGGCGATTTCAGGTAGCGGACGGGGCGGGGTTGGGTGGTGAAAGAGGGGTGGGCTTATGCAAGTAGCCGCCACGGTGACGTCACCGAAGGCGCAGAATCAAAATCTCGTGCTTTAGGAATGCACACCCTTGTGTGCTATTCCTGTTCGGAAAAAGAGCAGAAGCGAAAAAACGGCGCCACTTTCAAACTCCAGCCTTTCAGGCAAGTTTCAACTGAGGTCAAACACAGATATGCATGTTTTAACAAGAGAAATTGCGATTTCCAGGTGATGACTCCTTTAAAGGAGCCTCTGATACACGGGAGCAGGCTGGACATCTGTAGCTTGACGCCCGGGCTGGTGACAAAGCTGTCCAACTCAAAGACTGTGAGCCTGCAGCAGCTGGTGGAGGCTGCAGGGCCGGAGCTGACAGGGGCCGGGGCCCTGGGCCACATCCTGGGCATCCACTCTGTCAGGGTGGCTCAGAAGCTGCTGGAGCTCTGGAGGCACAAGCTCTGTGGGATGGAGAGGAACCTCCTCATACAGTTTGGTCAGGGAGAGGTCATGCCAGACCCCACGGACCCTTTCCCTGAGATCTACCTGAGCCCAGAGTTTGGAGAAGAGACTGGACCCCTGTTAACTGTCACTAGCCCGGGCAAGCTCAGCCTGCACAGAGCCGACAAGGCAACGCTGTATACCAACATTGTCAAATCAGTCAACAGGAAAGGACTGGAAAGTAGGCCCCCCACAGCTTGGAGCAACAGAGCGGGGTGGGACGGGGCCTGCCCGCAGTGGAGGGTTTTATACAAGCCTCCCCTTAAAAAACGGACAGCTGACCTCCAGTGGAGGGTACTTCATGGTGCCATCGCCTCAAATGCCTTTGTCTCAGTTTTAAATCCTGCTGTTTCAAACCAATGTCCTTTCTGTGGCCTAAGAGAGACAGTTTTCCATGTTTTTACTAAATGCCTGAGACTCACAAGCTTTTTCCTTTTTTAACGTTGGTTTTTAGCTCTTTTAATGTGTTTTTTTATTTTTGGTGCAAAAAGACAGATTGTGTCAAATGGCAGCTGATAAACTTCCAATTGGGAGAAGCAAAAATGGCAGTCTACATCAGTCGGAGAAACAAGGTAGAAGAAAGAGCGGGGCATGAGCCCTTCCTGTGTTTCTCTGTAACATTAAGTCAAGAATATGTCTAGAGTTTAAGTTTTATAAAACCATTGGGGATGTGGAAAATTTTAAACGGCGGTGGTGCTTCGGTGATTTTATCTGCTCTGTCAAAAATGATGATTTAGTATTTGTACAGTTTTTTATCAGATAAACTCCTATTTTTATTAACCTTATGCACAAATAGCACTTTATTGATGCATTGCATTTTCTCTGTTGAGATATTGATGAATATTGTATGTATATATGAATATTGTAAATAAAGTGTTTTTTGTAAAAATCAAAAAAATCTCTCTCTCTCACACACACACACACACACACACACACACACACACACACACACACACACACACACACACACACACACACACACACACACACACACACACTTCCTTGTTCCCTCCCCTTCAGATCTACTGCGTGTGGACGGGTGTAACCAACATGGCGGTGAAGTGCAGCAGCTGACAGGCCACCTTCACTGCAAACACACAGTGTTGTTGAGATCAGACCTCAGACCAGTTTCACGTCTCACTAAGTGAAACTCAGACAGTCGTCGTCGCTGAGAGGTGAAATGGCGCAGAAAGGAGTTCAGCTGGACCGGGAAACCTTCTCTTGTTCCATCTGTCTGGATCTACTGAAGGATTATTCCCTGTGGACACAACTACTGCATGAAGTGTATTGAAAGCTTCTGGGGTCAGAAGGAGATCTACAGCTGCCCTCAGTGTAGACAGACCTTCACACCGAGGCCTGTCCTGCTGAAAAACACCATGTTGGCAGATCTGGTGGAGGAGCTGAAGAAGACTGGACTCCAAGCTGCTCCTGCTGGTCTCTGCTATGCTGGACCTGAAGATGTGGCCTGTGATTCCTGCACTGGGAGGAAACTGAAAGCCCTCAAGTCCTGTCTGGTGTGTCTGGCCTCTTTCTGTGAGAAACACCTCCAGCCTCATCATGAATCAGCAGCGTTTAAGAAACACCGGCTGGTGGAGCCCTCCAACAAGCTCCAGGAGAACGTGTGCTCTCGTCATGATGAGGTGATGAAGATGTTCTGCCGTACTGATCAGCAGTCTATCTGTTATCTCTGCTCTGTGGACGAACATAAAGGCCACGACACAGTCTCAGCTGCAGCAGAAAGGACAGAGAGGCAGAGAGAGCTGGAGGGGAGTCGACTAAACATCCAGCAGAGAATCCAGGACAGAGACAAAGATGTGAAGCTGCTCCACCAGGAGGTGGAGGCCATCAACCACTCTGCTGATAAAGCAGTGGAGGACAGTGAGGAGATGTTCACTGAGCTGATCCGTCTCATGGAGAGAAGACGCTCTGACGTGAAGCAGCAGGTCAGATCCCAGCAGGAAACTGAAGTGAGTCGAGTCGGAGAGCTTCAGGAGAAGCTGCAGCAGGAGATCAGTGAGCTGAAGAGGAGAGACGCTGAGCTGGAGAAGCTCTCACACACAGAGGATCACAACCAGTTTCTACACGACTACCCGTCACTGTCACCACTCAGTGAGTCCACACACTCATCCAGCATCAACGCCCGTCCTCCTCGCCGCTACTTTGAGGACGTGACGGCGGCGCTGTCAGAAGTCAGAGATGGACTACAGGAAGTTCTGACACACAGATGGACAAACGTCTCACTGGCAGTGACTGAAGTGGATGTTTCACTGCCACAACCAGAACCCAAGACCAGAGCTGGATTCTTGAAATATTCACGTGAAATCACACTGGATCCAAACACAGCACACAAACATCTGTTATTATCTGAGGGGAACAGAAAAGCAACATGGAGTCAAAACCAGTCTTATTCTAGTCACCCAGACAGATTCACTAGATGTTGTCAGGTCCTGAGTAGAGAAAGTCTGACTGGCCGTTGTTACTGGGAGGTGGAGAGGAGAGGAGGTGGAGTTGATGTAGCAGTCGCATACAAGAGTATCAGTAGAACAGGAGACAGGCATCAATGTATATTTGGACACAATGACAAATCCTGGTCGTTATATTGTATCGACAACATGTATACGTTCTTCTACAACTTAGTTGAAACTCCCGTCTCAGGTCCTCCGTCCTCCAGAGTAGGAGTGTTCCTGGATCACAGAGCAGGTATTCTGTCCTTCTACAGCGTCTCTAAGACCATGACTCTCCTCCACAGAGTCCAGACCACGTTCACTGAGCCCCTCTATGCTGGACTTTATGTTTATTTTGGAGGCAGTGGTGAGTTCTGTCAACTCAACTAGACAGTGTGTGTGTGTGTGTGTGTGCGTGTGTGTGTGCGCGTGTGTGTGTTTGTGTGTGTGTGTGTGTGTGAGTGTGCGTGTGTGTGTGTGAGTGTGCGTGTGTGTGTGCGCGTATGGCGTCAGAATCGTTTCATATTTCTTGCGCAACTATCAACTGAACGCGTCACACCCGCGTGCTTTGACGCCTGTGCAGCACACAGCGCCTGACGTGTAATGTAGTTTCCTCATTGACTTATAATGGTCACGCGTTCACGCGCACGTTCACGCGTGATGGCTGCTGCACGCCTGTGATCACATTACACGGGGTAACTACGCGTAACATTCATGCGTTTTTTAGCGAACGCACGCATAACAAAGTAACCATGCGTTCACACACACGCTGCTGCGCGTCTTTCTAAGTGTTTTGACATCGATTTACCTTCATAGCGTGTGTGTGCGTGTGTGTGTGTGTGTGTGTGTGTGTGTGTGTGTGTGTGTGTGTGTGTGCGCGTGTGTGTGTGTGTGTTTGTGTGTGTTTGTGTGTGTGTGTGTGTGTGCGTGTGTGTGTGTGCGCGCGCGTGTGTGTGTGTGGTTAAAAGGGAATTTAAGACACTTTGTTGAGCAGCGAACGTGTTTATTTGTGGGGGCTGAGTTTTATTCTGTTGATATTTTTAGTAACTGAGCAGCAGATCTTGTACTTGATGGTGTGAGCGGGAGGTGGACAAAATAACAGGAACAGCTGACGATCTAATGCGACCCATTAGACCCATTAGATCGATTAATACACATTAATCATTAAGTCGATGTCCGTGTATATTTCTTCTGAGCAGAATACAAAGATCCCTATTTCACAGCTTATGATCTGAAGAGTGAGATTGATTTATTGAAATGATATTGATTGGTTCCTAACTGATTAATAGTGATCATCAGAGTCATTAAATTAAACTTTGTAAATTCCTGTTGACCAACAGGTGGTGCCCCGATTCTAATAGCAGACAGTGGAATCTACAAAGTCTTATTTTCTTTGCTGCCCGTATTTTACAAATAACATGTTGATGGAACAAAGTCCAAGTGCTGCTCCCCTCTCTCTCTCTCGGAGTGCATGCTGGGAGTGAGCGTGGTAAGCGAGAGTGAGTGTGTTGCGGAGATCTAGAGTTTTCTGACTCTTTTTTGCTTTATTTTTTTCCAATTCTCTTGGTTAATATCTGTTGTATTTGTTACTGTGTGTTGTTTGGAGGAGGTTTGTTTGTGGGTTTGCGGAGGTAGCGTGGCCGCTCAGCATGGCTGCTGCTGGAGGCCCCGGCTTAACCACGCTGACGCGCCGACACGCAATCAAACTTTCCCCGGCGGTCGGCTGCTCCGTGGAGGAGTGCAGCCTGGCTGTAGGTGAGGAAGTGGGCTATGGAAGCGTTAAATCTGCGTCCAGAATGAACAGTGCGGTGGTGATTTTTCTGGACAGCACAGAAAAAGTGAATAGATTGCTAGAGAGCGGGATTGTGGTAAAAGGTACGTTCACCCCTGTGTCATCACTAGTTAACCCTGCAAAAAAGGTTATCATCTCAAATGTCCCCCCCTTTCTGAAGAATGAGCTATTGGAAAAAGAGCTAGCGAGACACGGACAGCTGGTGTCCCCCGTGAGGATGATCCCCATTAGCTGCAAGTCTCCCCACCTGAAGCATGTCGTATCTTTCAGGAGACAAGTGTTCATGGTCCTTAAGAAAAATTATGAGGAGCTGAATTTGGTTTTTAGATTTAGGATCGACGATTATGATTACATTGTACATGTGACCTCGGACACAATGAAACGTTTTGGCTGTGGAGCCGAAGGGCATATGATTCGCTCGTGTCCGGGGGGGGCCGCGGCTGGGACCGGTGGCGGTGCCCCTGCGCCGGCCGAGCCGCGGAGGAACACGCAGGATCCTCAGAAAGGAAACAGGGCTGACAGCGATCAGGAAGGCGAGGGCACGGAGGATCAGATGAGTCAGGAAGGTGAGCAGACAGTTGCTGAGCTGCAGGTAGATATTGGTCACACCGCGACCCGTGCTGCGGAGTCTGTATTGTACGAAGACGATGAATGATGATGATGTTTTTAAACTGTCGAGTAAAAGGAAAAATCCCGAAAACAAACCAAACAGTGAGCAGGTGTCTAAGGTGTCAAAGACAACCCCTGTGTGCCCCTCCTCTCAGTCAGGGGACAGTCTGGTGAGCACACAGGACAGTGGAGGGGAGGCCACATGGAGCTCGCAGATGGAGGCCCAGAGTGTTTACTCCAGCGGCACAATCCGCTCGTTTCTACAAGAAACGAAAGGGATGAGACAAGTCAAAGTGGAGGATTACTTCCCAGATTTACAGCTGTTCCTTGACTCTGTTAAATTTTTCTCAAGGAACACAGGAAGCTCTGGCCAGCAGGCTTTCACTGATAAGGAGGTGTTTCGCCTCAGAAAGCTGGGGGTAAGAATTCGGTCACATATGGCTAATGATTGAGTTTTTACTGTTGTCCTCCTTTTTCTGTGTGTTCCTCTGCGGTCTCTTTCTTTCTTTTCACAATGTGTGACATCAAACTGGGATCTTTAAACATCAATGGTGCCAGGGAGGAAGCGAAGAGAATTGGCATTTTTAGTTTGTTTTCGGCTAGAAAACTAGATGTAGTTTTTTTGCAAGAAACACACAGTACAGCTGAGAATGAGCCTGCATGGAAAAGGGGGTGGGATGGAGAAGTCGTCCTCAGCCACAAGAGCAGCAACAGTGGAGGAGTTGCTGTCCTGTTCTCTAGGGGGTTTTCGCCCATTTCTTATAGCAATGAAAACATTATTGAAGGTCGCTTGTTGAGGATACAAGCTGTGTTTGAAAATATAAAAATGACTTTTGTTAATGTTTACGCTCCCACTGTAGGTAGAGAACGGGTTGTTTTTCTAGACATTTTAAACACTGTTGTCAACAACTGCAGTGGGGAGGGTTACTTGTTCCTGGGTGGTGATTTTAACTGTACAGCAAACGCCACTCTAGACAGGAACCATCCAGAACCGCATCAAGCCTCCAAGAGCTGTTTAATTAAACTACTTGAAGAAAATGATCTATGGCTACGTTCACACCGCAGGTCTTAATGCACAATTCCGATTTATGGCTCAAATCCGATTTTTTGTTTGGCTGTTCACATTACCTCTTTAAATGCGGCCTGTCTACGGATTGCTGTGTGAACAGCTCACGCTCCTGAAGTGACCCGCATGCGCAGTTGATCATTGATGACATCACGCCACAGCGGTGTTTACGGAAGCGAACATAGCAACGGCAACCGGTAACGTGGGACTGTATGGCTTCATGCTAAAAACAGTGTGTGGCGGCAGCCGGCAAATTTGCTTCGCTGCTGTCCTCCATGTTTGTTTTGGCTCCCGCCCGCTTTTCAATCAACTTTATTTGTCATTCATTTACAAAACAGTGCAGCGCGGGTCAGAATGACGTCAAAGTCGCATTAAATGCAACCTGGCTGTTCAGACTGGGGTCGCATTCAAAAAAATCCGATACGTATCCGATTCAGTACCACATTTAAATGTGGCCTGAATCTGGTTAGAAAATGTCAGATTCAATGCGACTTGTGCTGTTCACATTGTCAAAAGCAAATCAGATATGGGTCACATATGAGCGAAAAAATCAGATTCAGGTCACTTGTAACTGCGGTGTGAACGTAGCCTATGTGACACTTGGAGGCATTTCCACTCCACACAGCGGCAGTACACGTGGGTTCATGCTAGAGATAACTCTCTATCCATGGCCAGGCTTGATAGAGTTTACTGTTTTAGACGGCAGACCAATGTGCTTCGGAGTTGCTCTATACACCCCGTAGGAGTTTCAGATCACTCTTTGGTACAGGTTTCCATTTTTATCAAGAACGTTAAATGTAGCAGTGCCTATTGGCATTTCAATGTAGCCTTGCTGTCTGATACTGTTTTTAGAAATGCCTTCACTTTGTTTTGGAAGAACCACACAGAGACAAAATCTCGATACACCTCACTACAGCAGTGGTGGGATATAGGGAAGGGTCAAATAAAGCAGCTGTGCCTGCAGTACACTCTCAATGTTACAAGGGACATGACCAGGTCTATGAGAGCTCTGGAGAGAGAAATAGTGGCGCTGCAAGATTTAGCAGCTTCCACAGGAGAAGGAGAACATATTAAAGTTCTCAAAAGGAAAAAATCAGCTCTGTCGGACCTGCTGGGTTTCTCTGCTCGAGGAGCCCTGGTCCGTTCCCGTTTCCAGTATGTGACTAAAATGGATGCTCCCTCTCATTTTTTCTTTGGCCTTGAACAGAAGAATGGACAAAAGAAACTCATGCACTCCCTGCGGTCCGACACTGGGCAGCTGCTGCAGGAGTCGGGAGAAATACGGAGCTGTGCAGTTGCCTTCTACAAGGAGCTCTTCAAAGAGGAGTTCCAGGAGAGACCGGAGGTGGCGAAATCCTTCTACAAGGGTCTATCCAAGTTTCCCGAGGAGGCCAACGCTGAGCTGGACGCACAGATCTCCGCAGATGAGCTGGCTACGGCAGTTCAGAGCCTGGACAGTGGGAAAGCTCCAGGGATTGACGGTCTTCCTGCAGACTTTTACAAGGCTTTCTGGCCTGTGATTGGCCAGGACTTATTACTTGTCCTCAGAGACAGTTTTAGCAAAGGACACTTACCACTGAGCTGCAGGAGGGCGGTTCTCACCCTCCTCCCCAAGAAGGGAGATCTACAACTAATAAAGAACTGGCGGCCAGTAGCTTTGCTCTGCACAGACTATAAAATCTTGTCCAAGGTGCTGGCTATGAGGCTAAGAAAATTGATGGAGCATGTCATTCACATTGACCAGACGTATTGTGTACCCAGCAGGCTGATATCTGACAATGTTTCTCTAATTCGGGACATTTTGGACCTCTCCAGTTCATTGGGCTGCGGCCTTGGTCTGATTTCTATAGATCAAGAAAAGGCATTTGACCGAGTTGAACACCAGTACTTGTGGCAGACACTAAACGCTTTTGGTTTCAACTCTGGTCTCATAGCCAAGATCCAGGTCTTGTACAGTGACATTGAGAGTGTACTAAAGATTAACGGTGGGTTAAGTGCTCCTTTTAAGGTGCGGAGGGGGGTCAGACAGGGCTGCTCCCTGTCTGGCATGCTCTACTCCATGGCAATAGAGCCTCTTCAACACCAACTTTCAGGTATAACCCTCCCTGGTTGGCAAAAAAGTTTTAAATTGTCTGCGTATGCTGATGACGTTGTGGTCATTGTAAAAAAACAAGATGATATTGATGTCCTTGTCCAAACTGCTGATGTGTTTGGTACATTATCCTCAGCTAAAGTCAACTGGGGAAAAAGTGAAGCCTTGGCAACCAGTGGCGAGGTAAGCGGGCAGATCATCTTACCTCAGGGGCTACAATGGAACAAGGGGGGCTTAAAATACCTTGGTGTGTATCTTGGTGATGAACCTTTTAAGTGCAGGAACTGGGACAATGTCTTAGAGATGGTTGAAGGGCGACTAAAAAGGTGGAAATGGATTTTACCACACACCTCCTTTTAAAGGACGCATTTTAATAATAAACAATTTGGTATCCTCAATGCTGTGGCACCGACTGGCGTGTGTGGACCCCCCGCCGCGTCTCCTGGCCAGGATACAAGCTTTGCTGGTCAACTTCTTCTGGGACCGTCTGCACTGGGTCCCACAGAGTGTGCTGTTTCTGCCCAAGGAGGACGGAGGACAGGGACTCATCCATCTGGCCAGCAGAGGCGCTGCTTTCCGACTTCGCATCATCCAGAGGCTCCTCGCTGGTCCAGCAGACCTCGTCTGGAGGCCCATAGCCCTAGCCATACTAAGACGGGCTGGAGGGTTGGGTCTCGCTGAGGCCCTGTTCCTGATGGACCTGAGTGCTCACAAACTGTGCAACCTTCCAACTTTTTATAATGGACTGTTTGCAGTATGGAGGTTGTTCGTCAAGCAGAATCCAGCCAACTGCGTTTCTTTGTTCTGGCTTTTGAGAGAGCCAGTGGTGTACGGGACTCGCCTCAACGTGGAGCGCACAGCGGGATCTTCCGTGCTACAGCTGTTTCGCTCAGCGGGGGTCGTCACGCTGGGACACGTGGTGCAACAGTGTGGACCAGGTTTGACCAACGCTGCAGCTCTGGCCTCTCGTGTGGGAGTCAGGTCTGTCAGGTCCATCACTCACCTGCTTAACACCTGGAGAGGTGAGCTGACACAGACTGAACTCTCCTAACTAACAGCTCACTGTAACGGACACCGTCAGCCCAAAAGTGAGGACCCCTTCCCTGCACTGACACTTGTTCCTGATTTTAAAAACTGCACCGGTAAACTGCTGGAGTTCAGCAACACTCCACCAAGCAGGTTGAATGACATCAAAGGTAAAACCATGTATAGACTGTTGGTTCAGGTCCTGAACAAGGACAAGCTCAGTGGTCGGACTGACACCCCCTGGAGAGCTCATTTAGGGCTCAATGATGAGGTGAGACCTGCGTGGAGAGCGCTATACAAACCACCAATAACTAAAAGAGTCGGAGATCTGCAGTGGAGAATTCTCCACGGGATTGTAGCTGTGAACGCTTTTATTTCGTTGATGAATCCAAATGTTAATGAGATGTGTCCTTTCTGCTCGCAGAGAGAGACTGTGTTTCACTGCTTTATGGACTGTGACAGACTGGTTTCTTTGTTTCAGCTGCTGGAGCGAATATTCACAATGCTCGGAGGCACTTTTTCAATGGGAATGTTCATTTTTGGTTGTCCTTACAGACAGAGGAAAAGACAGAATTGTCAGTTGTTTAATTTTTATATTGGGTCAAGCTAAAATGGCGATCTACCTCAGTCGCAGAAATAAAGTAGAAAGCTCTCTGGATGTTGACGCAGCAACTTTATTCGTTAGAATGGTTAAGGTCAGAGTACATGTTGATTTTGGTTTTTACAGAGCCACAAATAACATGAAAGAATTCTCCAACACATGGAGCTGCAATAATGTTTTATGTTCTGTTATAGAAAATGAGTTGTTTTTTGGACCCGTTTTGAGGTAAATCATATTTTTGCATTTTTTTGTTGTTTATTTATTCTTTTCTTTTAATTATTTACTTCCTTTTTTGAAAATGCAAAGGTCCTTGTACTTAAAGACTGTAGTAAGTAAATAAAGAGGTTTGAAAATTCAAAAAAAATTCTCTCTCTCTCTCTCTCTCTGTCTCTCTCTCTCACACACACACACACACACACACACACACACACACACACACACACACACACACACACACACACACACACACACACACACACACACACACTTCCTTGTTCCCTCCCCTTCAGATCTACTGTGTGTGGACGGGTGTAACCAACATGGCGGTGAAGTGCAGCAGCTGACAGGCCACCTTCACTGCACACACACAGTGTTGTTGAGATCAGACCTCAGACCAGTTTCACTTCTCACTAAGTGAAACTCAGACAGTCGTCGTCGCTGAGAGGTGAAATGGCGGAGAAAGGAGTTCAGCTGGACCGGGAAACCTTCTCTTGTTCCATCTGTCTGGATCTACTGAAGGATCCGGTGACTACTTCCTGTGGACACAACTACTGCATGAAGTGTATTGGAAGCTTCTGGGATGAGAAGGAGATCTACAGCTGCCCTCAGTGTAGGCAGACCTTCATACCGAGGCCTGTCCTGCTGAAAAACACCATGTTGGCAGATCTGGTGGAGGAGCTGAAGAAGACTGGACTCCAAGCTGCTCCTGCTGGTCTCTGCTATGCTGGACCTGAAGATGTGGCCTGTGATTCCTGCACTGGGAGGAAACTGAAAGCCCTCAAGTCCTGTCTGGCGTGTCTGGCCTCTTACTGTGAGAAACACCTCCAGCCTCATCATGAATCAGCAGCATTTAAGAAACACCGGCTGGTGGAGCCCTCCAACAACCTCCAGGAGAACATGTGCTCTCGTCACGATGAGGTGATGAAGATGTTCTGCCGTACTGATCAGCAGTCTATCTGTTATCTCTGCTCTGTGGACGAACATAAAGGCCACGACACAGTCTCAGCTGCAGCAGAAAGGACCGAGAGGCAGAGAGAGCTGGAGGGGAGTCGACTAAACATCCAGCAGAGAATCCAGGACAGAGACAAAGATGTGAAGCTGCTCCACCAGGAGGTGGAGGCCATCAACCACTCTGCTGATAAAGCAGTGGAGGACAGTGAGGAGATGTTCACGGAGCTGATCCGTCTCATGGAGAGAAGACGCTCTGACGTGAAGCAGCAGGTCAGATCCCAGCAGGAAACTGAAGTGAGTCGAGTCGGAGAGCTTCAGGAGAAGCTGCAGCAGGAGATCAGTGAGCTGAAGAGGAGAGACGCTGAGCTGGAGAAGCTCTCACACACAGAGGATCACAACCAGTTTCTACACGACTACCCGTCACTGTCACCACTCAGTGAGTCCACACACTCATCCAGCATCAACGCCCGTCCTCCTCGCCGCTACTTTGAGGACGTGACGGCGGCGCTGTCAGAAGTCAGAGATGGACTACAGGAAGTTCTGACACACAGATGGACAAACGTCTCACTGGCAGTGACTGAAGTGGATGTTTCACTGCCACAACCAGAACCCAAGACCAGAGCTGGATTCTTGAAATATTCACGTGAAATCACACTGGATCCAAACACAGCATACAAACGTCTGGTTTTATCCAAGGGGAACAGAAAAGCAACATATCATCCATTCCAGTCTTATTCTAGTCACCCAGAAAGATTCACTGGACGTCATCAGGTCCTGAGTAGAGAAAGTCTGACTGGCCGTTGTTACTGGGAGGTGGAGAGGAGAGGAGGTGAAGTTGGTGTAGCAGTCGCATACAAGAGTATCAGTAGAACAGGAGACAGGCGTCAATGTAAGTTTGGATACAATGACAAATCCTGGTCGTTATATTTTGTCGACAACAGATATACGTTCTTCTACAACTTAGTTGAAACTCCCGTCTCAGGTCCTCCGTCCTCCAGAGTAGGAGTGTTCCTGGATCACAGAGCAGGTATTCTGTCCTTCTACAGCGTCTCTGAGACCATGACTCTCCTCCACAGAGTCCAGACCACGTTCACTGAGCCCCTCTATGCTGGACTTTACGTTATTATTGAAGGCAGTGGTGAGTTCTGTCAACTCAACTAGACAGAAGGCATTTAAGAGTTGAATGACTTCACCTCCTCCTCCTCTTGTCCTTCTCCTCTCCTCCTCCTTCTCTCCTCTATTTGAATCCCATTAAAAATAAAATAACTGTTTTGCTTATGTTTTCTTTCCAGAATGGTACACAGCTTGAAAATTCTACCATTTATTTCAAGACCGGTTTCAAGACCCTCCTTATTGTGGGTCTTGAAACCGCCTTTTGTGCAGAGAAGCCTGTATTTCAGCTGAAGTTACTTGTGTTTTTTTCTTTGCATCCCAACCAATTGTCCTGGTAGTTGTGGCTGAAAATCAAACTGGCCGTGGCTTGGTATCATCAGAACCACTCATTTCCACTTCTTTATCAGAGTTTGAACACTACTGATCAGCATTTTAAATCTTTGGATATATATTTCATATCCTTCTTCTGGTTTATAAAATTCAGCTTTTCTCGCAGCCCTGGATGAAATCTGGGAAATTTTCTTCCCTTTCTTTATATTACGCACTCTTTGTAAGATCATCTGTGCACTGATTTTATTGTTTACAGACTGTGGTTTAGCTGTGTGCTGTATTTTCCTCCTGTATCACCCCACGTCTGGATGGACACTGATGAACTCTGCGGTCTCTTAATGACCTTTTCATGAATAAACGTTAATCCAAATGATTGTTTTCTCTCTCTTTTTTCTTTGATATCCAGATACTGATCTGACTCGCCCAGTTCTCATGGTCACTTTGTGGATTGATGGCGGATAATAAACGAGTGACATTTCACAAGTTGGGCAAAAATAGAAGTTGACACAAGGAAACCAGTGGTGGGAGAAGTATTCACACATGTACACAAGTGTTACATTGTAAAATACTAAGTTATACATTCAAAGTGCAAAAGTATCAGCATCAAAATATTCTTAAAAGTACAAAATAACTCATTTCCAGCTGTTAATGGTGGAGCTAGTTCTTAGTTCCAGGTTCTTATCGTGTCCCGTCTTGATTAGATTTCGCTGCGTAGTTCCAAGATTTTTAATTCAACTCAGAGACTTCCAAGTTTCTTGACCAGAATCCATCCATCCATCCATTTTCTACCGCTTATCCTGTATTTAGGGTCACGGGGGGGTTGGAGCCGATCCCAGCTGTCATTGGGCGAAGGCAGGGTTCACCCTGGACAGGACGCCAGTTGACCTCAAACGATAACTCTAATTAGTGTCCTCCTTAATACGTGATATCCATGAGTTTGTGGTCTTATATTCTTAAGAAGCTCCCTTATTCATATCAAAACACACACTCACCACTATCATCATTGTAAGTCGGTTATACTTCTTGTGTGTTTATATTAAGACCACTTCTTTTACTCACTTGGTTTTGTTGTGGAAAAATTAATCTGCCCAATAAAGATCAACAACCAGGATCAGCTTTTTCTCTGAGGTTTATTCCACTAAGTATTCTCATCTGCAGAAGAAAGTACTGGTCACCCCTGCCTTCTGATGCAAAGGTTCAGAATCAGCAGGAACGATCCGGAGTCTAACAACAATCTCCCTTTTAAGGAGGAGGAACCATGGACAAAGGACGGATCATGTCCTATCTTACAAAGACAAGATGTACAGGTAAAGTCAAGATTTACAGAACACAGGCGTCATAGTCCTGAAATTATCTTATGTCAATGTGGCACTCATGTTCATATCATCTACAACAGGCATTCATTTTCGTCATAGCATAACAGTCAAAAGAGGAGATGCGGATCGACGTCTGGCCTGACAAATATTCTGATTATAAATTACAAACATCCAAAATTCCCATTACAGTCCCCCCTTTGAACATTTTATGTTCACTAGAAAAGGTAATTTATAATTGTCTATGTCTCTAATTCACGGCAAGGTTTAACAGGGCATGCATTGAACCTGGAGAAAAAGCCTTTTATATTATGAAAGAATAAAACATAAGCTGTTCTTAATTGCATTCTTCATTACACATGCATGTGGAAATAGTGAACAAGCAATATTGATCAAACAAGAAAATAATACTATTAAAAGCACAAGCTAAACAATTTCATATCAGGAGTTGCCATCATGGTACCAGGAACAGAACCTCTTTCCCAGGAGTATACAACCTTCTATACTCTACTGATGACATGTCTGCTATGAGCACAATAATCACAAATATACCAATAATAAGGAAAAAGAAATGGATAATTATAAAAAAAAAGAACCCTCCAACCCTGCTTTCTCTTTCTGATACAGACCACCCTTCCCTCAAACATACAGGTAGTGACCTGGTGCTTTGAAACCTTCACCTTACAGGGAAAATGATGCACAAAATATGATTAGCAGGTGGAGTGAGGATATAACATACATGTATCTGAACGAATTTCTACCTCAGGGCCCCATAACCTACCATCGTAGCTCAGCTGCTTTCTAAAATCTACAGCCCCCTGACAAAGTCGTTTGCCATTCTTCACCGGGTTGAGACGAAGGGCTTCTAAACCACCCTCCCCCTTTGTAGCGGACTGGTTGAGCTGTAGAAGGTAAAGGAACTAAGTTCGGAAGGGTAGACAGGCGGTTCCTGAGTGAGACAATTCGCACACAATTACATTTCAAGGTTCACACAAAAAGGGTTTTATTATTAAGCATGAAGTTGTAGTGTGATCCCCTTCTAACATCTATGTGTGAGTTAACATATCAGATTGACTCAATATCTGAATCCAAAATGGGCGGTACCCACAGATCTTCATCTGGAACAATGGTGATTTTCGGGTACTGTCCTACGGCAGAGCTCACCGCCGAACCCACGAGAGCTCGGCAGCAGGGCAGTACGCAACAAACGACCAGCAACATTACAACCACAACCATCAACACAGGTGATAGGAATCTGATGGCGGTGGCTTTCCACCCCCCCCTCTGTGAGCCAGGACCAAATGTCCCAGCCCTCAAAAGCCTCAGAGTCTTTGCTTTTCTCTCTGTGTAACAGTTCGTTCAGGTGGGCAACAACATGGGTCATGTTGTCATCTATTGCAGGCACGAAGGTACAGCATTTTGTCCCTATGACATGGCACACGCCTCCCTGTGAGGCTAGGGTCAAGTCGAGGGCGACTCTATTTTGCAGAGCCACGTTTCTGATGCCCTGGACAACAGGGGACAATGCTGCAAAGCCGGCGGCTGTGAGTTCAGTCAGATTTTCGAGTTCCAGGGATATTTCATCAATCTTATGTGCATTGTTGACAGTCCCCCACCAGGGGAGGATTCCCGAGAGCCCCTTCTCGGGTTGTGAAACGCGTGTTGCCGCGCGCCTGGCCCTGTGCGGTCTGTAGTAGTGACTGTAATGAGTGTGAAAATATTCCAGGCTCGGCACAATGGCAACAGAAGGCAAGAGTCTGGCGAGATAGCAAGACCCACACCAGCCTGGTCTCAATGCCTGATAGACGTGCTGTCCACACACCCACACATGCTGTCTCAATGCACCAAACCCATCGCTAGAGGGCATGGTTACCACGGGGTTGTCCTCCCCCTCTCTGCCTAGACTGTGTGTATGTGTGAGGTTAAATCTGCCAAGGTAAGGGTTCACGCCCCTGCACTCAGGTTTGGTGTATGCAGAGTTCCATGCGCTGCCACACGTGGCCTTGACTGTCTGGTTACAAAAGGACGTGCCCAGGTTGTGGTCAAGCGATGCCCGGCACTCTCTCACAAAGCACACAGCTCCTCGTTGCCGTGTGGGATTTGTTGTCATTATTGAATGGTGCACCTCACTCAGAGCAGTTGTAACATTTCTGAATCTCACCGCGGATCCTTCGTAGCTGACGACGCTGATGTTCAAATCCTCCAACCAAGGAGCAAGGTTTGTGATGATTCGTTCTGGTGACTCCACAGGCTTGGTGAAGGCCACCATGACCCCCATGGTCTCAGAGATGTTCAGTGGCCAGGGTGCCACAGGCAGTGCTGTGCCCACGCCATTGGGGAGTTGGGCGCAGACATAACAACTCTCATTTGTCACCAATCTGGCGGCCAGAGCGACGGCTCGGTACCAGGCGTTCTGTTCCGGCCGGGTGACCGGGGCGACGTCCACCGTAGGTAGTTCTGGTCGGTCCAGGCCTGCGAGGCTGAAGTAGGGCTCGATCTGCAGCAGGAGAAGCAGGAGGAGATGCGTAGTCAGCAGGTGCAGCTGACGTCGCCCCCCCGTTCTGGAGTGGCGGGCTGCTGAAGGTCGATGCCATCTGGCTCTCTCTGATCGGCCTGTGTAGGAGCGTCGGCTGATGGCTCTGGGATCCTTCTGCAGTGGCTGGCATGGATCCAGGTGGCTCTCTCTGCGATCTTTACTGCAGTTTCTGTGACGAGCAGCACCTGGTAGGGCCCGTTCCATCTTCGTGATCGCCAAGTTTTCCTTCTCAGATCTCGGACCACGACCCAGTCACCTGGCTCCAGGTTATGCAGTTTTTGTGTGGTGGGTGTTGGCAGTGCGTCTTTCACCTGTTTGTGAATATCAGAGAAAACAGAGGTTAGGTGTGCGCAATACCGCAACATTTCATCCTCACAATGCCCTGTCTCAGGGAGTTGTCTTAGCTCAGGCCCAATCCCGGTTCGCAAAGGCCGGCCGAACAGGATTAGGTTATTTCTGGACCTGATTCTCCCCCTCTTTTGACGCGTGGTCTTGACCATGCGTCAATTTAGCGTAATAGTGAAACAAATAGCCTGGTAGGCAGGGCTTATCGTTGGGACCATACCAGACATTTTGTTTCACCACCCCGCCTGCCCGTCTCCAAGCATGTTTCTCCCCCTGTGTTGCTCTGCTCTGTAGTTCTTGTTTATTGTTTATTGTTTATTGAGGATCCCCATTAGCCGACGAACAAACGCCAGGCTAGTCTTCCTGGGGTCCTTTTCAAAAGTACAAAATAAAATAATAATACACAGATCCAGTTACAAAACATACACAGATCCAGTTACAATAAAAAGAAAGGATAAAGGAAAAGAAAAAGATAGTTCTCAAAATAATAAAATAAAATAACAATACACAGATCAAGTTACAAAACATACACAGATCCAGTTACAATAAAAAGAAAGAAAAAGGGAAAGAAAGAGAAAGTTCTCAAAATGATAACATGAAAGATTAACTCTTAAGTCTAAAAAGTGACTTTACATGTTTCTTAAATGCTTTTTTACTGGGAATGGTCCTAATATTTAAATGAAGAGTATTCCATAACGAAATGCCTCTATATACAACAGTGCTTTTCATTGAATTAGTTCTTGGTCGTGGTAATGCAAGTAGACCTTGAGTTGAAGCTCTGGTACTGTAGTGGTGAACATCAGCATTATAACCAATCTGATTAAAAATATCTGTAGGATACTTATTATGAATAATGTTTCGAATAAATAACAATAAACTGCTGGATAACCTATGAATAACCTTCAGCCATCCAAGACAAGAATGCATACGGTCCACACTCGATCTATAAGAACAATCAAGAGTAAGTCTAGCTGCCCTATTTTGAGCTGTTTGTAATTTTGTAAGCTCAGACTTGGGTGCAGAAGCCCAAATAACTGAACAAAAATCCAGATGACACAACACCAATGTTTGTACTACCTGTCTGCGAATTGCAGGTGTTAAATACGTAGCACATTTCCTAACAGCAGCGATGCTTCTACCCATCTTAGTGACAATTTGATTGATATGTTCAGACCACGAAAGTGTATTACTAAGGGTAACGCCCAAAAGTCTTACTTTATCATCTTGTTTGATTGATTGTCCTGAAATCTGTAAATTAAGTGTAGGATTTTTTGCTAGACTATGACGTGAACCAAAGACAATACTTTTTGTTTTTAAGATATTTAAAACAAAAAGATATTTATACTTGTAAGTCTGCATCGGGTGTTACAGCTGGGCTGGAAGTGATAGCGAGCTGTGTTATCAAAGGTTGCTTAGCAGCGACCTTGGCTGCAGAATCAGCACAGGCGTTTCCTTGTGAAACGTAGTCTGTTTTGTGTGTGTGTGCTTCGCATTTGCATATGGCGATGTGACGTGGCAACAGCAAAGCATCAAGGAGAGAAGCAACCAGTCTGTGGTGAGCAATGGGTTTGCCCGATGCAGTCAGAGAGTCCCGGTTGGCCCAAATTTGTCCAAAAGAGTGGCAAAGCCCCCACGCGTATCTGCTGTCTGTGAAAATAGTGACAGTCTTACCTCTAGCCAGTTTGCATGCCTCAGTCAGAGCCACCAGCTCTGCAGCCTGTGCTGAATAGTTAGATGGGAGAGGCTCAGCCAAAAGTGTCTCATGTAATGTGCTGACTGCAAACCCTGATTGGTTGAGGCCTGTTTCCAGGTTCCTTGATGCTGAGCCGTCCACAAAGAGCTCCATGTCGGGGTTGTCAAGTGGTGTTTCCCGGAGGTCAGGTCTGGGGGAACAGATTTCGTTAATGACAGCCACACAATCATGGGGCTCCCCATCTTTAGCTGTGGGGAGCAAAGTCGCAGGGTTTAGTATGGTGCAGCGTTGTACAGTGATGTTAGGCAGCTCCAGTAAAATGGTGTTGTATCTTAGCCACCGCGCAGGGGACAGGTGTGAAGTTTTCTTCTCTAAAAGGATCATAGAGACTGCATGTGGTACTAATAAGGTTAGTGGAGAGTCACCTACAATGTCACGTGAAGCTACGACCGCTTTCTCAGCTGCGGCCACAGCTCTGAGGCAAGCCGGAAGGCCGGCTGCCACGGGATCAAGTTTGGATGAGAAATAGGCAACAGGCCTTTTTTGCCCCCCATAGTCCTGCAGTAACACGGAAGTCATGTAGTGCCCCTTCTCGTCAACAGTTTGTGTAAAAGGTCGGCTGCAATCAGGGAGCCCCAGAGTGGGGGGTGTCTGTAGAGCTAGTTTTAGGTCAACAAATGCTTTTCCCGCATCAGGTGTCCAAGTGACTTTGTCCTGTGCCGCGAGACCCTGCCCATGAGCGATCGCTGCCAACGGTGCCTCGATGCTTGCATAGTCAGGAATCCACTGTCTGCAGTATGATGTCATACCAAGAAAGCTCATAACCTGTTTCTTTGTGACTGGTTTTGGGATTTCTTGGATGGCAGAGATGCGTGATTGGGAGAGTGTTTTCCCCTCTTCTGATATGATGTGCCCCAGAAAGGTGACCTGATTACAGGCGAACTGTAATTTGGATGAGCTGACCTTGTGGCCGTTGTCGGCCAGGTGTTTTAGCAGGGCCAGCGTATCAGCCACGCAGGCTTCTCGTGTGGGAGAACAAATCATTAAATCATCCACATATGCCAGCAAGGCGCTGTTTTGTGGCAGACTTAAGGATTCTAAATTTTTGCGCAGAGTGGCATTGAAAATGGTGGGAGATTCGGACAGGCCCTGGCACAAACGGGTGAATGTGTACGTTTTACCTTCAAATGTGAATGCGAACCAGTACTGGCTGTCGGGATGTATGGGGACGCTGAAGAAGGCATTAGCCAAATCAACAACAGAAAACCACGTACTTTCAGGTGGGACCTGTGAGAGGATTGTGTGAGGATTTGGTACCGTAGGGGCGCGCGCGTGGATTGCTGCATTTACCGCCTGCAGATCCTGGACAAACCTCCATTCATCTGGCGCGCCTGGAGGCCGAATCTTTCTCACCGGGCATATCGGCGTGCGGACGGGTGAATTTTCGCAGGGGACGATGACGCCTGCTTTGAGGAAGGCCTCAAACACCGGTTTGATGCCCTCCACAGCCTCTTTCCTTAGTGGATACTGCCGCTGGCAGGGCCTGTAGGAGGATTTTGGAGTGATTACAATTGGTTCAGCATTCTTTATCAACCCTACATCATGTTTGTGTCGTGCCCATACCTCTGGTGGTACCTGTTTTAGCTCTGGGATGTCACTGACATTATTGACCATCATCCCCGTGTGTGGAGGTGTGAGGTGTGGTGCGTGAGATACCTTTGGGTTTTGAAGTTTAATTTCGACGGTTCTTCGAGCAGCGATCGCCTTTTGAATTTTAACTCGGTGCACCTTTAACCCCTGATGATACTCGGTGTTGGGGTCATCCGTTTGTGTCCACTCAGTTGCATCGATGCATTTTTTCAGCCAAGGTTCCAAGTTTTGTGACTCCCCTCCTTTGATCAAGGAAACAAACGGGAACTGCGGCACTTGGAACGAAATATCACACAGGCACACAGAGATTACACATCATGCGTCATCCAATACAGATAGAGCAGTTTTAGGTTATCACACAGGCTGTTCTGTCCAAACCATGTTTGTTCAAATGGTTCATCTTTCCCTGTGGAAGTGTGTGCAGCACAAAACAAGTCTGGGTGGTGCATGACATCAGCGTGTGTGAGTGCAGCTGTGTGTGTGAGTATGTTTGTTATTGCAGCGGAGTCTGAGGAGGGGAAGTGCCACTGATACTGATAAGTTATTTCTGTGCCGAGGGAAGTGAAAAAAGCCTGATTGTGTGAAACATTTCTGAGTATGGTGAGGCCTTCTGGCCCTGAGCTTATGTTTATGCCCAAAACACACATAAGGTCTCTGCCACAAGATTTATCGGACATAAATTCGACAAAAGAAAAGAATGTTTAAAACTGCCCTTCTGCTTGTCTACACATGTCAGTGGGACAGTGTATTGTTCTGTCACCAAGGAACCGAGGCCCCGACAGATTTTGCACATCTGCCGCTCAATTTGGGTGTTGTTTTTAACTCTGTGTGTCGTATAACAGACTCTGTTGCTCCTGAATCTACCAAAAAAGTGAGGGGTGTGCCTTCAACAGTGAGTGTTATTGTGGGTAAATTCCGATAGGCAGCTGAGTTTAGTGAGGCATACATTCCGTCAAGTTTTCTGTTTTCTGATGTGTGTGAGTTTTCTAAGTGATCAATGGCCTTGAGTATGGAACTGCAATTGTCTTGTGTAGGCTGTGTGGGTGTGCTGGTGTGCTTACGTGTCCCATGGTTGGGATGGGGGTCTGTCTCTGATCCAGATGCGCCCGTCACTCTCCCCGGCCCTCCTTCTTTGCTTGAGGTTGCCTTTTAGAATTTCCAATTGCCTGAGACTAAAACTGCCTCTATCGGGAAAACCGCACTCAGTGACCCAAATTTCAAATTGATCGACGCAAGATTCACCGTAGTTTGTGATCATATACTGGAGGTTTGGGCTAAGAGCCAGGCCATTATCCCGTTTGCTTTGTGCTGACCCCATTTTCGCGTTTAATTTAGGCTTTCGTTAAAGTCGAACCGGTATGCCAATTGTTTGATTGATTTTGTTTTTGTTCTTGAAAACAGTCTGTAGGCTGAGTTCAAAAACAAACGGCAACAAAACTTTTGAGGAAAGGGTTTTTCCCTTTCTATTCTCTCTCTCCTCTCTCTCTCCCCTGCAGCGGAGGAAGGGAGGGCAGAGGGGGAGCGCTGTTGATGAGACCTTGGGATACCACAAGGTCCCTATTCACAGTTAATATTACTTATAATATATTTCTCCAATCTCCACCACACACACAGACATACAGGCAAAGGATAATTAGAGATGGAAAACGATGAAAAGGGCACAAACGAGAACAACACACAGAAAATGACAACTAGGTCCTGGTCCTCGCAAGGCACCTACTTCACACAATGCAAGCTATAGGGTCCCTTCTTAAGAAAAAAGCGCTTATCACCCATTTGTTGAACCGACTTAACCCGTCTGGGTGAATAACACTGGCAGTGGCCAAATCTGCCAGCTAACTCAGCTGTCCTACTGGCTCGAAGATAGGGATGTGCTTATACCACTGTCTTCCTTTCGATCCAAATACCAGGCGATACTAATACCGACACTGATACTGTTGGATGTCCATGTGTATATGAAAATTACGACTTTTACAATGCATTAATATTTCCTGCAAAAGTGGACTTGGAATCGATATTTTGATGTGAAGACTGATTCTAAACAAAAACACACTCCAAACTGGAAGTATCGATACTGGCGGACCGATATGCACATCCCCACTCGAAGACAACCAAAGAAAACGTTGCTGTAAATCCCTCCAAACGGAACTAGTCCGTGAGACAAACGTTTTTACCAAACCTTATACTTAACAGACTCGAACTGAAAAGAGCAGTTGATCAAGCTGCTGGCCGACCCTTGCACAGACTCGCACTGTACGTCAATAACAAGTGGACTCGAACCACCTGCAGAGGAGGGACTGGAACCCTCGTCTTTGGTACCACAACCAGACGTCAATAACAAGTGGACTCGAACCACCTGCAGAGGAGGGGAGCTGACAGACTCGAACTGTACCTCAACCCTCGTCTTTGGCCCACAATTTGGACGTTAGGCCCCCACGTCCCGGCTGGATTTTATGCCGAGGTCGCTCCACTGTGCACAGATTTCACCGTCAGTCCTGTCCGCACAAGCCTCTCACTCTTGGTGCCCACCCAGGGACGCCAATTGTTGTGGAAAAATGAATCTGCCCAATAAAGATCAACAACCAGGATCAGCTTTTTCTCCGAGGTTTATTCCACTAAGTATTCTCATCTGCAGAGGAGGGACTGGTCACCCCTGCCTTCTGATGCAAAGGTTCAGAATCAGCAGGAACGACCCTGAGTCCAACAACAGTCTCCCTTTTAAGGAGGAGGAACCAAAGGACGGATCATGTCCTATCTTACAAAGACAAGATGTACAGGCAAGGTCAAGATTTACAGAACACAGCCGGCGTCATAGTCCTGAAATTATCTTATGTCAATGTGGCACTCATGTTCATATCATCTACAAACAGGCATTCATTTTCGTCATAGCATAACAGTCAGATGAGGAGATGCGGATCGACGTCTGGCCTGACAAATATTCTGATTATAAAGTACAAACATCCAAAATTCCCATTACACCGCTGCCAGCTATGAGGTCACCGAGGTCCGGACCTCTGTAAAATAATTCGGAGAAAAAAAAAGTGGACCCCGAACAGCATATTAACACACCGCCACCGGACAGCTTTTATTTTGAAACCACAGGAAGTTATCTATCGGTTGAAGTCGCGGGAAATTTACAGAAGAGATGACCACAGACAACACTGCGAGTTGACAGGTGAGTGACAGCTTTTAAATATTATGCTACAAGCAGAACAAGTTAAACCAATGATCGACGCGATCCAACAGTGTAAACTTGCAGTATTGATCCACTATTTTCGGTCTTAGTCGACACAGTAGGCTAAGTAGCCGAACGTATGAGGAGCGTTCGGATGGAGTCCGGCAGACAGCAGTCAGACCGGGTGACATTCAAGTAGACGAGAGAGCGACGGCAAAACTTGGGGGAGGTCGGCAAAATATATTGTTGACGGTCACGGGAACGCTAAACGTCCGACTCCCGAGATAAAACATTTTGCCGGCTGCCCTGGCGGTATCTCACCGCGAGTTGGTAACCTAAGGCTCATAGCGTAGCAAGTGTGTGTGTGTGTGTGTGTGTGTAAACAATAAGATAATAAGTGATCATGATGAGAACAGTCTCTCTCTCATAGGCCATAGGCTTATAATGTTAGGCCTATGTATATAATCAATAAGGTCTAATCAACCTCTTTTGATTTCCCCCTACAGAAGAAAAACAAACAAATCAGTGACTGTCTGAAGAGTGAAAAATGTCAAAAAGAAAAAAAATTCAACAGAGTACGTTGGATTCATTTGTTCAAAAGAACAACAGGCCGTGTGAAAATGAGGACAGAGAAGGGGAGAATGAGCAGAGGAAACAGGATGATAGAAAGAAGTGCGGAGCTACTGCAAAGAGTGGAGAAGAGACAGGACAGAGCAAAGAACTATGTGGAAAGACAGGAGAGATGAGAGATAGTGGAGAGAAGAGAGGAGAAGAGATAGGGCAGAGTGGAAAACCAAGTGGAATGGATGAACAGAGAGAATGCCTTCGATGCTCTGGATCCTGATGCTCTGGATCCTGTGAACTACAAAAATAAAATGTAATCGGGGTGATCATTTTAACTTATGTTTGTGTATTCTATGTCATTTCAGAGGGCCAATGCAGAGAGAGGAGCATGTGGAGGATGACTTACTGACACACACACACACACACACACACACACACACACACACACACACACACACACACACACACACACACAGCTAGCACAATAAAAACATTCTTTTTTTGTCAACAAGTGTATCAGTGTACTTATTTTTGTAGGTGACATTTTGGTGGTTTGTGCAAAAACTGGTAAAAGGGGTGTCTTTCCTTGGACGGACCTCACTAATTTTGAAATCCTGGCTACGGCCCTGCACTGACGAGTGTTTCCAGTCAGAAAAAACCGACAGACACGTGTGTGGAGAGTGAGCTTAGCAGCATCAGCAGCAGTGGAGGTTCTAGACAAATTTTACTGAGGGGGCCTGGCTGAGGCCAGAGGTTTTGTCAGAGGGGCACATTCAACCCGGGGCGTATTGTTAGTTCCGCCTTTTGCGTCGGCGTAAAAGGCGGAACTGATAAATACTGTATTATTCTTCGTTCGGAGGGGGGGCCACAGGGGGGTCCAGACTCAGTGTTACAGGGGCCCTGGCCCCTGCTGCCCCCCCCCCCAGAACTGCCACTGATCAGCAGAGAGCTGTTATTAGCACAAAACAATAGTTCACTACTTGTCTTTAAAGCAGGAAGTAGCAAGGCTACGTTAGAAGAGTTTTTTGACCGTGGAAAGAGAAGTCGTCCGACGTCGCGGAAGTTCCTGACCCGTCCTAACGACGAGGCTATTGAATTAACTTCAAATTGGGCCAGATGTGTGTTTAAATTTTGTCATGCCCAATTGTGTACCAGGTTAAAGGTCCTCGTTACAAATATAAAACAGTGTATTGAAGTGAAAAAAATCCATTTAAAGCTATTGTTTAACTTAAAGGTGAATACCGGAAAAAAGTGAAACAAACCTTTAAACATTGAAACAGAAACCAATACAGTGAATTCAAACGGTTTAGCTGTTGGTGTGAGTTATTGTGGGAAGAAATAAAAGTGTTTAATTTACTACTTTACTGCTCTATTTTACTTTCAGTCTCCTCTTAGAACCTCGACATTAGACATACCTGCAGGGTTGGTGGAACACACGCCAGGTGGGTTACAATATCAAAACACACACTCGCCACTATCATCATTGTAAGTCGGTTATACTTCTTGTGTGTTTATATTAAGACCACTTCTTTTATTCACTTGGTTTAATCTTTAAGTTAGTCAATAAATACACATTAATCATTAAGTCGTTGTCCGTGTATATTTCTTCTGAGCAGAATACAAAGATCCCTATTTCACAGCTTATGATCTGAAGAGTGAGATTGATTCATTGAAATGATATTGATTGGTTCCTAACTGATTAATAGTGGTCATCAGAGTCATTAAATTAAACTTTGTAAATTCCTGTTGACCAACAGGTGGTGCCCCGATTCTAATAGCAGACAGTGGAATCTACAAAGTCTTATTTTCTTTGCTGCCCGTATTTTACAAGTAACATGTTGATGGAACAAAGTCCAAGTGCTGCTCCCCTCTCTCTCCAGTTTCACGTCTCACTAAGTGAAACTCAGACAGTCATCGTCGCTGAGAGGTGAAATGGCGCAGAAAGGAGTTCAGCTGGACCGGGAAACCATCTCTTGTTCCATCTGTCTGGATCTACTGAAGGATCCGGTGACTACTTCCTGTGGACACAACTACTGCATGAAGTGTATTGGAAGCTTCTGGGATGAGAAGGAGATCTACAGCTGCCCTCAGTGTAGGCAGACCTTCACACCGAGGCCTGTCCTGCTGAAAAACACCATGTTGGCAGATCTGGTGGAGGAGCTGAAGAAGACTGGACTCCAAGCTGCTCCTGCTGGTCTCTGCTATGCTGGACCTAAAGATGTGGCCTGTGATTTCTGCACTGGGAGGAAACTGAAAGCCCTCAAGTCCTGTCTGGTGTGTCTGGCCTCTTACTGTGAGAAACACCTCCAGCCTCATCATGAATCAGCAGCATTTAAGAAACACCGGCTGGTGGAGCCCTCCAACAAGCTCCAGGAGAACATGTGCTCTCGTCACGATGAGGTGATGAAGATGTTCTGCCGTACTGATCAGCAGTCTATCTGTTATCTCTGCCCTGTGGACGAACATAAAGGCCACGACACAGTCTCAGCTGCAGCAGAAAGGACCGAGAGGCAGAGAGAGCTGGAGGGGAGTCGACTAAACATCCAGCAGAGAATCCAGGACAGAGATAAAGATGTGAAGCTGCTCCACCAGGAGGTGGAGGCCATCAACCACTCTGCTGATAAAGCAGTGGAGGACAGTGAGGAGATGTTCACTGAGCTGATCCGTCTCATGGAGAGAAGACGCTCTGACGTGAAGCAGCAGGTCAGATCCCAGCAGGAAACTGAAGTGAGTCGAGTCGGAGAGCTTCAGGAGAAGCTGCAGCAGGAGATCAGTGAGCTGAAGAGGAGAGACGCTGAGCTGGAGAAGCTCTCACACACAGAGGATCACAACCAGTTTCTACACGACTACCCGTCACTGTCACCACTCAGTGAGTCCACACACTCATCCAGCATCAACGCCCGTCCTCCTCGCCGCTACTTTGAGGACGTGACGGCGGCGCTGTCAGAAGTCAGAGATGGACTACAGGAAGTTCTGACACACAGATGGACAAACGTCTCACTGGCAGGGACTGAAGTGGATGTTTCACTGCCACAATCAGAACCCAAGACCAGAGCTGGATTCTTGAAATATTCACGTGAAATCACACTGGATCCAAACACAGCAAACAAACATCTGTTATTATCTGAGGGGAACAGAAAAGCAACAAGGAGTCAAAACCAGTCTTATTCTAGTCACCCAGACAGATTCACTAGAAGTCTTCAGGTCCTGAGTAGAGAAAGTCTGACTGGCCGTTGTTACTGGGAGGTGGAGAGAGGTGGTGGAGTTGGTGTAGCAGTCGCATACAAGAGTATCAGTAGAACAGGAGAATGGCATCAATGTACGTTTGGAAACAATGACAAATCCTGGTCGTTATATCGTTTCAACAACAGATATACGTTCTTCTACAACTCTGTTAAAACTCCCGTCTCAGGTCCTCCGTCCTCCAGAGTAGGAGTGTTCCTGGATCACAGAGCAGGTATTCTGTCCTTCTACAGCGTCTCTGAGACCATGACTCTCCTCCACAGAGTCCAGACCACGTTCACTGAGCCCCTCTATGCTGGACTTTGTATGGATTTTGGAGGCAGTGGTGAGTTCTGTCAACTCAACTAGACAGAAGTAATTTAAGAGTTGAATGACTTCCTTCTTCTTCTCCCTCCTCCTCCTCTTGTCCTTCTCTCCCCCCCCCCCCCCCCCCCCCCCCCATCTCTCCTCTATTTGAATCCATTGAAAATAAAATAACTGTTTTGCTTATGTTTTCTTTCCAGAATGGTACACAGCTGGAATATTCTCCCAAGTCCCTCCTTATTGTGTGTCTTGAAACAGCCTTTTGTGCAGAGAAGCCTGTATTTCAGCTGAAGTTACTTGTGTTTTTTTCTTTGCATCCCGACCAATTGTCCTGGTAGTTGTGGCTGAAATCAAACTGGCCGTGGCTTGGTATCATCAGAACCACTCATTTCCACTTCTTTATCACAGTTTGAACACTACTGATCAGCATTTTAAATCTTTGGATATCTTTTCATATCCTTCTTCTGGATTATAAAATTCAGCTTTTCTTGCAGCCCTGGATGAAATCTGGGAAATGTTCTTACCTTTCTTTATATTATGCAATCTTTGTAAGATCATCTGTGCACTGATTTTATTTTTTACAGACTGTGGTTTAGCTGTGTGCTGTATTTTCCTCCTGTATCACCCCACGTCTGGATGGACACTGATGAACTCTGCGGTCTCTTAATGACCTTTTCATGAATAAACGTTAATCCAAATGATTGTTTTCTCTCTCTTTTTTCTTTGATATCCAGATACTGATCTGACTCGCCCAGTTCTCATGGTCACTTTGTGGATTGACGGCGGAAAATAAACGAGTGAAATTTCACAAGTTGGGCAAAAATAGAAGTTGACACAAGGAAACCAGTAGTGGGAGAAGTAGTCACACATGTACACAAGTGTTACATTGTAAAATACTAAGTTATACATTCAAAGTGCAAAAGTATCAGCATCAAAATATTCTTAAAAGAACAAAATAACCCATTTCCAACTGTTAATGGTGGAGCTAGTTCTTAGTTCTGGGTTCTTATCGTGTCCCGTCTTGATTAGATTTCGCTGCGTAGTTCCAAGATTTTTAATTCAACTCAGAGACTTCCAAGTTTCTTGACCAGAATCCATCCATCCATCCATTTTCTACCGTTTATCCTGTATTTAGGGTCACGGGGGGGCTGGAGCCGATCCCAGCTGTCATTGGGTGAAGGCAGGGTACACCCTGGACAGGACGCCAGTTGACCAGAAACGATAACTCTAATTAGTGTCCTCCTTAATACGTGATATCCATGAGTTTGTGGTCTTATATTCTTAAGAAGCTCCCTTATTCATATCAAAACACACACTCACCACTATCATCATTGTAAGTCGGTTATACTTCTTGTGTGTTTATATTAAGACCACTTCCTTTACTCACTTGGTTTAATCTTTAAGTTAGTCAATAAATACACATTAATCATTAAGTCGTTGTCCGTGTATATTTCTTCTGAGCAGAATACAAAGATCCCACATTTCACAGCTTATGATCTGAAGAGTGAGATTGATTTATTGAAATTATATTGATTGGTTCCTAACTGATTAATAGTGATCATCAGAGTCATTAAATTAAACTTTGTAAATTCCTGTTGACCAACAGGTGGTGCCCCGATTCTAATAGCAGACAGTGGAATCTACAAAGTCTTATTTTCTTTGCTGCCGTATTTTACAAATAACATGTTGATGGAACAAAGTCCAAGTGCTGCTCCCCTCTCTCTCTCTCGGAGTGCATGCTGGGAGTGAGCGTGGTAAGCGCGAGTGAGTGTGTTGCGGAGATCTAGAGTTTTCTGACTCTTTTTTGCTTTATTTTTTTCCAATTCTCTTGGTTAATATCCGTTGTATTTGTTATTGTGTGTTTGTTTGGAGGAGGTTTGTTTGTGGGTTTGCGGAGGTAGCGTGGCCGCTCAGCATGGCTGCTGCTGGAGGCCCCGGCTTAACCACGCTGACGCGCCGACACGCAATCAAACTTTCCCCGGCGGTCGGCTGCTCCGTGGAGGAGTGCAGCCTGGCTGTAGGTGAGGAAGTGGGCTATGGAAGCGTTAAATCTGCGTCCAGAATGAACAGTGCGGTGGTGATTTTTCTGGACAGCACAGAAAAAGTGAATAGATTGCTAGAGAGCGGGATTATGGTAAAAGGTACGTTCACCCCTGTGTCATCACTAGTTAACCCTGCAAAAAAGGTTATCATCTCAAATGTCCCCCCCTTTCTGAAGAATGAGCTATTGGAAAAAGAGCTAGCGAGACACGGACAGCTGGTGTCCCCCGTGAGGATGATCCCCATTAGCTGCAAGTCTCCCCACCTGAAGCATGTCGTATCTTTCAGGAGACAAGTGTTCATGGTCCTTAAGAAAAATTATGAGGAGCTGAATTTGGTTTTTAGATTTAGGATCGACGATTATGATTACATTGTACATGTGACCTCGGACACAATGAAACGTTTTGGCTGTGGAGCCGAAGGGCATATGATTCGCTCGTGTCCGGGGGGGGCCGCGGCTGGGACCGGTGGCGGTGCCCCTGCGCCGGCCGAGCCGCGGAGGAACACGCAGGATCCTCAGAAAGGAAACAGGGCTGACAGCGATCAGGAAGGCGAGGGCACGGAGGATCAGATGAGTCAGGAAGGTGAGCAGACAGTTGCTGAGCTGCAGGTAGATATTGGTCACACCGCGACCCGTGCTGCGGAGTCTGTATTGTACGAAGACGATGAATGATGATGATGTTTTTAAACTGTCGAGTAAAAGGAAAAATCCCGAAAACAAACCAAACAGTGAGCAGGTGTCTAAGGTGTCAAAGACAACCCCTGTGTGCCCCTCCTCTCAGTCAGGGGACAGTCTGGTGAGCACACAGGACAGTGGAGGGGAGGCCACATGGAGCTCGCAGATGGAGGCCCAGAGTGTTTACTCCAGCGGCAGAATCCGCTCGTTTCTACAAGAAACGAAAGGGATGAGACAAGTCAAAGTGGAGGATTACTTCCCAGATTTATAGCTGTTCCTTGACTCTGTTAAATTTTCCTCAAGGAACACAGGAAGCTCTGGCCAGCAGGCTTTCACTGATAAGGAGGTGTTTCGCCTCAGAAAGCTGGGGGTAAGAATTCGGTCACAAATGGCTAATGATTGAGTTTTGACTGTTGTCCTCCTTTTTCTGTGTGTTCCTCTGCGGTCTCTTTCTTTCTTTTCACAATGTGTGACATCAAACTGGGATCTTTAAACATCAATGGTGCCAGGGAGGAAGCGAAGAGAATTGGCCTTTTTAGTTTGTTTTCGGCTAGAAAACTAGATGTAGTTTTTTTGCAAGAAACACACAGTACAGCTGAGAGTGAGCCTGCATGGAAAAGGGGGTGGGATGGAGAAGTCGTCCTCAGCCACAAGAGCAGCAACAGTGGAGGAGTTGCTGTCCTGTTCTCTAGGGGGTTTTCGCCCATTTCTTATAGCACTGAAAACATTATTGAAGGTCGCTTGTTGAAGATACAAGCTGTGTTTGAAAATATAAAAATGACTTTTGTTAATGTTTATGCTCCCACTGTGGGTAGAGAACGGGTTGTTTTTCTAGACATTTTAAACACTGTTGTCAACTGCAGTGGGGAGGGTTACTTGTTCCTGGGTGGTGATTTTAACTGTACTGCAAACGCCACTCTAGACAGGAACCATCCAGAACCGCATCAAGCCTCCAAGAGCTGTTTAATCAAACTACTTGAAGAAAATGATCTATGTGACACTTGGAGGCATTTCCACTCCACACAGCGGCAGTACACGTGGGTTCATGCTAGAGATAACTCTCTATCCATGGCCAGGCTTGATAGAGTTTACTGTTTTAGACGGCAGATCAATGTGCTTCGGAGTTGCTCTATACACCCTGTAGGAGTTTCAGATCACTCTTTGGTACAGGTTTCCATTTTTATCAAGAACGTTAAATGTAGCATTGCCTATTGGCATTTCAATGTAGCCTTGCTGTCTGATACTGTTTTTAGAAATGCTTTCACTTTGTTTTGGAAGAACCACACAGAGACAAAATCTCGATACACCTCACTACAGCAGTGGTGGGATATAGGGAAGGGTCAAATAAAGCAGCTGTGCCTGCAGTACACTCTCAATGTTACAAGGGACATGACCAGGTCTATGAAAGATCTGGAGAGAGAAATAGTGGCGCTGCAAGATTTAGCAGCTTCCACAGGAGAAGGAGAACATATTAAAGTTCTCAAAAGGGTCATTCCGTGTCATGTCATGAAATGCCTCCCACCTGACCATCTCAGAATGTCCTGAAAAAGTTTGAGTACAAAGACACACTTGGTAATAGGACAAATCCAAAATATTAGGTCTCTACTGTCAACAGTTTTCTCATGAAATGTCATTGAATGAAGGGTAGTTTAGACGGTTTTTGGCATCATACTCTGAAAAGCCATTTTTAAATGGCATTATCTGGAAAATTATCTCACCTGTGGCCTTCAAAATTTCTACAGTGTATATCTGTTACTAATAGCCTCCAGACATGAAATATCAGGGGTGTAGCTTAATGATAACCTAGTATGGTAGGTACTTAAAATGAGGCTTGTTGAAATAAAGTAGTACATTTGAAGAGTGGCTG
The DNA here is from genome assembly GCF_963514095.1 of Eutrigla gurnardus. Lineage (NCBI taxonomy): Eukaryota > Metazoa > Chordata > Actinopteri > Perciformes > Triglidae > Eutrigla > Eutrigla gurnardus. The sequence continues at coordinate 13,531,189 of NC_139933.1, read as the reverse complement.
AGCCCCCATTTTTACAGATAAAAGACTTCTATCACTTCTGCCTCTATCTCTGGGGTTAGCTTAAACATTCTACAAAATATGGTCTCTCTTAGATTATTAGTTTCACAGATATTAAGGCTCAAAAATGGAAGTTAACACATCTTTGCCCAACTTCAGAATCATATTCCAAAAAACTGACAACACGTATCAGGTCCAAACTTACTTTTTTTGAAAGATCATATTCTTGTTAAAATCATATTAAAAAATCAGGAGGGTGTTTTGCCTCATTTTGTCGCAGTGATTTTTTTAAAATCCTGATATTGGTGGGGTTTTTGTGGCTGGTTTTGGTACTGCATTTCCTAATAGCCTACCAGTAAACATCACAGGAGGGCAATTCAAATGTGTTTTTTACCATTTACCAAAGACTTACATGTGCCTAAATGCTACTGATAAATTTAGCCTCACGAAAACATTAAAATGTAGCACAGTTGTAGTTACAGAGGCAATAAGTCCTTGAATGTGAGTCCTTGAAACATGGTGAAAGCAGCTCCTCCCCAAGAAGGGAGATCTACAACTAATAAAGAACTGGCGGCCAGTAGCTTTGCTCTGCACAGACTATAAAATCTTGTCCAAGGTACTGGCCATGAGGCTAAGAAAAGTGATGGAGCATGTCATTCACATTGACCAGACGTATTGTGTACCCAGCAGGCTAATATCTGACAATGTTTCTCTAATTCGGGACATTTTGGACCTCCAGTTCATTGGGCTGCGGCCTTGGTCTGATTTCTATAGATCAAGAAAAGGCATTTGACCGAGTTGAACACCAGTACTTGTGGCAGACACTAAACGCTTTTGGTTTCAACTCTGGTCTCATAGCCAAGATCCAGGTCTTGTACAGTGACATTGAGAGTGTACTAAAGATTAACGGTGGGTTAAGTGCTCCTTTTAAGGTGCGGAGGGGGGGTCAGACAGGGCTGCTCCCTGTGTGGCATGCTCTACTCCATAGAGCCTCTTCTACACCAACTGAGACGGCGCCTTTCAGGTATAACCCTCCCTGGTTGTCAAAAACGTTTAAATTGTCTGCGTATGCTGATGACGTTGTGGTCATTGTAAAAAAACAAGATGATATTGATGTCCTTGTCGAAACTGCTGATGTGTTTGGTACATTATCCTCAGCTAAAGTCAACTGGGGAAAAAGTGAAGCCTTGGCAACCAGTGGCGAGGTAAGCAGGCAGATCATCTTACCTCAGGGGCTACAATGGAACAAGGGGGGCTTAAAATACCTTGGTGTGTATCTTGGTGATGAACCTTTTAAGTGCAGGAACTGGGACAATGTCTTAGAGATGGTTGAAGGGCGACTAAAAAGGTGGAAATGGATTTTACCACACACTTCCTTTAAAGGACGCATTTTAATAATAAACAATTTGGTATCCTCAATGCTGTGGCACCGACTGGCGTGTGTGGACCCCCCGCCGCGTCTCCTGGCCAGGATACAAGCTTTGCTGGTCAACTTCTTCTGGGACCGTCTGCACTGGGTCCCACAGAGTGTGCTGTTTCTGCCCAAGGAGGACGGAGGACAGGGACTCATCCATCTGGCCAGCAGGGGCGCTGCTTTCCGACTTCGCTTCATCCAGAGGCTCCTCGCTGGTCCAGCAGACCTCGTCTGGAGGCCCATAGCCCTAGCCATACTAAGACGGGCTGGAGGGTTGGGTCTCGCTGAGGCCCTGTTCCTGATGGACCTGAGTGCTCACAAACTGTGCAACCTTCCAACTTTTTATAATGGACTGTTTGCAGTATGGAGGTTGTTCGTCAAGCAGAATCCAGCCAACTGCGTTTCTTTGTTCTGGCTTTTGAGAGAGCCAGTGGTGTACGGGACTCGCCTCAACGTGGAGCGCACAGCGGGATCTTCCGTGCTACAGCTGTTTCGCCCAGCGGGGGTCGTCACGCTGGGACACGTGGTGCAACAGTGTGGACCAGGTTTGACCAACGCTGCAGCTCTGGCATCTCGTGTGGGAGTCAGGTCTGTCAGGTCCATCACTCACCTGCTTAACACCTGGAGAGGTGAGCTGACACAGACTGAACTCTCCTTACTAACAGCTCACTGTAACGGACACCGTCAGCCCAAAAGTGAGGACCCCTTCCCTGCACTGACACTTGTTCCTGATTTTAAAAACTGCACCGGTAAACTGCTGGAGTTCAGCAACACTCCACCAAACGGGTTGAATGACATCAGAGGCAAAACCATGTATAGACTGTTGGTTCAGGTCCTGAACAAGGACAAGCTCAGTGGTCGGACTGACACCCCCTGGAGAGCTCATTTAGGGCTCAATGATGAGGTGAGACCTGCGTGGAGAGCGCTATACAAACCACCAATAACTAAAAGAGTCGGAGATCTGCAGTGGAGAATTCTCCACGGGATTGTAGCTGTAAACGCTTTTATTTCGTTGATGAATCCAAATGTTAATGAGATGTGTCCTTTCTGCTCGCAGAGAGAGACTGTGTTTCACTGCTTTATGGACTGTGACAGACTGGATTCTTTGTTTCAGCTGCTGGAGTGAATATTCACAATGCTCGGAGGCACTTTTTCAATGGAAATGTTCATTTTTGGTTGTCCTTACAGACAGAGGAAAAGACAGAATTGTCAGTTGTTTAATTTTAGATTGGGCCAAGCTAAAATGGCGATCTACCTCAGTCGCAGAAACAAAGTGGAAAGCTTTCTGGATGTTGACACAGCAACTTTATTCGTTAGAATGGTTAAGGTCAGAGTACATGTTGATTTTAGTTTTTACAGAGCCACAAACAACATGAAAGAGTTCTCCAACACATGGAGCTGCAATAATGTTTTATGTTCTGTTATAGAAAATGAGTTGTTTTTTGGACCCGTTTTGAGGTAAATCATGTTTTTGCATTTTTTTGTTGTTTATTTATTCTTTTCTTTTAATTATTTACTTCCTTTTTTGAAAATGCAAAGGTCCTTGTACTTAAAGACTGTAGTAAGTAAATAAAGAGGTTTGAAAATTAAAAAAAAAAAAAAAAAAAATTCTCTCTCTTCTACTCTCTCTCTCTCTCTCTCTCTCTCTCTCTCTCTCTCTCTCTCTCACACACACACACACACTTCCTTGTTCCCTCCCCTTCAGATCTACTGTGTGTGGATGGGTGTAACCAACATGGGGGTGAAGTGCAGCAGCTGACAGGCCACCTTCACTGCAAACACACAGTGTTGTTGAGATCAGACCTCAGACCAGTTTCACGTCTCACTAAGTGAAACTCAGACAGTCGTCGTCGCTGAGAGGTGAAATGGCGCAGAAAGGAGTTCAGCTGGACCGGGAAACCTTCTCTTGTTCCATCTGTCTGGATCTACTGAAGGATCCGGTGACTCTTCACTGTGGACACAACTACTGCATGAAGTGTATTGGAAGCTTCTGGGATGAGAAGGAGATCTACAGCTGCCCTCAGTGTAGGCAGACCTTCATACCGAGGCCTGTCCTGCTGAAAAACACCATGTTGGCAGATCTGGTGGAGGAGCTGAAGAAGACTGGACTCCAAGCTGCTCCTGCTGGTCTCTGCTATGCTGGACCTGAAGATGTGGCCTGTGATTTCTGCACTGGGAGGAAACTGAAAGCCCTCAAGTCCTGTCTGGTGTGTCTGGCCTCTTACTGTGAGAAACACCTCCAGCCTCATCATGAATCAGCAGCATTTAAGAAACACCGGCTGGTGGAGCCCTCCAACAAGCTCCAGGAGAACATGTGCTCTCGTCACGATGAGGTGATGAAGATGTTCTGCCGTACTGATCAGCAGTCTATCTGTTATCTCTGCTCTGTGGACGAACATAAAGGCCACGACACAGTCTCAGCTGCAGCAGAAAGGACCGAGAGGCAGAGAGAGCTGGAGGGGAGTCGACTAAACATCCAGCAGAGAATCCAGGACAGAGACAAAGATGTGAAGCTGCTCCACCAGGAGGTGGAGGCCATCAACCACTCTGCTGATAAAGCAGTGGAGGACAGTGAGGAGATGTTCACGGAGCTGATCTGTCTCATGGAGAGAAGACGCTCTGACGTGAAGCAGCAGGTCAGATCCCAGCAGGAAACTGAAGTGAGTCGAGTCGGAGAGCTTCAGGAGAAGCTGCAGCAGGAGATCAGTGAGCTGAAGAGGAGAGACGCTGAGCTGGAGAAGCTCTCACACACAGAGGATCACAACCAGTTTCTACACGACTACCCGTCACTGTCACCACTCAGTGAGTCCACACACTCATCCAGCATCAACGCCCGTCCTCCTCGCCGCTACTTTGAGGACGTGACGGCGGCGCTGTCAGAAGTCAGAGATGGACTACAGGAAGTTCTGACACACAGATGGACAAACGTCTCACTGGCAGGGACTGAAGTGGATGTTTCACTGCCACAACCAGAACCCAAGACCAGAGCTGGATTCTTGAAATATTCACGTGAAATCACACTGGATCCAAACACAGCACACAAACGTCTGTTATTATCTGAGGGGAACAGAAAAGCAACATTAATGACTCAACAGCAGTCTTATTCTAGTCACCCAGACAGATTCACTGGACGTCATCAGGTCCTGAGTAGAGAAAGTCTGACTGGCCGTTGTTACTGGGAGGTGGAGAGGAGAGGAGGAGTTGGTGTAGCAGTCGCATACAAGAGTATCAGTAGAACAGGAGACTGTGTGTTTGGATACAATGAGAAATCCTGGTCGTTATATTGTATCGACAACAGATATACGTTCTTCTACAACTTAGTTCAAACTCCCGTCTCAGGTCCTCCGTCCTCCAGAGTAGGAGTGTTCCTGGATCACAGAGCAGGTATTCTGTCCTTCCACAGCGTCTCTAAGACCATGACTCTCCTCCACAGAGTCCAGACCACGTTCACTGAGCCCCTCTATGCTGGACTTTGTGTTAATATGGCAGGCAGTGGTGAGTTCTGTCAACTCAACTAGACAGAAGTCATTTAAGAGTTGAATGACTTCACCTCCTCCTCCTCCTCCTCTTGTCCTCCTCCTCCCCTCCTCCCGTCCTTCTCCTCTCCGCCTCCTTCTCTCCTCTATTTGAATCCCATTAAAAATAAAATAAATGTTTTGCTTATGTTTTCTTTCCAGAATGGTACACAGCTTGAAAATTCTACCATTTTTCTTCAAGTCCCTCCTTATTGTGTGTCTTGAAACAGCCTTTTGTGCAGAGAAGCCTGTATTTCAGCTGAAGTTACTTGTGTTTTTTTCTTTGCATCCCGACCAATTGTCCTGGTAGTTGTGGCTGAAATCAAACTGGCCGTGGCTTGGTATCATCAGAACCACTCATTTCCACTTCTTTATCACAGTTTGAACACTACTGATCAGCATTTTAAATCTTTGGATATATTTCCATATCCTTCTTCTGGATTATAAAATTCAGCTTTTCTTGCAGCCCTGGATGAAATCTGAGAAATTTTCTAACCTTTCTTTATATTATGCAATCTTTGTAAGATCATCTGTGCACTGATTTTATTTTTTACAGACTGTGGTTTAGCTGTGTGCTGTATTTTCCTCCTGTATCACCCCACGTCTGGATGGACACTGATGAACTCTGCGGTCTCTTAATGACCTTTTCATGAATAAACGTTAATCCAAATGATTGTATTCTCTCTCTTTTTTCTTTGATATCCAGATACTGATCTGACTCGCCCAGTTCTCATGGTCACTTTGTGGATTGATGGCGGAAAATAAACGAGTGACATTTCACAAATTGGGCAAAAATAGAAGTTGACACAAGGAAACCAGTAGTGGGAGAAGTATTCACACATGTACACAAGTGTTACATTGTAAAATACTAAGTTATACATTCAAAGTGCAAAAGTATCAGCATCAAAATATTCTTAAAAGTACAACATAAACCATTTCCAGCTGTTAATGGGGGAGCTAGTTTTTTAGTTCCGGGTTCTTATCGTGTCCCGTCTTGATTAGATTTCGCTGCGTAGTTCCAAGATTTTTAATTCAACTCAGAGACTTCCAAGTTTCTTGACCAGAAACGATAACTCTAATTAGTGTCCTCCTTAATGTCACACAGCGGTGATGGGTGTCCTGTCTTCGGTTTTCTGTCTTGTGAATTTTATGTTTTATTTTGAAAAGTAACTCTCCTCTCGTTTCAGGTCACTTGCCCTTCCTCATGTGTCTCCAGTCTGAGGTCATCCCTAATCCCTGATTGTTGTCACCTGTGCTCCCCTCCCTGTTGTCTATATAGTCTGTCTTCCCCTGTCTCGTTGCCAGAGTATTTCGTCCCACGTCTGAATCTAGCCTATGACCACAGCCATCGATCTCGACCAAGTCTTCTTTGTTCAGTGTTTCAGGTATTCCTCTAGACGACTGATTTTCTGTTTGTTAAAGTTTTTCAGTTCCTAGTGTATAGATAGATTCTCGTAGTAGTTTTGTCCTCCTCTTTTGGGAGCGTTTTCTGTTTGCAGTCTTATAGTGCTTTGTTATTTTCCTCCCTTGTTGGAGCGTTTTTTGATCTCGTGTTTTTCCCATGTTCGTTATTTGATCCTCCGGTAGTAGTCTCGTGTCCTCCCTTTTGGAGTGTTTTCTGTTCTTGCGATTAGCTTTAGAGTCAGTGTAGATAATCTTTTCACAGTCCCATATCCTCCCTTTTTGGAGCATTTTTCTTTTGTTAAAGTTTATAATTTAGTCACTGGTAGAGTAGACATTTAGTTAGCCTTTTGTTTTGTATCCTCCCCTGCGGCGCGTTTTCCTTTTGTGGTGTTTGTATGTCCGCCTCCTTCCCTATCCCCGCTCCCCTTACCCTTTTCCCATCCCTCTCTCTCCCCCTTTCCTGAAGTTAGGATTCTAGTGAATTTTCATAGCCATTGTGTTGTCACTCGTTTATTGGGATTCGTGTGAACCTGTTAATAAAAGCTTGGATCTACTGTCCTCACTCTGCGCCCGAGTCCTCCTTCTAGTCCAGGTCTGACACTTAATACGTGATATCCATGAGTTATATTCTTAAGAAGCTCCCTTATTCATATCAAAACACACACTCACCACTATCATCATTGTACGTCGATTATACTTCTTGTGTGTTTATATTAAGACCACTTCCTTTACTCACTGTTTAATCGTTAAGTTAGTCAATAAATACACATTAATCATTAAGCCGTTGTCTATTTCTTCTGAGCAGAATACAAACATCCCTATTTCACAGCTTATGATCTGAAGAGTGAGATTGATTTATTGAAATGATATTGATTGGTTCCTAACTGATTAATAGTGGTCATCAGAGTCATTAAATTAAACTTTGTAAATTCCTGTTGACCAACAGGTGGTGCCCCGATTCTAATAGCAGACAGTGGTATCTACAAAGTCTTATTTTCTTTGCTTCCCTGTATTTTACAAGTAACATGTTGATGGAACAAAGTCCAAGTGCTGCTCCCCTCTCTCTCTCTCTCTCTCTCACACACACACACACACACACACACACACACACAGTTTCACTTCTCACTAAGTGAAACTCAGACAGTCGTCGTCGCTGAGAGGTGAAATGGCACAGAAAGGAGTTCAGCTGGACCGGGAAACCTTCTCTTGTTCCATCTGTCTGGATCTACTGAAGGATCCGGTGGCTCTTCACTGTGGACACAACTACTGCATGAAGTGTATTGGAAGCTTCTGGGATGAGAAGGAGATCTACAGCTGCCCTCAGTGTAGGCAGACCTTCATACCGAGGCCTGTCCTGCTGAAAAACACCATGTTGGCAATTTTGGTGGAGGAGCTGAAGAGGACTGGACTCCAAGCTGCTCCTGCTGGTCTCTGCTATGCTGGACCTGAAGATGTGGCCTGTGATTTCTGCACTGGGAGGAAACTGAAAGCCCTCAAGTCCTGTCTGGTGTGTCTGGCCTCTTACTGTGAGAAACACCTCCAGCCTCATCATGAATCAGCAGCATTCAAGAAACACCGGCTGGTGGAGCCCTCCAACAAGCTCCAGGAGAACATGTGCTCTCGTCATGATGAGGTGATGAAGATGTTCTGCCGTACTGATCAGCAGTCTATCTGTTATCTCTGCCCTGTGGACGAACATAAAGGCCACGACACAGTCTCAGCTGCAGCAGAAAGGACCGAGAGGCAGAGAGAGCTGGAGGGGAGTCGACTAAACATCCAGCAGAGAATCCAGGACAGAGACAAAGATGTGAAGCTGCTCCACCAGGAGGTGGAGGCCATCAACCATTCTGCTGATAAAGCAGTGGAGGACAGTGAGGAGATGTTCACGGAGCTGATCCGTCTCATGGAGAGAAGACGCTCTGACGTAAAGCAGCAGGTCAGATCCCAGCAGGAAACTGAAGTGAGTCGAGTCGGAGAGCTTCAGGAGAAGCTGCAGCAGGAGATCAGTGAGCTGAAGAGGAGAGACGCTGAGCTGGAGAAGCTCTCACACACAGAGGATCACAACCAGTTTCTACACGACTACCCGTCACTGTCACCACTCAGTGAGTCCACACACTCATCCAGCATCAACGCCCGTCCTCCTCGCCGCTACTTTGAGGACGTGACGGCGGCGCTGTCAGAAGTCAGAGATGGACTACAGGAAGTTCTGACACACAGATGGACAAACGTCTCACGGGCAGGGACTGAAGTGGATGTTTCACTGCCACAACCAGAACCCAAGACCAGAGCTGGATTCTTGAAATATTCACGTGAAATCACACTGGATCCAAACACAGCAGACGTACGTCTGTTATTATCTGAGGGGAACCGAAAAGCAACATATCATCCATTCCAGGGTTATTCTAGTCACCCAGACAGATTCACTGGACGTCATCATGTCCTGAGTAGAGAAAGTCTGACTGGCCGTTGTTACTGGGAAGTGGAGAAAGGAGGTGGTGAAGTTGGTGTAGCAGTCGCATACAAGAGTATCAGTAGATCAGGAGCCTGGCAAGATCAATTTGGATTCAATGAGAAATCCTGGTCGTTATATTGTATCGACAACAGATATACGTTCTTCTACAACTTTGATGACACTCCCGTCTCAGGTCCTCCGTCCTCCAGAGTAGGAGTGTTCCTGGATCACAGAGCAGGTATTCTGTCCTTCTACAGCGTCTCTAAGACCATGACTCTCCTCCACAGAGTCCAGACCACGTTCACTGAGCCCCTCTATGCTGGACTTTGTGTTAATATGGCAGGCAGCGGTAAGTTCTGTCAACTCAACTAGACCGAAGGCATTTAAGAGTTGAATGACTTCACCTCCTCCTCCTCCTCTTGTCCTCCTCCTCCCCTCCTCTTGTCCTCCTCCTCTCCCCCTCCTTCTCTCCTCTATTTGAATCCCATTAAAAAAAAAATAACTGTTTTGCTTATGCTTCATCGAGAATGGTACACAGCTTGAAAATTCTACCATTTTGGTTCAAGTCCCTCCTTATTGTGTGTCTTGAAACAGTAACACCAGTAAAACCAGTACATGTAGCACACGGCCCTCGTCAGGCGTGGAGCATAATATAAATAACCATTCTTTATATTATGCAATCTTTCTAAGATCATCTGTGCACTGATTTTATTTTTTACAGACTGTGGTTTAGCTGTGTGCTGTATTTTCCTCCTGTATCACCCCACGTCTGGATGGACACTGATGAACTCTGCGGTCTCTTAATGACCTTTTCATGAATAAACATTAATCCAAATGATTGTTTTCTCTCTCTTTTTTCTTTGATATCCAGATACTGATCTGACTCGCCCAGTTCTCATGGTCACTTTGTGAACTGATGGCGGATAATAAACGAGTGACATTTCACAAGTTGGGCAAAAGCAAAAGGCAATGGGTTCAGAAGAACATAATGAATACAAATAAATGCACAAAAATGGAAGTTGACACAAGGAAACCAGTAGTGGGAGAAGTATTCACACATGTACACAAGTGTTACATTTTAAAATACCGTATTTTCCGCACTATAAGGCGCACCTAAAAACCTTCAATTTTCTCAAAAGCCGACAGTGCGCCTTATAATCCGGTGCGCCTTATATATGGATCAATATTGAGCCGCAACAGGTCTCGCAACTACGGTAAGCAGCTGCAGACTCGATTTTCCCCCGTAGAAGAAGTAGCGCGCGGTGCATGCTGGGATATATGACTGCGCGAGGCGTGCCGTTTCATTTCCATTGGTGTTTAAAGACCCCAAAATGGCTCCTATTAAGAGACACGCCTACGACGCAGAGTTTAAACTCAAGGCGATCAGTCACGCAGTAGAACACGGGAATAGAGCAGCAGCGAGAGAATTTAACATTAACGAATCAATGGTGCGGAAGTGGAGGAAGCAACAAGATGACCTGCGCCAAGTAAAGAAGACTAAACAGAGTTTCCGAGGGAACAACGCGAGATGGCCACAGTTGGAGGACAAACTCGAACAGTGGGTTGTTGAACAGAGAGCAGCAAGTAGAAGTGTCAGTACAATCACTATTCGAATGAAGGCAACAGCGCTAGCACGCAAACTTAACATCAATGAATTTAGAGGCGGTCCTTCTTGGTGCTTTCGGTTTATGAAAAGACGTCATCTATCCATCCGCACACGAACTACTGTTTCACAGCAACTGCCAAAAGACTACCAAGAAAAGCTGGCCACTTTCCGCGCATACTGCAAAAACGAGATTACTGAAAAAAAGATCCGGCCAGAGCACATCATCAACATGGACGAGGTTCCACTCACCTTTGACATTCCTGTGAACCGCACTGTGGATAAAACGGGAGTACGTACGGTAAATGTTCGCACCACAGGGAATGAGAAGTCATCCTTCACTGTAGTTCTCGCCTGCCAGGCTAATGGTCAGAAACTTCCACCCATGGTTATTTTCAAGAGGAAGACCTTGCCAAAAGAAAACTTTCCAGCCGGCGTCGTCATCAAAGCTAACTCGAAGGGATGGATGGATGAAGAAAAGTTGAGTGAGTGGTTGAGAGAAATTTACGTGAAGAGACCGGGTGGCTTTTTTCACACAGCTCCTTCCCTATTGATCTACGACTCCATGTGCGCCCATATCACCGATGGTGTCAAAAAACAAGTGAAGCACACTAATTCAACACTCGCCGTCATTCCGGGTGGATTGACAAAAGAACTCCAGCCGCTAGATGTTGGTGTCAACAGGGCATTCAAAGCTAGACTGCGAACTGCGTGGGAGCAGTTGATGACAGAAGGCGAACACACGTTCACCAAGACGGGGAGACAGCGCCGGACGACATACGCCACTATCTGCCAGTGGATCGTTAATGCCTGGGCTGACATATCAGTCTCAACTGTGGTCCGAGCTTTCAGGAAGGCAGGAATCATCACTGAACTGCCAGACAACAGCAGCGACACTGACTCTATTAACGACGACGTTGACGAGACGGAGCCGGGCATGTTGGATGCCGTACTCGCCCAACTGTTTAATTCGGACAACTGAAGAAGAAGAATTCGAGGGATTCGTGGATGAGGAATAAATTAATAAAGTGAGCTTTACGTGTTTATTTTGTGTGTTGTGAATATGGACATTAACGTTTGAACAACGTTGTTATTGTTATATTGTTATTGCTTTGCACTATTTTGAGTGTTACTATATTGTGATTGCACTAACGTTTGATTTACCGTAACAGTATCAGACTTTTTTTACGGACGTTTTTTACGTGTTTACTGAATCGAGGAAAAGTTCCCCTCCACTATGTGATATAAATGTTGCACTACATGTTATACCTTGCTGTTGTTAAAAGTTAAACTGTCACGAAAATACTACGTTACTGACTTTACCTCGGGGAAAATAATAAAACAGCTGTTCATTTTGGGAGTGAACGGAGTTGTCAGAACGCTGGTTTGTACCGGTAATCTATTACGGTAATAAAGTTTGACTGACCTGTCTGACTGTTTTGTTGACATTCCCTTTAGCGCAGCTCCATCTAATGGATGCATAACGTAACCCCAGCCTCTATTGTAGCATCTATTCTATGCACCTTATAATGCAGTGCGCCTTATATATAAAAAAAGTTTTAAAATAGGCCATTCATTGAAGGTGCGCCTTATAATGTGGTGCGCCGTATAGTGCGGAAAATACGGCTAAGTTATACATTCAAAGTGCAATAGTATCAGCATCAAAATATTCTTAAAAGAACAAAATAACCCATTTCCAGCAGTTAATGGTGGAGCTAGTTCCGGGTTCTTATCGTGTCCCGTCTTGATTGGATTTCGCTGCGTAGTTCCAAGATTTTTAATTCAACTCAGAGACTTCCAAGTTTCTTGACCAGTGTCAGGCCGGGACAAGGACGAAGACACAGATGCAGAGTGAGACGAAAACAGGCTCTTTATTTTCAGTACTTCAATGACAGAGTGATGCAAATAACAGGCTATAAACACTGGACATATACATAGGAAAGTCGCGGAAGTACTGGGCACTAATGTTCCCCTAACGGGAACAGGGAAACGGGAATCACTCCGGACGGAGGCTTGGGGGGAAAACTAAGGGCATAAACTAATGCACGGGAAAACGCGAGAAATAATAATCACTCCAACGGAGGCTATGAGGGCTCTACGGGCATAAACATAAACGGGGAAAATACGGGAAATAATAATCACTCCTACGGAGGAAACGAAAAGACAGGAATCTACGCTGCGCTAAAGGGGAATGCTATCAAACTCTTACAAAACAAAACCCACTCTTAAGGAGGAATCAGGCGAGGCTATGAACCATACGGGGCTATGCTAGCGGAAACAAAAGTCACTCCAAAAGGGAGGAAAAACGGGGCAAAACAAAAGACACTCCAACGGAGGTCAGCACAAGGCTATAAACAAAAGAGCGAGCTAAACTTAGGCTAACCAAAAAACACTTCAACAAAAAAATCACTCTAGACGAGGAAGACGAGAAAACAGGGAACATGGACCTGGCGATACTATACGTGGTTCTTGGCGATGAGTCGGGGTACACGGACAGAACATAATACTTGGACGCCGGACAAGGGAAGACACAGACTATTTAACACATGAGGGTAATGGGGAACAGGTGACAACAGGGATCGGGGAGGACGTCAGACAGGAAACATGTGGGGAAGGGCAAGTGACCTGGAACGAGAGGGGAGTTAATTTCAAAGTAAAACAGGAAATGACAAGATAACGAACCCAGACAAGACACCCCTCACCGTGGCGTGACAGTACCCCCCCCCTAGGGCCGACTCCTGACGGCCCAGGCTGTCCCGGCTGGTCCCGGTGGAAGTCCTCAATGAGGGAGGGATCCACGATGTGACGGGCCGGGACTTATTGTCTCTCCTCAGGACCGTAGCCCACCCAGTCCACGAGGTATTGTCTGCCTCGGCCCTGGTTGCGTACTGCTAATTGCCGCTTGACCTTGTAGACGGGACCGCCATCAACTACTGTATCTTGGGTGGTGGAGGGGGCGTGGTGGCTGGCACCATCGGACTGTCCTTGACTGGTTTCACCTGGCTGACGTGGAATGTCGGATGAACGCGTAGAGACCGAGGCAGGCGAAGACGAACCGCTGAGGGGCAGATGACCTTGGTGATGGGGAATGGTCCCACAAAACGGGGAGCCAGCTTCCTGGAGGGAACCCTGAGATGCAGGTCCTTGGCCGAGAGCCACACCCTCTGACCTGTCTGGTAGGCGGGAGCCGGCCATCTTCTGCGGTCCGCCGTCTTCTTGACCCAATCTCCTTGTCAGATCAGCACCTGGCGGGCGGCTTCCCAGATGCGGCGGCAGCGGCGAACTATGGCATGGGCAGAGGGGACTGACGCTTCCCGTTCGTTCACAGGAAAGACTGGAGGTTGGTAACTGTAAGCACAGTGGAATGGAGTGAGCCCTGTGGCAGACGTTGGCAGTGAGTTGTGTGCGTACTCTACCCAGACCAGGTGTTTGCTCCTTCTCGAGGGATTCTGAGAGACCGGTTTCCAATTGCTGGTTGAGGCGTTCGCTCTGGCCGTTAGCCTCCGGGTGATATCCTGACGTCAGGCTGGCCTTAGCTCCGATGAGCCGGCAAAACTCCCTCCAGGACCGGGACACAAACTGGGGCCCCCGGTAAGAGACGCTGTCCCTTGGGAAACCATGGATTCTAAAAACGTTAGTAATCATGATTTCTGCCATCTCTTTGGCAGAGGGCAGCTTAGACAGGGCAATAAATCTAACCATCTTGGAAAAACAGTCTTCCACCATGAGGACCGTGGTACCGGGAGCCCCGTGACGAAGTCCATGGAGATGTCCGACCATGGTCTGGAGGGGATAGGAAGTATCGACAAGTACCGGCTCCATGGCCGGCCACCAGAATCGCCGGGAGATGGCGAACATCGTTCTCCGGACTCCCGGATGGCATGAGAGCAGGGAGGTGTGAGCCCAGTGGATCACCTGTGGGCGCAATTCGACCGGGACAAACAGACGATTGTCTGGGCACCCACTAGGTGGCGGGACTTCACCGTTAGCCTGCTTCACCTCTTCTATTTGCCAAGTTACCGCCCCAACCACACGGGTAAGTGGAAGGATGGTCTCTGGTTCCTTGGCAACAGGCTCGGGGTCGAACAGTCGGGACAGGACGTCCGGCTTGACGTTCTTGGACCCCGGCCTGTAAGAGAGAGAAAAAGAGAAACGGTTCAAAAAAGAGCGCCCACCGGGCCTGGCGAGAATTCAGTCTCTTGGCTTTCCGGATGTATTCTAGATTTTTGTGATCGGTCCAGACTATGAACGGGTGGTCGGCCCCCTCTAGCCAGTGTCTCCACTCCTCCAAGGCGATTTTAACTGCTAGTAGTTCTCTGTTACCGACATCATAGTTTCTTTCCGCTCTGGACAGCCGCCGTGACAGAAAGGCGCATGGGTGCATTTTACCGTCTTGTTTGGAGCGTTGGGAGAGGATGGCCCCGACCCCTTCGTTGGACGCATCCACTTTGACCACGAACTGACGCTGGGGATCTGGCATGGTGAGGATGGGGGCCGAGGTGAAGCGGCGCTTGAGGTCCTGGAATGCCTTCTCTGCCATTAGAGACCACTGGAACTGCACCTGTGTGGAGGTAAGAGCATGGAGGGGGGCCGCTATTGTGCTAAAACCTATGATGAACTGCCTGAAAAAAGTAAGCAAACCCCAGGAACTGCTGCACTTTCTTGCGGCTATCAGGAGTGGGCCATTCGGTTACAGCGCTAATTTTAGCCGGATCCATCTGTACTCTTCCAGGGGCTACAATGAAGCCCAGGAAGGAGATGGTGTCGGCATGGAACACACTTTTCTCTGCTTTAACATACAAACGGTTATCGAGGAGTCTTTTCAGAACCTGGGTCACATGGCTTCGGTGAGTGTCAATGTCTGGGGAGTATATTAAAATGTCATCCAAGTATACATAAACAAAGTGGTCGAGAAAATCCCTCAAAATGTCATTTACCATGGCTTGGAACACGGCCAGAGCGTTGGTGAGTCCAAATGGCATAACCAGGTAGTCGTAGTGACCACTAGGCTTGTTGAACCCGGTCTTTCACTCTTCCCCCTCCCTGATGCGGAACAAATGGTACGCGTTGCTAAGGTCCAGCTTCGTAAATACCTTGGCTAGTTGAAGCTGGTCGAAGACAGAGGACATGAGAGGGAGACGGAAGGGACATGGCTTTGGTCTTGCTGAACACTTCTCTGAGTGGGTGGTAGCAGGAGGGCACCAAGTTCAGGTCCGAGTTCTCGGGTTCTGTGACAGGGTGTACAGACATCAGGTTAACTTCTGCTACGTCATTGCCCAGAGCCGGGTCGACCAAACAATTGTGGGTACAGTCTTTTCCCCAACCCATAATCTTCCTGGATCTCCAATCCACCTTGGGGTTGTGGAGAAACAACCATGGTTGCCCCAGAACCAGTGTGTGAGATGATGCGCTGAACAGGTAAAAACGAATGTTCTCCTGGTGATCGTTAATGTACATGTGTACGGGTTCACTGATGCGGGTGATGAGAAAGAGTTCCTTCCCGTTAAGAGACTCAGCCCTGGTGGGCTTGGCTAGCGGTTCTGACTCAATCCCCAACTTTCTAGCTAAACCCCAGTCCATTAAACTCTCATCCGCCCCTGAGTCGATTAATGCCTTGAGTTCAGTGACTGTGGTGCTTTACCTGGACTCGGGTGAGAGTACATGAAACGGGACCTGGAGCGGTGATCTGACTCACCGCTACGGCTTGCTTCGCCGGGCAGGTGATGACGAGGTGACCAATCTCCCCACAGTAGAAGCACCGGCCCTCCAACTGACGCTTTCGCCTCTCCTCCGGTGAAAGCCGTGCCCTGCCCAGCTGCATGGGATCCTCTCCTCCTTCTGCGGGGGGTAGTGATGCTGCTCCGGCAGGGTGCGGCGGGACACCGACCAGCTCCGTGGCGGTGAACGGCTGCGGCCTCCCCGCTCCGATGTCGCTTGAGTTGTTCACGCCGGTTATCTGTCCGGATGGCTAGCGCGATGAAGTCGTCCAACCCAGTAGGTAGGTCCAGGGGAACAAGAAGATCCTGAATCAGGGCCGCCAGCCCCTTGAGAAACACGTCGTAGAGGGCCGTTGAATTCCATCCGCTCTCCGCACACCAAGTCTTTGCCTTGTCGTATACCGCTCAGCTCCTGCACCTTCTCCCGGTCATCCGACACCGGGACGAAAGTTCTTTTTAATGTTGCCTGGAACTCTGCGTAGGAGCTGCAGACGGCTGATTGCCGACCCCATTCCACGACGCCCAGGCCTTGGCTCTCCCCGTCAGATGGGAGATCATGAATGCTATCATGGACCGGTCCGTGGGAAAAGCATGGGGGTTTAACTAAAAATGAATCGAACAGTCTATTATGAAAGCCTTACAGAGTCCGGGTTCTCCTGAATACTGTGTCGGCGGTGCCAGCTTGCAGCCGGCTCCGGCGTAGGGGGTGGGCGGAGCTGGTGTGGAGGCTGCCGCGGCCAGTCGGGCGCACTGGTCGACCATGCCCTGTAGCTGGGTCGTGAGGTTCCCCATAAGCGCCGCCATTGCCGTCTGGAACTCCTCTTGGCGAGAGAGGCGAGTCACCTGCACGTGCAGTCTCCCGGATAGTCGTTCTGCCTCTGCTGGGTCCATGCTGGTCCGAGTATAACAAGGAAGAGGACTCAGATGCAGAGTGAGACGAAAACAGGCTCTTTATTTTCAGTACTTCAACGACAGAGTGATGCAAATAACAGGCTATAAACACTGGACCTATACATAGGAAAGTCGCGGAAGTACTGGGCACTAATGTTCCCCTTACGGGAACAGGGAAACGGGAATCACTCCGGACGGAGGCTAGGGGGGAAAACTAAGGGCATAAACGAATGCACGGGGAAACGCGAGAAATAATAATCTCTCCAACGGAGGCTATGAGGGCTCTACGGACATAAACATAAACGGGGAAAATACGGGAAATAATAATCACTCCTACGGAGGCAATGAGGGCACTACGGGCATAAACATGAACGGGAAAATACGGGAAATAATAATCACTCCTACGGAGGAAACAAAAAGACAGAAATCTACGCTGCGCTAAAGGGGAATGCTATCAAACTCTTACAAAACAAAACCCACTCTTAAGGAGGAATCAGGTGAGGCTATGAACCATCCGGGGCTATGCTAGCGGAAACAAAAGTCACTCCAAAAGGGAGGAAAAACGGGGCAAAACACTCCAACTCCAACGGAGGTCAGCACAAGGCTATAAACAAAAGAGCCAGCTAAACTTAGTGTAACCAGGTATAAAAGAAACGCACAGTTAACTGAGTACAATAAAAGAAGAGAAACTGGTTATTTTATTTATCTTTATTTGTTTTGCATCGCCAAAGTATCACTTTTCCTACTGCATTTGAATGCACCGCTCAACTCGCATGGTCCCACGTGGGGTACCTAGTTCGGATCCCAGCCGGAGAAGCGAGGGCAGCTGCGTGCTAAGACTGCGGTCAAGCCAGCCGACACTTAAATCTCCGTTGTCAAGCCAGCCGACACTAAAATGGAAGTGCCCCCATATACTCACATTGACGGTAGACGCATGCAGATTGCCCAGATCGGGAGCGAGCGTCGAACTTTACAAAGTTAGCGGAAGGAACCAACCGCGACAACTTCCGGTTTCAAAATAAAAGCTAAACAAATCGTATATTAAAAGAAGCAAATAACAACTTCCGGTTTCAAAATGAAGCCAAACAAACTGTATAAGAAGCAAATATATTTTTATATATGAATTTGAGTTTTTATTCACATTAATTACAAACATATTGCCTGTCTCTTCACAGGAAATTGGCACTTCATTGTGAGGAAATTCTTCATTATGTGTGTTGCTGAAAAGATAATTTAACATTTTTTTCAGAAAATGCCTGGTAGATTTGTGTTCAGGACATCTCTGACTACATACATACTGGAAATCAAGCATTCTTACTGTACCAATGTGGAGAAATTCAAGTATAAAAGTCCCATATTTATACCTGGAGAATTGCATATTTGCCCATATTTGAGCTTCTGTAAAAACAAATTTCTCAATAATTCCTGGCTATGGGTGGTATATTTGACTTCTACACATAATTGACTACAAGTATGTTTAATATGAAGCATTTTTACTGAACAAATGTGGATAAATTCAAGTATAAATGTCCCATATTTATACCTGAGATTGCATTTTTGCCCATATTTGAGCTACTGTAAAAACACTTTGCTCAATAATTCCTGGCTATGGGTGGTATATTTGACTTCTACACATAGAGGACTACAACTATACTTTAAATCAAGCATTTTTACTGTAGCAATGTGGAGAAATTCAACAACAAAGTCCCATATTTATACCTGGAGATTGCATTTTTGCCCATATTTGAGCTACTGTAAAAACACTTTGCTCAATAATTCCAGAATGATACTGATTGATTTGTGTTGAGGACATCTCTGACTACACACATACTGAAAATCAAGCATTCTTACTGTACCAATTAAGAGAAATTACAAATTAAATGGCCTACATTCACATTGATGAATAGTTTGTATATATTCCAATAATTCCAGAATAAAACTGAATGTGTCAAATTTAATTATCACAAACTGTTCACATAAAATCTTGTTGAAATTCCTTAAAACACGTTTAATTCACAGAATTTCTCAACAAGAATTTGACACAAAAGGTGCAGGGGGCTGTCAGAAGCATTATTATATAGTGAACAAATGAACAAACAAATAAATAAAAACAATAGTTCCCTGCAGTGTTATAAAGTAAAAATAAGGCCACTACTCCATGTGCATACACAGAAAAAAGTGTATCATAGGGGGAAAAAATAGGTTGTACACACTGTTTATCGATTCGTTACAGACACAGACAGCAATTCCACTCAGTAGTACTCATATTTGTAACTTGCGCACGTACACACTCATTCACACACATAATACACTTACATTACACTACAAGGAACCTTGGAATCAGGTGAACTTGCACAAACTCTACAATAATAGAACCTGCAACAACTCCTTTTTTATTTTAAGGGCCCCAACGGACATTTTTGGTTTTAGTGTGCACACTACTTTTTTATTTTTCTTACTGTTTGGGTTAATATTTTGTATTCTGTACAAACCAGACAAATCATTTTGTCCACTGTAAAAAATATAAGAGTGGCTACTCAATTGTTACTCTTGCGTCTGCCTCATTATTGTTGCTCAGTACAGTGGCTCCTCTCGAATTTAGTTTCTTCTGATTCTGGTCCAGGTCTTATCATCAGATCAACTTCTTATTATACTGTAATTCACTTTTACACTGCTAAAATTGGTTACATTAGGCTAACCAAAACACACTACAACAAAAAATCACTCTAGACGAGGAAGACGAGAAAACAAGGAACATGGACGTGGTGATACTATACGTGGTTCTTGGCGATGAGTCGGGGTACATGGACGGAACGTAATACTCGGGCGCCGGACAAGAGAAGACACAGACTATTTAACACATGAGGGTAATGGGGAACAGGTGACAACAATCAGGGATCGGGGAGGACGTCAGACAGGAAACACGTGGGGAAGGGCAAGTGACCTGGAACGAGAGGGGAGTTAATTTCAAAGTAAAACAGGAAATGACAAGACAACGAACCCAGACAAGACACCCCTCACCGTGGCGTGACAACCAGAGTAGATAACTCTAATAAGTGTCCTCCTTAATACGTGATATCCATGAGTTTGTGGTCTTATATTCTTAAGAAGCTCCTTTATTCATATCAAAACACACACTCGCCACTATCATCATTGTAAGTTTATGTGTGTTTATATGAAGTCCACTTCTTTTATTCACTTGGTTTAATCTTTAAGTTAGTCAATAAATACACATTAATCATTAAGTCGTTGTCCGTGTATATTTCTTCTGAGCAGAATACAAAGATCCCTATTTCACAGCTTGTGATCTGAAGAGTGAGATTGATTTATTGAAATTATATTGATTGGTTCCTAACTGATTAATAGTGGTCATCAGAGTCATTAAATCAAACTTTGTAAATTCCTGTTGACCAACAGGTGGTGCCCCGATTCTAATAGCAGACAGTAGAATCTACAAAGTCTTATTTCCTTATCTGCCCGTATTTTACAAGTTACATGTTGATGGAACAAAGTCCATCAAACCCTCCCCTCTCTCTCTCTCTCTAAGTGAAACTCAGACAGTCGTCGTCGCTGAGAGGTGAAATGGCGCAGAAAGGAGTTCAGCTGGACCGGGAAACCTTCTCTTGTTCCATCTGTCTGGATCTCCTGAAGGATCCGGTGACTACTTCCTGTGGACACAACTACTGCATGAAGTGTATTGGAAGCTTCTGGGATGAGAAGGAGATCTACAGCTGCCCTCAGTGTAGACAGACCTTCATACCGAGGCCTGTCCTTCTGAAAAACACCATGTTGGCAGATCTGGTGGAGGAGCTGAAGAAGACTGGACTCCAAGCTGCTCCTGCTGGTCTCTGCTATGCTGGACCTGAAGATGTGGCCTGTGATTCCTGCACTGGGAGGAAACTGAAAGCCCTCAAGTCCTGTCTGGTGTGTCTGGCCTCTTACTGTGAGAAACACCTCCAGCCTCATCATGAATCAGCAGCATTTAAGAAACACCGGCTGGTGGAGCCCTCCAACAAGCTCCAGGAGAACATGTGCTCTCGTCACGATGAGGTGATGAAGATGTTCTGCCGTACTGATCAGCAGTCTATCTGTTATCTCTGCTCTGTGGACGAACATAAAGGCCACGACACAGTCTCAGCTGCAGCAGAAAGGGCCGAGAGGCAGAGAGAGCTGGAGGGGAGTCGACTAAACATCCAGCAGAGAATCCAGGACAGAGACAAAGATGTGAAGCTGCTCCACCAGGAGGTGGAGGCCATCAACCACTCTGCTGATAAAGCAGTGGAGGACAGTGAGGAGATGTTCACTGAGCTGATCCGTCTCATGGAGAGAAGACGCTCTGACGTGAAGCAGCAGGTCAGATCCCAGCAGGAAACTGAAGTGAGTCGAGTCGGAGAGCTTCAGGAGAAGCTGCAGCAGGAGATCAGTGAGCTGAAGAGGAGAGACGCTGAGCTGGAGAAGCTCTCACACACAGAGGATCACAACCAGTTTCTACACGACTACCCGTCACTGTCACCACTCAGTGAGTCCACACACTCATCCAGCATCAACGCCCGTCCTCCTCGCCGCTACTTTGAGGACGTGACGGCGGCGCTGTCAGAAGTCAGAGATGGACTACAGGAAGTTCTGACACACAGATGGACAAACGTCTCACTGGCAGGGACTGAAGTGGATGTTTCACTGCCACAACCAGAACCCAAGACCAGAGCTGGATTCTTGAAATATTCACGTGAAATCACACTGGATCCAAACACAGCACACACATATCTGTTATTATCTGAGGGGAACAGAAAAGCAACATGCAGTCCATTCCAGTGTTATTCTAATCACCCAGACAGATTCAATGGAAGTCCTCAGGTCCTGAGTAGAGAAAGTCTGACTGGCCGTTGTTACTGGGAGGTGGAGCGGAGAGGAGGTGGAGATGGTGTAGCAGTCGCATACAAGAGTATCAGTAGAACAGGAGGCTGGTGTCAATGTATGTTCGGATACAATGACAAATCCTGGTCGTTATATTGTTTCGACAACAGATATACGTTCTTCTACAACTCTGTTAAAACTCCCGTCTCAGGTCCTCCGTCCTCCAGAGTAGGAGTGTTCCTGGATCACAGAGCAGGTATTCTGTCCTTCTACAGCGTCTCTGAGACCATGACTCTCCTCCACAGAGTCCAGACCACGTTCACTGAGCCCCTCTATGCTGGACTTGGACTTGGACTTGGAGGCAGTGGTGAGTTCTGTCAACTCAACTAGACAGAAGTCATTTAAGAGTTCAATGACTTCACCTCCTTCTTCTTCTCCCTCCTCCTCCTCCTCCTCCTCCTCCTCCTCTTGTCCTTCTCCTCCCCCTCCTTCTCTCCTCTATTTGAATCCCATTAAAAATAAAATAACTGTTTTGCTGATGTTTTCTTTTGAGAATGGTACACAGCTTGAAAATTCTACCATTTTTGTTCAAGTCCCTCCTTATTGTGGGTCTTTAAACAGTAACACCAGTAACACCAGTAACACCAGTACATGTAGCACACGGCCCTCGTCAGACGGATCGACGAGGATTTCTTTGATTCAAGATTTTTGAATGTACGTTTGAGAGGTGTGTGTGTGTGTGTGTGTGTGTGTGTGTGTGTGTGTGTGTGTGTGTGTGTGTGTGTGTGTGTGTGTGTGTGTGTGTGTGCGGTTAAAAGGGAATTTAAGACACTTTGTTTAGCAGTGAACGTGTTTATTTGTGGGGGCTGAGTTTTATTCTGTTGATATTTTTAGTAACTGAGCAGCAGATCTTGTACTTGATGGTGTGAGCGGGAGGTGGACAAAATAACAGGAACAGCTGACGATCTAATGCGACCCAGAACAACAACAACACGCCTCAAATCTCATCATCAGCTTCACAGGAAGCGATCGCTCCGGGTTTAGTTACACTGCCAGGTGTGTTTGTTTTCTCCACCTCCTGTAAGACTTTGTTTTTGGGACGTTGATCACAGATGCTGAAAAGTTTTATTTTAAAGAGGTTTTTTTATATGAATTATTGATGCTTATGTGATTATGATATTGAATATAAATAATTTCTGCCGAGCTTCGTCGTGTGTCTTTAACTCTCAGATTGGCGGTGCAGATGTTTCCTGGTTGTGGGTTTCATAACACGGGGTTTCCTTTCATCGGGTCCAGGTTTCATCACCTCCTGTGTCATTAACCGAAGAGTTGATTTCTGAAGTTATTTTTGCAAGGATTTTGTTATTCTGAGGTTGATTGACTTTCCATGCATCACACACACTAACTGTCGGGCTCTTTATGTCCTTTTTGTAAATGTGAAAGGGTTTGTTTTTGCACACATGTAGCCTTGTTTCCTTTTTAATGGGGGACAGAATAAAACACTGGCTCTGCATTCAGTTTAACGTGTGGTATAAGTTAACACTTTATAGATTTTATATTTGCTTTCCCACGTGCAATGTAGAGAATTTGTCCACAAACGTTCTATTTTCTGGGAAATGTTCTTACCTTTCTTTATATTATGCAATCTTTGTAAGATCATCTGTGCACTGATTTTATTTTTTACAGACTGTGGTTTAGCTGTGTGCTGTATTTTCCTCCTGTATCACCCCACGTCTGGATGGACACTGATGAACTCTGCGGTCTCTTAATGACCTTTTCATGAATAAACGTTAATCCAAATGATTGTTTTCTCTCTCATTTTTCTTTGATATCCAGATACTGATCTGACTCGCCCAGTTCTCATGGTCACTTTGTGGATTGATGGCAGAAAATAAACCAGTGACATTTCACAAGTTGGGCAAAAATAGAAGTTGACACAAGGAAACCAGTGGTGGGAGAAGTATTCACACATGTACACAAGTGTTACATTGTAAAATACTAAGTTATACATTCAAAGTGCAAAAGTATCAGCATTAAAATATTCTTAAAAGTACAAAATAACCCATTTCCAGCTGTTAATGGTGGAGCTAGTTCTTAGTTCTGGGTTCTTATCGTGTCCCGTTTTGATTAGTTTGCGCTCCAAGATTTTTAATTCAACCAAGTTTCTTGACCAGAATCCATCCATCCATCCATTTTCTACCGCTTATCCTGTATTTAGGGTCTGGGGGGGGCTGGAGCCGATCCCAGCTGTCATTGGACGAAGGCAGGGTTCACCCTGGACAGGACGCCAGTTGACCAGAAACGATAACTCTAATTAGTGTCCTCCTTAATACGTGATATCCATGAGTTTGTCGTCTTATATTCTTAAGAAGCTCCCTTATTCATAGTGTAGCCCGGCAGTCTGAACAGCCATTCTAGTTCAGATTATCTATGTTTTCAGGTTTGGTGGCTCGCTGCTGCCACCTAGTGGTGTAACTGAGTGATAGGAAGTGGTGTACTGACGAGTGTTTCCAGTCAGAAAAAACCGACAGACACGTCAGTGGTGTAGTGGAGGGTATACGCAGGTATACGGGGTATACCCACTTCTTTTTCTGGTGGTTTACAGTCTACCCACCTATCAGCCAGAAAGCCATTGGAATATATGGGAGAGTATACCCACTTCCTCCTCTGTAACCTACCTATCTACCTAGCAGTACACCCACCTCATCAACTACCACCACACCACTGAGACACGTGTGTGGAGAGTGAGCTTAGCAGCATCAGCAGAGAGCTGTTATTAGCACAAAACAATAGTTCCCTACTTGTCTTTTAATAGGAAGTAGCAAGGCTACGTTATGTGGCGGTACGAGGGGTGGACCACAAGAATTAATTAAATTAATAAAGTTAATGAAAAGGAAATTTACTCATAATTTCTATAACTTAAACAGACAACACCACCTGGGGGGTTTCACCCCAGGACCTTTAAAGTGAAATTTAATTATAAACAGTAAAACAAAAAGGACACACGTACGTAACCCCAAATGGCAGGAGACGTGTTTCAATAAATCATAACAATAAGTTTATTTTCACAACCAATATTGCAAATTTAAAAGTTAAGGGGCAAAGGGGGGAATAAAGGGTTCCTGCAACAATGAGGAGACACAGCCGGGAGGGGTAGGAGGGGGAGGGAATCCTTGGGTTAAAGAGCACCCCATTCACACGTGAACAACTCAAACTATAATGTGTAGAGAAAACAAACCAAAAGGTGTCACACAGCACGCAGAGGGAAACCGTCACCCAGGGACACCACCTCCACCGCTGGCTCTCAGATGCTAGGAACAGGGAACAAAAAGGGAACAATTAATAAGGGAACCACCATAAACAATAAACACAATCAAATAAACAAATAATATTATAACAGTTATCAAGAAAAACCAAGAGAAATAAAGAAAACAAACAGAAATCCTAAATCTGATGGTTCACCTGAGGGGTATTCCACCAAACTCGCTAATTAAAGCGGCGCTTACCTGGTTAAGCCTGGTTAGAACTAACGCCAACTTCCACTTGCGGCTAAACCCATTCCATTAACGCATTTCAGCCGCGCCTTGTTGAGGCTAATTCAAGCCAGGTTAAAGGAAAACACCACCGCATTTCCATACTGAACTATGTTCTGCTCTGATCTTAGACGAGGTGATACATACCTCCCTCTCCTCTGTGCGTGCACTCAATGGCTCTTGCGCGCACTCCGCGCAGCGCTAATTTGCTAGCATGTAGCTTGTCCCAGTATATTCCTTAGGATCCAAAGGGGGGTGAAGTTAGAAGCGACCAAGCACTTCCACGTTGTCCCTATTTAAATACGGTTACGTGAGTAGTTACACGACCTAAGTTTGGTTACACAAAATGAAACATGCCAATTTTTCTAAGCGGATAACAACCACAACTATATAGTATGGCGGAACAACAACTGGAAGCACTTCGACGTCGGCGCAGTAATATCATCACTCCGCTCCCCCTCTTACTTCCGTCAATAGAACCATACGTGACCTGCACACCGTCGCCTGCACTACCTGTAGTAGTTTGTGCACAGTTGAGGAAGCATCAGGTTGTAGTAAGATAGTTTGTGAACAATCAAACATCATGGTTATAACGTGCATCGTACAGGGTTGTGAAAACAAGCAGAAGGTATATAGTCCCGTCATGTTTTGAGTGATGATATTACTGCGCCGACGTCGAAGTGCTTCCAGTTGTTATTCCGCCATACTATATAGTTATCCTTGTTATCCGCTTAGAAAAATTGGCATGTTTCATTTTGTGTAACCAAACTTGGGTCGTGTAACTACTCACGTAACCGTATTTAAATAGGGACAACGTGGAAGTGCTTGGTCGCTTCTAACTTCACCCCCCTTTGGATCCTCAGGAATATACTGGGACAAGCTACATGCTAGCAAATTAGCGCTGCGCGGAGTGCGCGCAAGAGCCATTGAGTGCACGCACAGAGGAGAGGGAGGTATGTATCACCTCGTCTAAGATCAGAGCAGAACATAGTTCAGTATGGAAATGCGGTGGTGTTTTCCTTTAAAGTTGTCTTGTGTTACGCCGTTCACGGGATATGAAGCCAGACCAGAACCGTGAATGTCGAATCATCGAGAAAATGGCAGAAAAGACCAGAGCAAAAATTATTGATGGAACTGTATGAGGAGTACAAACCCATCATAACCAAAAAAGGGAATACTGTAGTGATAAATAAAAATCGCGAGGCTGCTTGGGCAAGAATTGCCGAGCGATTTAATACGGAAGTACCGTTAAGAGTAACATGTTCTAATATAACACTGACTACGTTTTCTCTAATGTGAGGATAGTGTAGATGTAATGCGCTGGCTTTGCACGCGGCCGGCCACGGTTCAATTCCCGACTATAGTCGTTTCTTTTTCTTTCTTCTATCCGGAACTCTCTCTCTCTCTCTTTTTTTTTTTAGATAGGCCTAGTAAATGCATCTACATTGACCAACTCATTTATCTCAACAATTTAATGAATACATTCAATGAACCTATTAATGAACTCACCTGAAAGGAATTTATGTGGCTGAAAATTGCATGCAGCAATACCTTTGTCATTGGGATCTATAACATGCTATTAATATAACATTTATATCTATCATGTTTTTGCAAGTTATATTTGGGTTCAGGGGAAATTGTATGACATATTTATCATAGTTAAGGTAAAATGTTGGTCTAGTTCTCTGATCTAAAGACAATTATACAGGAAAAAAAAAAAAAAAAAAAAACACATGAGATGTCCTCACCGGGATGTGAACCTGGGATGCCCATTTTCGGGGGCAGGTGCATCACCACTCACCCAACTGGGGGCTTTAGACAAGGGTTAGGGTTTGATATGGCCAGTCGGTGTTAAACAAAATAAACGATTTATTCATATTTTTTAATTGCAAGCATGTATTTTTAGACGCTTGATGAAAATATAGTCTGTTTGTACTTCATATATGTAATTTTGGTCATTTTTGGTCTTTCACGTGACGAAATCACGAGGACTAGGCTTGGCGGAACCTTCTGCTGGTACAGTTGTTTCCGACAGACGGACTTCTCTGAAACCCCCGCTAAAGTAAGCCTGATGGTTAGCCTGCCCCGGAGCAGGCTAGTTTGGTCGGATAAATTCCCATGGTTACTTAGCGGAGAGTCCCTCAAGTCACGTTGATGGAACGCAACTCTGGCTAAAGGTAGCGAGGCTTATCGAAATTAGCCCGGCTTTGCGCTTAGCTAGTTTGATGGAATACCCCTCTGGGCCCCATCATAACCCCTTGAGTCACACACTCACACTCAACACGTTTATCTCATTCACACCAGCACGCACATGCACACACTCACACGCACACGCTCACACGGACACCAAACAACCACGAGTCCTCGTGGTGCCGCCGCTCAGCCCGTGACTGAGGACGGGGCGGAGGGAACGTTTACAGGCAGCAGGTGTCGCAGTTTATAGCGAGCAGAGAACGCGCCGAGGCGCAACGTGGAGCCGCGGTGAGCTCCGCCGACAACAAATAAACAGTCACACAGTCTACAGTCTTCACCGAGTCGCGGCTCGACTCTGGGACGAGGCTACTTATCTTTAAGCTGCGACTATTTTGCAGGCGTCCTTGTGGTCAACCAAAGAGGGAGAATGTACTGCTCCGTGGAAGATGGAGCGTCTCAGGCAAGGACGACATTTTGATTTCAGAAGTGGGGGGGGACACAAGTATTTTTAAAGGAGACATCCGGTCATTTTTGACCCCATGTCCGTTGTCCTCAGGGTCATCCCGACTTATTAGAAGCAAAAAACCCGACAAAAATTGACGTTGCCTAGCCCGAGATCTGTACCTGCCTGGCAGCCTTCCAGACTCGCTACAATGCTAACCCATTGGGGCACCGTTGTATCTGCTTTCCTGGGCCTCAGAAAACAATTCCAAGACCTATGCA
The DNA here is from genome assembly GCF_963514095.1 of Eutrigla gurnardus. Lineage (NCBI taxonomy): Eukaryota > Metazoa > Chordata > Actinopteri > Perciformes > Triglidae > Eutrigla > Eutrigla gurnardus. The sequence continues at coordinate 13,502,893 of NC_139933.1, read as the reverse complement.
ACACAGGTTGGGTCCGTACGAGACACCACGGCGCTCGTTTAGCACAAATAGTGTGGCAAAACGACATAAATATGTGTGTTTTAGCATTAAGTTACTCACCTCAAATCACCCCGTAGAGTAGACATTAGCAGTAGACAGCCGAGCGCCTGTCGTCCCTCCCAGTCACCGCAGAAACGAAAACGTTTTTCACGTAGTTTTGATTTTGTATCCATAAAGAAACGACTGAGCAGTGCAGTCGTCCTGTCCGTAATAAATCCATGAAGCTGTTACGTCCGTATGACTGTTACAACATAGCAACATAGCTTCAGCTAGTAACGTGCCGGGCGCTCGTCCGTCCCAGTCACCGCAGAAACGAAAACGTTTTCCTTGTAGATTTTGATTTTGTATCCATAAAGAAACGACCGAGCAGTGCAGTCGTCCTGTCCGTAATAAATCCATGAAGCCGTTATGTCCGTATGTTGCTATGTCCATATAACATAGCAACATACGTTGCTATGTTACAACATAGCAACGATAGCTTACAGCTAAACAGTAGCCGGGAGCCAAAACAATGCAAGTCTCGCGCAAGTTCCCATCTGCCGTCCTCACTCTGGAGCTGTTTTCAAGCCAGTACAGTGAAACATCTTGGACAGTCGCGCGAGGGTCACTTTGTTCTCACTCTGTTGATGAGAGACTGCAGTCTGCACGCGCTACACGCGACACGCGACTCCCACTCATGCCGTCAACACAACTAGCCTACTGAGACTGCGCGAGATTTGTTGTCGCTGTAGCAGCTTCAACTGTCACAAAGGCTAAGCAATATTACTATGTAGGCTAGCGCCAGTTACACTGTCATATGGACATGACGGCACTACTCGATGGAAAGAAGTTTGTCACTAGTGGCTTGAAAACAGCTCCAGAGTGAGGACGTCGGGAGACGGGAACTTGCGCGAGACTTCCATTGTTTTGGCTCCCGGCTACTGTTTAGCTGTAAGCTATCGTTGCTATGTTTCTGCGGTGACTGGGACAGACGAGCGCCCGGAACGTTACTAGCTGAAGCTATGTTGCTATGTTGTAACAGTCATACATATGGACGTAACAGCTTCATGGATTTATTACGGACAGGACGACTGCACTGCTCGGTCGTTTCTTTATGGATACAAAATCAAAACTACGTGAAAAACGTCTTCGTTTCTGCGGTGAGTGGGACGGACGAGCGCCCGGAACGTTACTAGCTGAAGCTATGTTGCTATGTTGTAACAGTCATACATATGGACGTAACATCTTCATGGATTTATTACGGACAGGACGACTGCACTGCTTGGTCGTTTCTTTATGGATACAAAATCAAAACCACGTGAAAAACGTTTTCGTTTCTGCGGTGACTGGGAGGGACGACAGGCGCTCGGCTGTCTACTGCTAATGTCTACTCTACGGGGTGATTTGAGGTGAGTAACTTCATGCTAAAACACACATATTTATGTCGTTTTGCCACACTATTTGTGCTAAATGAGCGCCGTGGTGTCTCGTACGGACCCAACCTGTGTTGCATAGGTCTTGGAATTGTTTTCTGAGGCCCAGGAAAGCAGATACAACGGTGCCCCAATGGGTTAGCATTGTAGCGAGTCTGGAAGGCTGCCAGGCAGGTACAGATCTCGGGCTAGGCAACGTCAATTTTTGTCGGGTTTTTTGCTTCTAATAAGTCGGGATGACCCTGAGGACAACGGACATGGGGTCAAAAATGACCGGATTTCTCCTTTAATAAAACTCTAACTCTTTCAGTTATGGGGTCCAATACTATAACTGAAGTGGAATTACTCTGTGATAACAGGGCCCAAATCATATGTAATTTGTCTCATATTTGACATGCTTTTATTCTGAAACAACACATCAGAATGTCTTGATACTGACTGGATCACACTACCAGGTCATATACTGTCACTCTGAAGTGGAATTGTTGCTTGATAACAGGGCGTTTCCTTTTAAATTGTATCTCAAATCATATGTAATTTATCTCATATTTGACACTTTGACATGCTTTTATTCTGAAACAAAACATCAGAATGTCTTGATACTGACTGGATCACACTACCAGGTCATATACTGTCACTCTGAAGTGGAATTGTTGCTTGATAACAGGGCGTTTCCTTTTAAATTGAATCTCAAATCATATGTAATTCATCTCATATTTGACACTTTGACATGCTTTTATTCTGAAACAACACATCAGAATGTCTTGATACTCACTGGGTCACACTACCAGGTCAGATACTATAACCCTGAAGTGGAATTATTGCTTGATAACAGGGCGTTTCCTTTTAAATTGAATCCTAAATCATATGTAATTTGTGTCATATTTGACACTTTGACATGCTTTTATTCTGAAACAACACATCAGAATGTCTTGATACTCACTGGGTCACACTACCAGGTCATATACTGTCACTCTGAAGTGGAATTGTTGCTTGATAACAGGGCGTTTCCTTTTAAATTGAATCCCAAATCATATGTAATTTGTGTCATATTTGACACTTTGACATGCTTTTATTCTGAAACAACACATCAGAATGTCTTGATACTCACTGGGTCACACTACCAGGTCATATACTGTCACTCTGAAGTGGAATTATTGCTTGATAACAGGGCGTTTCCTTTTAAATTGAATCTCAAATCATATGTAATTTGATAACGTAACACTTTTACGGGCTTTTAATTTGAAACTATACACCAGAAAGACTTGAACATTCCTGGGTAGCAATATGAGGCTGTGTATGTCTACTATTACCCTGAGTGAAATTAGCATGTGGAAACATGGCCTTGTTAGAAATTCCAATAAAAAAACGATTGGTTTAAGATTACAATTGTCAATTATTTGAGCCTTTATTTTGAAAGTACATCTCACAAGGTCCGTACATTACCGTTGACAGTATTTGCTTTCGTTGACAGTCTTTCGCTATGTACCCGACGAATGCTTTTATTTTGAAAGCAGTTCTGAGGCACTATTACCGTAAAGCTACTATAAACACGTACAGCAAAAAACTGGGTCGGCTGGCTTGACTGTCGTTCCCGATGTGTCGGCTGGCTTGACCGCAGTGCTATGCCCTAGGAGAAGTAGTGGGATTTGACAGCGTTAAGTCAGCGTCTCGTATGAACAGTGCTGTGGTGATTTTTTTAGATGAAACTGCGTAAAGTGGAGCAGGTGGTCGAGGCTGGCATCGTCCTCAGAGACACGTTCACTCCGGTGTTTCCGCTTGTGAACGCGTCAAAAAAGATCACCATTTCAAACGCCCCACCATTCATTAAAAATGATGATTTGTGTAAAGCTCTGTCCAGGTATGGACAAATAGTGTCCCCCATAAAAATGGTGCTGTTGGGATGTAAGTCTCCCAAGTTGAAGCATGTGGTCTGTCACAGACGACAAGTTTATATGGTCACCAAAGACGCTGACAGTCACATCAACCTAACCCTTAATTTCAAGATCGATGGTTTCAATTACGTTGTGTTTGTCTCTTCTGATACCATGAAGTGTTTTGGTTGTGGGGCCGAGGGGCATCTGATCCGGGCTTGTCCCGAGGCCAGGAGGGAGAACGCCGGTGCCTCGTGCGCAGAGCGGCCGGCGGGGGACGCCGGCGTCTCGGGCGCGGGGCCGCAGGCGGGGGGCACCGGAGCTGCGGGCGCGGAGCGGCCGGCGGAGGACGCCGCTGCCGCGGGCGCGGGGCTGCCGGCGGAGAACGCCGGTACCGCGGGCGCGGAGCTGCCGGAGGAGGACCTAGGTGCCTCGGTTTCGGATACGGTTGTAAATGGACATGGTAGCAGTTTAGTGGAAAAAATGGACGGGGGGGAAACAGAAAACACAGAGGGCAGCAGCGAAGATAAATTGGTGAATGATGTGTCAATGGAAGACGTGTTTGATGAACAGTGTCTCAGCTTAAACGTAAGCAAAAGAAAGCAATCAGCTGATAAAGGGCAGGGTGGAGGTAAAACCAGGAAGACTCTGCTGAGCTTCTCTGATGAGGAAGAGGAGGCTGATCTGACTGTTTCTCAGGAGGAAAGAGTCACTTCCTATTCGGTGGAGAAGATCAGGAGGTTTTTAGCAGAGACTAAAGGTCATAGAGCAGTGCAGATAGAGCAGATCTTCCCTGATCTAATTGGTTTCATCAGATCTGTGAATCATCTCAGAAAAGATGGTGTTTTCAGCAATCTGGAGATTTTCAGACTCAAGAAGCTGGTGACAAAGGCAAAAGTCATTTTGGTTGGAAATGATGATTAAACTTCATGAAGATGTACATTTTACTCTCTGTCACTGTATTTGCTGTCTGTTTTGGTGTCATGGTGAACATTAATATTGGGACCATTAATATTAATGGGGCACGCAATGAAGCAAAGAGAGCTTCTCTGTTCGAACTGTGTGAACTGAAGAAGCTGGATGTGCTGTTTGTCCAGGAGACTCACAGTGACGGTAAAAATGAGGGGGACTGGAGGAAGGAATGGCCAGGGCAGGTTTTCCTCAGTCACAAACAGTCCAACAGTGCTGGGGTGGCAATACTTTTCTCCAGAGCTTTCAGTCCTGAGAATGTGGAGCTGCACCACATCATGGCTGGACATGCTCTCATGGTTAAAGCACATTATGAAAAGGTTAAAATGGCCTTCCTTTGTGTATATGCTCCAGTGGTAACAATGAACAGAATGACTTTGTTAAATGAGTTATGTGACATTATAAGTGGTATATCTGATGAATATTTATTCCTGGGGGGTGATTTTAACTGCACTGCGGATACGGCGCTAGACAGGAATCACATGGAGCCCCATCCTGCCTCGTCTGCTCGGCTCAAGCGTCTCATTGAGACACATGATTTGAAAGACGTGTGGAGGGGTTTTAATGGCAGGAATAGACAGTATACATGGTCTCACTGCAGAGACAACACAGTGTCTCTGGCCAGACTAGATCACATTTATTGTTTTAAACATCATTTTAGTGTTTTTAAAAGCTGCCGTATTGTCCCGGTGGGTGTGTCGGATCACTCCTTGGTTCAATGCAGTCTTTTTATCCAGAATGTAAAGACATCTAGTGCCTACTGGCACCTTAACACAGCTCTTTTAGAAGACCGTTCTTTTAGAGAGGCTTTTAGGTTTTTATGGCTTTCACATAGGCAGAAGAAGTTCACGTTCACGTCAGTGCAGAGGTGGTGGGACTTCGGAAAAACTGTCATAAAACAATTTTGCCAACAGTATAATCGCAACGTCACCAAGCAAATCACCAGGTCCCTTCAGGACCTGGAGACTGAGGTACAGCACTTACTGGGCTGTACAGGAGAACAAAGGCATATTGAAGCCCTTAAAAGTAAAAAGGCTGCTATAGCCAACCTGTTGGGCACCACAGCACAGGGAGCTTTGGTTCGGTCACGCTTTATGAACGCCTCCATGATGGACGCCCCTTCCAAGTTCTTTTTCGACCTGGAAAGCAAGAATGGCCAGAGGAAGGTTATCCACTGCCTGCGTTTGGACAATGGGTCTTCACTTACCGAAGTTACTGAGATCCGAAGGCACGGCACACGTTTTTATAGAGACCTTTTTAAGTCTGAGTTAGTGGAGGACCGAGAGCTGGAAGCAACCTTTCTGTCCGATTTGCCTCAAGTTGGGGAATCATCTGGTTCTTTATTGTCAGCTGACCTAACTCTGGATGAACTTCATGTGGCCCTCATGAGCCTGGCTAATGGCAAGGCTCCAGGCATCGATGGGATCCCGGTTGACTTTTATAAAACTTTCTGGCCGGTGGTGGGTGAGGACATGTTGGAGGTGTTCCAGGAAAGTTTCAGGAGTGAACTTTTACCTCAGAGCTGTAGGAGGGCTGTGATAACTCTGCTCCCAAAGAAAGGAGACCTCCAGGACCTAAAGAACTGGAGGCCAGTCTCTTTGCTCTGCGGGGACTACAAGGTCCTGTCGAAGGCTCTGGCGTTGAGACTCAGAGATGTGATGGCAGAAATAGTTCATGTTGACCAGACCTACTGTGTGCCCGGCAGGTTAATTAGCGATAACATCATTTTAATTCGGCATGTTTTGGATGTCTCTGACTCTTTGGGCATTGGGACTGGTCTTATTTCCATAGATCAGGAAAAAGCTTTCGACCGGGTTGAACACCAATACCTGTGGAAGACACTTGCTGCGTTTGGGTTCAGCCCAGGTTTTATTGCTAGGATCCGGGTTTTGTACAGTGACGTTGCGAGTATACTGAAAATTAATGGTGGTCTGGCTGCGCCTTTTGCTGTTCAAAGAGGAGTGCGACAGGGATGCTCACTGTCAGGCATCTGTACTCTATAGCCATTGAGCCCCTGCTGCACAAGCTAAGAAAGGAACTGTCCGGTGTGTGTTTTCCTGGATGTCCGGCAGCTGTGAAACTTTCCGCCTATGCTGATGATGTCATTGTGGTTTTAAATACACAGGCGGACATAAAGGTTTTAGAAGGAAGTGTGGAACTTTTTAATAAACTGTCATCATCCAAGGTCAACTGGAACAAGAGTGAAGCCTTTGCAACGAAGAAGGATTTGCTCAACAAACTGGTTTTACCAGGGGGATTGGTTTGGAAGGCAGGGGGTTTGAAGTACCTTGGGGTTTTCTTAGGCGATGAACTGTGCCTAAAGAAAAACTGGGAGGGAGTTTTGGAGTCCATTGAGGGCAGACTGAAGAGGTGGAGGTGGTTGTTGCCCTGTATGTCCTTTAGAGGTAGGACTCTTATTATTAACAACCTAGTGTCTTCCTCTCTTTGGCACAGGCTAGCGGTTGTGGACCCCCCCTCTAGTCTGCTATCACGGATTCAAGCTATTTTAGTGGATTTCTTTTGGGACAAACTTCACTGGCTTCCACAGGCGGTGCTGTTTCTCCCCAAGGAAGAGGGAGGACAAGGGCTGGTGCACCTAGCCAGCAGATGTGCAGCCTTCCGGCTGCAGTTTATTCAGAGGCTGCTGTACGGACCACAAGACCTGGTGTGGAGACCGCTGGCTAAGCTGATCCTGCAGAGCGTTGGAGGTTTAGGATTACAGGAGTCTGTTTTTTTTAATGGATTTTAAGACCGTGATTTTTACCTCCCTCCCTGTGTTTTATCGTGGACTTTTTAGTGTGTGGAAGCTGTTGTGGAGGCAGAGGGTTCGGCATGAATCTGTTTTTTGGCTGCTGCAGGAACCACTGGGTCATGGAAGCATCCTGAGCCCCCCCGCCTGGGTTGGAGCAACAGTCACAGAGGCTTTTAGAACAGCAGGGATTTCAACTCTTGGGGCCATGTTGGAGTACACTGGGCCAGATCTACACGAGACAGCAGGTTTGGCAGCTGGACTGGGATGGAGATCGCAGAGGATCGTCAGCCGACTGCTGAGCCACTGGAGAACTTGTCTGACGGGACAGGAGCGGCACCTATTGGGAGAGTACAGTCGTGGTCAAGCTGCCTCTTGTTCTGTTGATCCGTTCCCCTCCCTCATCATTTGCCCCAGTTCGGACCAACAGTGTGAGGTGAGCCTGAAGGAGGACAAGGGCAAAGCACTGTCTGCTCTGATGGTGAGGTGTCTGAACAGACAGAAGTTGCAGCACCAGCCGAAGCTACCGTGGAGAGCTCATCTGGTCTTGGGCAAGGAGGTCCGTCCCGAATGGAGGAGTCTCTACAAACCTCCACTCTCCAAGAGGGTGGCGGACCTCCAGTGGAGACTCCTGCACGGGATTCTAGCTGTCAATGCTTTTATATCCATCCTGAACTCTGCTGTCCCAAACATTTGTCCTTTTTGTGTGGCAGTAGAAACTGTCTTTCACTGTTTTGCAGAGTGTCCTCGTCTTATTCCTCTCTTCTCAATGTTGGGTTGTTTGTTCAGAAAGACAGGATAAGTTTTTTCTCTTAGAACCTTCATTCTTGGCTTTCGCTACAAGAAGACTCAAAAGGACAAATGCCAGATGATGAACTTTATTCTAGGTCAATCAAAGATGGCGGTATATGTAAGTAGGAAGAGGAAGGTGGAGGACAGTGTGGACTCTGACATTGTTCTGCTGCTAAGCAGAATGATAAAAGCGAGGATCCTGATTGACTTTAATTATTACAGGGAAATGCAGGATCTAGAGCGTTTTAAAATGACATGGACTCATGGTGGTGTACTGTGCTCCGTTCAGGAGAATGAACTTTTGTTCTCAGATCAGCTGGTTTGATCTATTAGCTCAGATTTTATTTTTGCTTGTATTTCTTATGTATGTCATTGCACTGATGTGAACTGATATGACTCACACAGCGAAAATAAAGATGATTTGAAAAATCAAATCTCTCTCTCTCTCTCTCTCTCTCTCTCTCTCACACACACACCACACACACACACACACACACACATTTCCTTGTTCCCTCCCCTTCAGATCTACTGTGTGTGGACGGGTGTAACCAACATGGCGGTGAAGTGCAGCAGCTGACAGGCCACCTTCACTGCACACACACAGTGTTGTTCAGATCAGACCTCAGACCAGTTTCACTTCTCACTAAGTGAAACTCAGACAGTCGTCGTCGCTGAGAGGTGAAATGGCGCAGAAAGGAGTTCAGCTGGACCGGGAAACCTTCTCTTGTTCCATCTGTCTGGATCTACTGAAGGATCCGGTGGCTCTTCACTGTGGACACAACTACTGCATGAAGTGTATTGAAAGCTTCTGGGATGAGAAGGAGATCTACAGCTGCCCTCAGTGTAGGCAGACCTTCATACCGAGGCCTGTCCTGCTGAAAAACACCATGTTGGCAGATCTGGTGGAGGAGCTGAGGAAGACTGGACTCCAAGCTGCTCCTGCTGGTCTCTGCTATGCTGGACCTGAAGATGTGGCCTGTGATTTCTGCACTGGGAGGAAACTGAAAGCCCTCAAGTCCTGTCTGGTGTGTCTGGCCTCTTACTGTGAGAAACACCTCCAGCCTCATCATGAATCAGCAGCGTTTAAGAAACACCGGCTGGTGGAGCCCTCCAACAACCTCCAGGAGAACATGTGCTCTCGTCACGATGAGGTGATGAAGATGTTCTGCCGTACTGATCAGCAGTCTATCTGTTATCTCTGCTCTGTGGACGAACATAAAGGCCACGACACAGTCTCAGCTGCAGCAGAAAGGACCGAGAGGCAGAGAGAGCTGGAGGGGAGTCGACTAAACATCCAGCAGAGAATCCAGGACAGAGACAAAGATGTGAAGCTGCTCCACCAGGAGGTGGAGGCCATCAACCACTCTGCTGATAAAGCAGTGGAGGACAGTGAGGAGATGTTCACTGAGCTGATCCGTCTCATGGAGAGAAGACGCTCTGACGTGAAGCAGCAGGTCAGATCCCAGCAGGAAACTGAAGTGAGTCGAGTCGGAGAGCTTCAGGAGAAGCTGCAGCAGGAGATCAGTGAGCTGAAGAGGAGAGACGCTGAGCTGGAGAAGCTCTCACACACAGAGGATCACAACCAGTTTCTACACGACTACCCGTCACTGTCACCACTCAGTGAGTCCACACACTCATCCAGCATCAACGCCCGTCCTCCTCGCCGCTACTTTGAGGACGTGACGGCGGCGCTGTCAGAAGTCAGAGATGGACTACAGGAAGTTCTGACACACAGATGGACAAACGTCTCACTGGCAGGGACTGAAGTGGATGTTTCACTGCCACAACCAGAACCCAAGACCAGAGCTGGATTCTTGAAATATTCACGTGAAATCACACTGGATCCAAACACAGCAAACACACGTCTGTTATTATCTGAGGGGAACAGAAAAGCAACATGGAGTCCATTCCAGTCTTATTCTAGTCACCCAGACAGATTCACTGATGATTGTCAGGTCCTGAGTAGAGAAAGTCTGACTGGCCGTTGTTACTGGGAGGTGGAGAGGAGAGGAGGTGAAGTTGGTGTAGCAGTCGCATACAAGAGTATCAGTAGAACAGGAGACTTGCATCAATGTATATTTGGACAGAATGACAAATCCTGGTCGTTATATTGTATCAACAACAGATATACGTTCTTCTACAACTTTGTTGAAACTCCCGTCTCAGGTCCTCGGTCCTCCAGAGTAGGAGTGTTCCTGGATCACAGAGCAGGTATTCTGTCCTTCTACAGCGTCTCTAAGACCATGACTCTCCTCCACAGAGTCCAGACCACGTTCACTGAGCCCCTCTATGCTGGACTTTGTATGGATTTTGGAGGCAGTGGTGAGTTCTGTCAACTCAACTAGACAGAAGTCATTTAAGAGTTGAATGATTTCACCTCCTTCTTCTTCTTCCCCTCCTCCCCTCCTCCTCCTCCTCCTCCTCTTGTCCTTCTTCCCCTCCTCCTCCTTCTCTCCTCTATTTGAATCCCATTAAAAATAAAATAACTGTTTTGCTGATGTTTTCTTTCCAGAATGGTACACAGCTGGAATATTCTACCATTTTTGTTCAAGTCCCTCATTATTGTGTGTCTTTAAACAGCCTTTTGTGCAGAGAAGCCTGTATTTCAGCTGAAGTTACTTGTGTTTTTTTCTTTGCATCCCGACCAATTAGTTGTGGCTGAAATCAAACTGGCCGTGGCTTGGTATCATCAGAACCACTCATTTCCACTTCTTTATCAGAGTTTGAACACTACTGATCAGCATTTTAAATCTTTGGATATATTTCCATATCCTTCTTCTGGTTTATAAAATTCAGCTTTTCTTGCAGCCCTGGATGAAATCTGGGAAATTGTATAACCTCTCTTTATATTATGCAATCTTTGTAAGATCATCTGTGCACTGATTTTATTTTTTACAGACTGTGGTTTAGCTGTGTGCTGTATTTTCCTCCTGTATCACCCCACGTCTGGATGGACACTGATGAACTCTGCGGTCTCTTAATGACCTTTTCATGAATAAACGTTAATCCAAATGATTGTTTTCTCTCTCTTTTTTCTTTGATATCCAGATACTGATCTGACTCGCCCAGTTCTCATGGTCACTTTGTGGATTGATGATGGATAATAAACGAGTGACATTTCACAAGTTGGGCAAAAGCAAAAGGCAATGGGTTCAGAAGAACATAATGAATACAAATTAATGCACAAAAATAGAAGTTGACACAAGGAAACCAGTAGTAGGAGAAGTATTCACACATGTACACAAGTGTTACACTGTAAAATACTAAGTTATGCATTCAAAGTGCAAAAGTATCAGCATCAAAATATTCTTAAAAGTACAAAATAACCCATTTCATATATTACTGGATTATAATTACAGATGCATTTTTGTTTCACTTTTAATGTTGCAGCTGTTAATGGTGGAGCTACTTTTTAGTTCCAGGTTGTTATCGTTTCCTGTCTTGATTGGATTTCGCTGCGTAATTCCAAGATTTTCCAAGGACCGTTGCTATGGTGACGGCACTCTGGGGCTCTGATCTTGAGAACTGACAGCAGGTGTGCTCTGATTGGTGGACAGGAAGGAGCAGTCAGTGGGAAATGTAGTTTTTTTTGTCAAACATCTTCTGCTCAGGCATACTTTCACCTAGAAACTCCACTTAACCTTTGTGTCGTGTTCGTTTCTCCCCCCTTACTTTAGTGTTCCCGGTCAAATTTGACCGGCCTGTTTTAACTGCTCTTACATTAACACAAAAAACACTGATCATCACCAAATTTTATTTTACTCCCCTTTAAGCTGTTAACAATGTCTCAGACTACTGGTTTACATGAATAACTGCAGTGAATATTGAAATTGTACACATTATTCCAAAATTTGCGTGTATTGTAAAAAAAAAAAAAAATCAAAACAGAGACCAAATTCACAAAACATCAGAACATCAGCATGAACACATCATCCATGTGTGTGTGTGTGTGTGTGTGTGTGTGTGTCTTCACACACAGGATTGGCATTTTGCAATCAGGTCGGAGTGTGCCTTGCAAACGTAGGCAAGGTCGGAAAGGTTGTGAAGTTCTGTCATCAAATCAGATAACTTGTGAGTGGACATGAAACTGTTGGACATAGTTGACCAGAATATAGGCCTCCCAGACTCCGCATCCCACAGACTTTTTGTAGCCTCATTGTTGGACCGATATACTCCTGCTAAAATCAACAGACCCATCTATACTTGGAGGTCTACCTGGTTCAATGCTTTCCATTGGTCTGCAAACACACGCCTCCCCTCCAGGTTTGTCATCAGTATAATTTCCATAATGAATTCTGGTAAAAAGTTGGAAGCTGGACTTGATGTCATCCACATGAGATGTTGCGTTCCGTGTTGGCCCTGGCGTCATCCTAACAATATCCTAAACTCTTGCTCTGCCTCCTCTGTCCTGGGTGGATGAATACCAGAGCATGTTACCATCCTTGGACTGGAATGTCATCTCAGGCGCCTCTTCCTCAGGTGCCTCTTCCTCACCATCTGTTGACTGGTCGGTCTCACAATGGTCTGGGTCAAAATCAGGATCGATGTCGTCTTCTATTTCTGAGACATCCTCCTCTATTTCCGGTTCAACTTCAATACCTTCTTCATCAGTTTGAAAAAAAAAGGTCAAGAGCCTCTCTGGCAGAAAATCGTCTTATCAGGCTCATTGTGTTCAGAGTAAAATGACAGCAGTACACAAATAAAGCTTTATATAGGTGGTCTGTGTGAAGATATGATACATTTTGTATCAAAAAGTGTGGTTCACGTTGGGGAGAGGCACATAAGCGCAGGAAAGAGGTGAGAAGAGGAGACACCTAATTATTCAGTCTGAAAGGGGTTCACGTGGGGTGTAGTGTGTGTGTGTGTGTGTGTGTGTGTGTGTGTGTGTGTGTGTGTGTGTGTGTAGTGGTGATGGTGGATTTGTGGTTGTATACTATCTGATGGATGAACACAAACTACGGTCACCCATTCATTTCCTATGGCGGTCATTTTTGACCGGGAACACCACAGGTGTTACAAAGTTGATTTAACCACTCAAAATTCAACGAAAGTGGTGATCATCAATTGTATGTTCAAATGCCTAGTGTGGAGGATATCATAAGGCCTTGAGACAATAAAATGTAAAGCACAATATTTATGATTGATGAAAGTAGGAAATCGGTCAGATTTGACCCGAACACGACAGAAAGGACTTTAAAATGGAGACACATATCTGTCTATCTCTCTCTGTCTCACTCAGAAGTGATAGCAGGTGCGCTCTGATTTGCCGACAGGAGCAGTCAGTGGGAGTTTTTTTGAAGTACTATGTATTTTTTTCAAACAATACATAGTACCTAGTAGTTCTCAGTACTTGAGCCTCAGTAGTACTCGGTAGTACAGAGTACTTGAGTGACAGCTGAGCTCAGTGACATGTACTGGCAAACAGTTGAGTGCAAAGCACTCAACTGTTTGGCAGTACGTAGTACCTTGTAGTGCTCAGTACTTGAGTCTCAGAAGTACTTGGTAGTACTCGGTAGTACTTGAGTGACAGTTTGTCAGTACATAGTACCTTGTAGTTCTCAGTACTTGAGCATCAGTAGAACTCGGTAGTACAGAGTGTGGACAAGTTGTGACCTGCACATTGACCATGCTATGGGATAATAATGTAACGTTACGAGACGGAGCCATTTTAGAGGTAAATTCATGCAAAACTGCTGATGCGCGTTCCTTTCAGGGACAGTTTTTCAGCAAGCAGTCTCTGTATTTGCCTCTAAAACAACTCTGTCTCGTTTGAAATCTCGAAGAATCTCATCGTAATGTATTTACACTCCGGCAGTAGCCCCCGTGGCCCTTTCAAAATTTCCAGCGGGGGAATTTTCTAGTTTTTTTTGCTCCCCCGTATTTTACAAGTGACATGTTGATGGAACAACGTCCAAGTGCTGCTCCCCCCCCCCCCCCCCCCCCTCTCTCTCTCTCTCTCACACACACACACACACACTTCCTTGTTCCCTCCCCTTCAGATCTACTGTGTGTGGACGGGTGTATCCAAGATGGCAGTGAAGTGCAGCAGCTGACAGGCCACCTTCACTGCACACACACAGTGTTGTTGAGATCAGACCTCAGACCAGTTTCACTTCTCACTAAGTGAAACTCAGACAGTCGTCGTCGCTGAGAGGTGAAATGGCGCAGAAAGGAGTTCAGCTGGACCGGGAAACCTTCTCTTGTTCCATCTGTCTGGATCTACTGAAGGATCCGGTGACTACTTCCTGTGGACACAACTACTGCATGAAGTGTATTGGAAGCTTCTGGGATGAGAAGGAGATCTACAGCTGCCCTCAGTGTAGACAGACCTTCATACAGAGGCCTGTCCTGCTGAAAAACACCATGTTGGCAGATCTGGTGGAGGAGCTGAAGAAGACTGGACTCCAAGCTGCTCCTGCTGGTCTCTGCTATGCTGGACCTGAAGATGTGGCCTGTGATTCCTGCACTGGGAGGAAACGGAAAGCCCTCAAGTCCTGTCTGGTGTGTCTGGCCTCTTACTGTGAGAAACACCTCCAGCCTCATCATGAATCAGCAGCATTTAAGAAACACCGGCTGGTGGAGCCCTCCAACAAGCTCCAGGAGAACATGTGCTCTCGTCATGATGAGGTGATGAAGATGTTCTGCCTTACTGATCAGCAGTCTATCTGTTATCTCTGCTCTGTGGACGAACATAAAGGCCACGACACAGTCTCAGCTGCAGCAGAAAGGACCGAGAGGCAGAGAGAGCTGGAGGGGAGTCGACTAAACATCCAGCAGAGAATCCAGGACAGAGACAAAGATGTGAAGCTGCTCCACCAGGAGGTGGAGGCCATCAACCACTCTGCTGATAAAGCAGTGGAGGACAGTGAGGAGATGTTCACTGAGCTGATCCGTCTCATGGAGAGAAGACGCTCTGACGTGAAGCAGCAGGTCAGATCCCAGCAGGAAACTGAAGTGAGTCGAGTCGGAGAGCTTCAGGAGAAGCTGCAGCAGGAGATCAGTGAGCTGAAGAGGAGAGACGCTGAGCTGGAGAAGCTCTCACACACAGAGGATCACAACCAGTTTCTACACGACTACCCGTCACTGTCACCACTCAGTGAGTCCACACACTCATCCAGCATCAACGCCCGTCCTCCTCGCCGCTACTTTGAGGACGTGACGGCGGCGCTGTCAGAAGTCAGAGATGGACTACAGGAAGTTCTGACACACAGATGGACAAACGTCTCACTGGCAGGGACTGAAGTGGATGTTTCACTGCCACAACCAGAACCCAAGACCAGAGCTGGATTCTTGAAATATTCACATGAAATCACACCGAATCCAAACACAGCTGACAAACGTCTGTTATTATCTGAGGGGAACAGAAAAGCAACATTAATGACTCAACAGTCAACCTCTCAGTTGCAGCAACTGAAGCAGCAGAGAGATAAGCTGAGACAGTATCAGAAGAGGATCAACCTGCAGTTGGAGATGGATAGACTTGTAGCCAAGCGGCTGCTGAAGAATGGCAAGAAAGAGTGAGTATAGACGGACCAGACAAGTGTTAATAAATCCACCTGGTTCATAGAAACCTCCACCATGTTCACCAAAGATATCGTGAGATAGTTTTTTTGTTTACATTTTGTAAACATTCCTGGATATTCCTGAAATGTTTGTCAGGTTTAGTTAATTCACCTCGTCGTTTGAATCCTCCTACTAACTCAAACTCATGTTCTTATGAGGAACTATTTTTCCAAGCGTAATAACGGTTAATATACGGTTTTCTTGGCTCTGTCGGGTTTGACTGCTTAGAGGGGTGGAGCCAAAGTGTGAAGGAGGTCAACGATTGGCTGAAAGTTACACCTCTGCCTTGTGTAATTTCAGGCTGGTACTTATACGACTCCCAGTACGTCTTCCTCATATTCATACTGGGAGTGTTGGGAGCTTGTTCTCAGTATCTTCTTCCCTACGTTGAATAGTGGATTGTAAACCAACGTTGAGCGTAGCTTGTTTAACTCACCGCTTCCTGGTTACAAAGTCCAATCAGAGCCAAATAACTGTTGACCAATGGGAAGCAGCCGAGGGAACATGTGATCATTGTGCAGGAAGTAAAAAGAGAGTGAGCTTGTTATTGAGGTCGGCGTATGCCAGAATGAGACTCTTACTTGATATTAGCGGCTAGCTCCACCCCGGCCACTGAGGTAAACAAGCAGCCAGACATTAAAACAAGTGAACTCAGAAGTTTCTTCTATATTATTGTATTTAAGCGTCTTATTCTAACGTTACTGTGAATGAACGGCCTGTTGTTCTGACTCACGTTTCCCGTCTTCTGGGTTCCAACAGGAAGGCTCTCGTCCTGCTGAAGAAGAAGCGCTACCAGGACCAGCTTCTGGAGAAGACTGACAACCAGATAGGGAACCTGGAGCGCATGGTGAGGGGTTTGAAACCGATGCACAGCGTGCTCCAGCACCACTGAGGCGAAACTAACACTTCCTCGCTTTTTTGTCTGGTGTGTGTTTTTTAGGTTCAAGACCTGGAGTTCGCCCAGATTGAAGCCAAAGTCATTCAAGGGTTGAAAGTTGGAAATGAATGTCTGAAGAAGATGCACGAGGTAGGCGATGGAAAGAGTCGTCGGCGTGTTTTTTTAAGAAGAAAACGAACCGCTTACTAATGCACTCTTGTTTTAGGTGATGCCTGTTGAAGAAGTCGAGCGGATTATGGACGAACATAAAGGCCACGACACAGTCTCAGATACAGCAGTTGGCGATTCCATCCAAGGATGATTTTTTTATTAACGATTCGATTCGATTCTGTAAACCACGATTCCATTCAGTAACTTTTAACCAAAATTCTATATCCATTAAATAAACATGCAATAATGCGAGTGAGACTATCTGTATTCTTCTGAAAGGTGAAAAATATAAAATAAAACATATTTATTCTATAAAAAAAGTAGTCCTGCATAATATTTTATGCTGAATACAAAAATGTAATTAAACACTGCTCAGTTACTTTTAAACATGTTCAATAGACTAGAGGTGGAGGTGGTGAAGTTGGTGTAGCAGTCGCATAAAAGAGTATCAGTAGAACAGGAGACTTTGGATTCAATGACAAATCCTGGTCGTTATATTGTGTCGACAACAGATATACGTTCTTATACAACTTAGTTGAAACTCCCGTCTCAGGTCCTCCGTCCTCCAGAGTAGGAGTGTTCCTGGATCACAGAGCAGGTATTCTGTCCTTCTACAGCGTCTCTAAGACCATGACTCTCCTCCACAGAGTCCAGACCACGTTCACTGAGCCCCTCTATGCTGGACTTTATGTTAATATTGGAGGCAGTGGTGAGTTCTGTCAACTCAAGTAGACAGAAGTCATTTAAGAGTTGAATGACTTCACCTCCTTCTTTTTTTCCTCCTCCTCCTCCTCTTGTCCTCCTCCTCCCCTCCTCCCGTCCTTCTCCTCTCCGCCTCCTTCTCTCCTCTATTTGAATCTATTAAAAATAAAATAACTGTTTTGCTTATGTTTTCTTTCCAGAATGGTACACAGCTTGAAAATTCTACAATTTTTGTTAAATTCCCTCCTTATTGTGTGTCTTGAAACAGCCTTTTGTGCAGAGAAGCCTGTGTTTCAGCTGAAGTTACTTGTGTTTTCTTTTTTTAGAGTTTGAACACTACTGATCAGCATTTTAAATTTTTGGATATATTTTCATATCCTTCTTCTGGTTTATAAAATTCAGTTTTTCTCGCAGCCCTGGATGAAATGTGCAGGGCTCTCTCACAAGAGCTAAACAACACATTGAATATTTATACATAGACTCTAGTAACAATCACACAAAACACCGGTATAAAACCCTTAATAGACATTTAAACCTGTGTGTGTATATGATCAGGCCAAACATTCAGTGATTTCAGTTATCATTACGATTTAAAATTGCCACACACAAATATGTGATAATAAATGGCTTCACATGACCACCAAAAAAAATAATGATCAGCCATATTTTACAACAAACGGTCAATATTTCACAAATTCTGCCAGGGTATGTAAATTTATGAGCAGAACTGTATAATCCAGTACAGTTTCACTGTCGGAATTACGTATGTGCAATAATAATAATATGCACTATATTCTATGATACTTCCACCTCAGCGGCAGATACACTACTATACTTCATAGTGTCTTTCTATACAAACATTGTGTTCATACATTACATATTTGGTGGTTTTATTTTATACTTTAACTCTTTCTTTCTTTCTTTCCTTCCTGACTCCTGTGAGCTGTATAACATCCAGAGGGATTATTAAAAGATTCTGATTTTCACAGATATAGGCATAGGCACAACACGCATAACACGCATAACACGCATAACACATATAAATAAATGTGAACGTGGTCGCAAACTACAGTTAGCCATTGTTATTTTATTTTATTGATTTTTGAATATTGTACATATTAGATATTCTGATCCACATCAGTTCGTGGCGGTAATGCACCAAATAGTTTTTTGCCAAGAAGAAGAACTACAGAAAGCCTACAGATCTCGCTAATCCCATGTAAGTCCCCTCCCAGCCACCGTACTTCCTGATGTGGGTGTGGACACCACAACAACAGATGACTGCACGAAATAATGGAGGAGAAGCTTCACTAGTCCGCCTCTTACAAGTTCGAAACAGTTTGGTTTCCCGTCTCCGTTCCTGGTAGCGAGCCGAAGCGGGGATGCTGCGTCAGAATGGGAAATCTGTTCGGAAAGAAGAAACACAGCCGAGTGACGGAACAAGACAAGGCGGTTCTGGTGAGTGTCAACAGCTAGTTAGCTAGCTAGCTAGCTAGCGAGTTAGCTACACTGATTACATTAGCTTCCGTTCTGTGCCATAACTGGAGTTTTATTAAACTGCTTTTAACCAATGTGGTAATTTAACAACTTCGCTTAGTTCATACGAGACAGCGTCATCACCACAGTGAAGCTAATACTCAGAAGTTAACCAAACTTCAGCTACTCACTGTTTAATAAAACACACTGTGCGTTGCAGTTTGACCAGATGTCTGTTTGACTGCAGATGTTCAGATAGCAGCTACTGTAGAGATTTAACGAGCTTCACTTTCATGACGCTGAAAGCTTCATTATGACTTAAACGAGTTTGAAAGACACTAGGTTTGTGTATCTATATGCATCTCTATGTGTGTGTGTGTGTGTGTGTGTGTCTATGTGTATATATCTATGTTATTATATATTAATAAATAAGCTCTCCGTTGCAGCAACTGAAGCAGCAGAGAGATAAGCTGAGACAGTATCAGAAGAGGATCAACCTGCAGCTGGAGAAGGAGAGACTTCTAGCCAAGCAGCTGCTGAAGAATGGCAAGAAAGAGTGAGTATAGACGGATCAGACTAGTGTTAATAAATCCACCTGCTTCACAGAAACCTCCACCATGTTCACCAAAGATATTGTGAGATAGTTTTCTTTTTGACATTTTGTCCAGATCCAATAAACGTTCCTGGATATTCCTGAAAATGTTTGTCAGGTTTAGTTAATTCACCTCGTCATTTACATCCTCCTAGCTCAAACTCATGTTCTTATGAGGAACTATTTTTCCAAGCGTAATAACGGTTAATATATGGTTTTCTTGGCTCTGTCGTGTTTGACTGCTTAGAGGGGTGGAGCCAAAGTGTGAAGGAGGTCAACGATTGGCTGAAAGTTACACCTCTGCCTTGTGTAGTTTCAGGCTCGTAGTGATACGACTCACTCTGTTTAACTTCTCCCAGTACGTCTTCTTCATATTCATACTGGGAGTGTTGGGAGCTTGTTCTCTGCCCAGTGTCTTCTTCCCTACGTTGAATAGTGGATTGTAAACCAACGTTGAGCGTAGCTTGTTTAACTCACCGCTTCCTGGTTACAAAGTCCAATCAGAGCTAAATAACTGTTGACCAATGGGAAGCAGCTGAGGGAACATGTGATCATTGTGCAGGAAGTAAAAAGAGAGTGAGCTTGTTATTGAGGTCGGCGTATGCCAGAATGAGACTCTAACTTGATATTAGCGGCTAGCTCCACCCCGGCCACTGAGGTAAACAAGCAGCCAGACATTAAAACAAGTGAACTCAGAAGTTTCTTCTATATTATTGTATTTAAGCGTCTTATTCTAACGTTACTGTGAATGAACAGCTTGTTGTTCTGACTCACGTTTCCCGTCTTCTGGGTTCCAACAGGAAAGCTCTCGTCCTGCTGAAGAAGAAGCGCTACCAGGACCAGCTTCTGGAGAAGACTGACAACCAGATAGGGAACCTGGAGCGCATGGTGAGGGGTTTGAAACCGATGCACGGCGTGCTCCAGCACCACTGAGGCGAAACTAACACTTCCTCGCTTTTTTGTCTGGTGTGTGTTTTTTAGGTTCAAGACCTGGAGTTCGCCCAGATTGAAGCCAAAGTCATTCAAGGGTTGAAAGTTGGAAATGAATGTCTGAAGAAGATGCACGAGGTAGGCGATGGAAAGAGTCGCCGGCATGTTTTTTTTTTAAGAAGAAAATGAGCCACTAACTAATGCACACTTGTTGTCTTTGTTTTAGGTGATGTCTGTTGAAGAAGTCGAGCGGATTATGGATGAAAGCCAAGACGCCATTGAGTACCAAAGGGTACGTAGATGTCAGGAATCCTGGGAGATGGATTTCTTTAGGTTCATGGTTCATCAGTTTCTAAACCTCTCCTTGTGTCTCCGCAGCAAATCGACGAGATGCTCGCCGGCTCTTTAACACAAGAAGATGAAGATGCCGTTTTGGCCGAGCTGGAGGCCATAACTCAGGTGGGTTTGTTTACTTCCTGGTCTACGAGGATCCGGTTTTATTCCCTCATTCATCGGCGTATTTGAAGTAGAAACCAAGAGCTGTGTCTTCTTTTTGTCTCCGTTCTGTTTCCTCTCAGGGAGACGTCGAGCTTCCCGACGTTCCCGAAGAAGAACTTCCAGACGTCCCCGAGGCCCTTGAGAAGAAGCGTGGTTGGTTCTCTCACACTTCCACTTTCTGCTGATTAGCTGTACAACATGTGATCTCAGTGTGCATGTTTATTTATTTATTTATCTGTAATAAATGAGTTTATAGGTAATGATGAGCAGATGATGGACCTGAATATGAGGTTCGGGTTTGTTGCATGTTTGCCTCAGCTGCTAAAACTGAATCTGTCTTTGTCTCAGAGGCGGGTCGTCCCAGACAGAAGCGAGAGATGCTCGCCGCCTAGCAACGTGACAGAGCTCCATCAGCTGACCTGCTGGATCTCCTCCACTCCCTCAGTCCAGGACTCAGAGACGAAGAAGAAGAAGAAGAAGACAGCAGCTCTCTCTCAGACACTGGGCTTCCTCCGTCATATCACCCAGCCGCTGTTGGTCCTCGGCTGCTGCACGCCCACCGCCACCCGTCCTCTGGGACTGCTCCTCTGGGTCTGGTCCGTGGTCCTCTTGGACCTGGACTGGTCCACCAGGACCGGTCCTTGGTCCTCTGGAGAAGCGCTGATTTAAACCATGAAAACCTGTGAGATCAGATAATTGTGCCTAAACTTAGTTTCACCACGAAATCACTTTACATACATCGACTCAACTCTAATGCATGAATGTGTTAATAATTCATCACATGATCTCTTAGTCTTTAAAGGGTCGATTCACCCAAATGACTCCAAGACATGAATTGTTTCACATAGTTTTATCTGCTCATGTTTCGGTCTCTCTAAATAGAGAACCAGACTTTACACTCCATGAATTGAAAATTAACTTTTTTGAAAAACCTTTTTATTGGGTCATTCTGCCAAAGAAAAGAAGAAACATCCAACTGTTTTTATTTGCCTTATACATCATAAAATCACAGATCTTTTTTGAGAAACAAACTGTATATTTAGTGTTTTTTGGTGTCATGACGGTGCCTCATTTCTCTGCTTTCATTGGTCAGAAGACGGTTAGTTGTCAGACTAGCTGGAGAACTTTTTTTTCATAATAAAAAAACCCTCAAATAAACACTGACATTATTTTTAACTGCAAAGTTATTACATAATTATGTTATTGTTCATACATCTGGGTAACTAATGAATAGTTACACCTGAAAACGTGACTCAACCAGGCCGTGGAAGACACCGCCCCCCTCTGAGTGTCTCTACCTGCGACTTGAACTAACCTACTTTGGGACTCACACGGGACACAAACCCACGTCTCCTGGGTGAAAGTCCTGTGTTTGACCCATATTGTCTCACAAACCAATCAGAGCAGGTGTTTCATTTTGGAGGGGGGCCTTAAAGAGACAGGCGCTAAAATAATGTGTTTCTCACAGTTTGTTTTTGCAAACTTTAAAGCATGTAGACATGATTCTACTCAGAATACAAGTATGAACCTGAAGATGAACAAATGAAATCAGAACTACCTGCATTGCCAGACCGTTAAACTGCTTTAATCACAGTGAACAGGCTCTTTAAGGGTGTGACGGACACGTGAAGCCATGTCTGATTCATCTTCCCCGCGGGCTACTCGTTACGAGTTATTTCCAAATGCCAAACTGGAACTTTTTACAAATTAGCATCTGTTTTTACAGAATATTCCTTCAGTTCGACCCCTTTTCACTCTGCTCCCCTTGTGGATTAAAGGGCTCATCATGTGGTCTGTGGGTTCACCATGTGGTCTGGGTTTACCTGTGAAGCCCAGACAAACCTGCAGGCCCAGAGTCGCTGTCGTAGATCTGCATTACATCACACACAGAAAGATGGCCTACATCTGAACGGCTTTAACGTGTGTATCTTTGAAGATCTGTCCAACTATAATCTGTAAATCAGTTAATCTCAAAAAACGCTGATGACTAATTTGCTTGGGCTGCAGGCGCCGTTTCATCACCACAGCATCAAACTGGTGGTCTTAAACCTCTCTTTCTCTCTCTCTCTCATTTTTAGAATAAAAGTGTTTTTTTAATTGTCATACTCTGTTGCCGAGCTGCAGTTCCCACGGTTGAACACAAGGCGGCGGCAAATACTTTCTGAAACTGTCAGGTGACTTGTTTCAACATTCATTAGACAGTGTCAAATCCTCACAAGTCTGGGTACTCACTGGTCTGCACAGAACCGGATCACCAGCTGAGCCAGACCTCCAGGCGTCGTCAGTGTTGGACATCACTGAAGCAGCCCGCTTCAAGAAAGAGGGTGTTATGATTGTCCACATACTCTTGTCCATCTGTAATGTCTTTATTTCCACATGAAGATTAGATTTGGACGAGAAAACCCTCTATTTCTAGGATTTATGTCCCCCCTAGAAACTGATCTTACTCGTTAGTTTTTACTGAACAAAAACCTTCAGATGGAGCTTTTCAAAATAAAAGAGTGTTGAATGTTCTCATCTTCAGCCTTGGAAGTGTTTTTATTCCATGAACTCACTGATTTAGCCTCTTGTTTTTAATGGACAGCCGACTGCACCACGAGCCCATGGGTGCTGGGTGGGTGCTGCTGTGTGGGTGCTGAGTGGGCGACGCACAGACAGGAGCCTGAATGTCAGAGCGCCGCGCAGATGAATCACGGACGATGATGAGTAGGACGGTCGTGGAGGAGAGGTCAAACGCTGCTGAATGGATGCTTTGAGTAGGTGTGTGTGTGTGTGTGTGGAGGATCGCCTACCTGACGACACCTCCGCTGTTCATTTAAAGAACAAGTCCACGTGTTCATAGATAAAAGTCTTTCAGGTCTCCCATTCCTGAGCGTTCCCATGACACTGATGTATTTCTTCTCTTAAAGGGCCGGTGTGGAGGATTAAGTGCTGAAGTTGCACATTGCGACCCAACTGAAACTTCTCCCGCTTCCCAGCATGAAGGGGGACTGCAGTCCCGACCTGGAGCCGGCGTTCGGTTCGTCCCTTCTGGGCTACCGTAGAAACATGGCCGCCCCCGGCTCTGTGATTGGATCACCCTAAATGCTACACGCTGGCCCTTTAAGTCGGGGGAGCCCAGGTGGTGTTGTGGTTTTATGTCTGGCTGCAGCAAGACTTGCAGGTTTCATTCACACCAAGTGGGGCGTTGCTGCGACTAACTCAGGGTGGCGGCGGTGTGGGCGTGTCACCCAGGGGCCCTTTGCAACAGCTCAGCATGCAGACGAGCTGAAGATCAGGTTGAGTCTTCGTGAGCAAAGTTTCCTTTCAAGTTTGTTCTATTGTTATTTTTAATTAACCAGGACCAAGTCATTTTATTGCATCAAATAATTTTATGTTCATGGTTTTTGGCTGTTTGTTGTTTTATTTATTTTGTAAAGATTTTGAGTTTCGAGTCTCCGGCTCTGCTTCATTGCTTGAGCTCTATTATCTCCATGGGTTTGTGTGTAATCAGACCTGGAGTCAGTAATCGTGATGGAGAACCGGCGTTCGATTGTAGAAACTAGCGGTGAGGACTGAAGAGCCACAGAGGGGACGGATCGATGGGCCCCGCTGACAGAGGGAGCTGCTGTTAGCTCCGGTAAAGATCAAACATTGATTCCCTCCAACTGTCTGCTTTAATCAGACAAACAAACCACAACCAGTCTGCTTGTAAAAGGTTTGACTTTATTTACCCTCCAGCAACGTGAACGCATCTCCTTTCAGTGTCGCTCCGTTCACACCGGGCTCCTGTTACCTGCTCGCCTCCTTTTAACCCACTTCTCATTCAAAAGGCTTCAGATCGGAACGCCAAGGATGTGTGGGGTTCCCCACCAAGCCAACCAGGGGCCACACCGACCAGGGGCCACACCAACCAGGAGAGGGGCCACTCCAACAGGCAGCAGGGTAAACACATGTTCACGATTAAATGATGTCCATCAACGCCTCTTTATTATCAAAGATAATAACAGTGCAGATGTGATGATACAGATGTGATGATACAGATGTGATGCTGCATCAACACTGCATGGAGATGCTCAGGTCCTCTGAATGGATGGAGCAGAGGCGGCCGCGTGGGCGGCGCGTGACACAGCGGAGGAGACGAGGCCTTTTTAAAATGCTGGGGTGCGTTCATGGACTCACCGTAAACTCCAGCGTCACATTTGCAACATGCGTTTGCTTGTTAGGGTTGATTTCTGGTGATAATAAAAACGAGAAGCAGACAGAAGAGCGGCAGGAGGAGAAGAAACAGCTGATACTTTCATGACATTATTTTAAAAAACTAGTGATAAATTATCATTAAATACGTCCCGCCCAGAAAAATAGTCCTGTCCTTAAAGAATATGCAATAACTGAATATATGACAGGGTGCATCAGAGAGCTGAACCTGAATACAAATTAAATCTCCATTAAATACAAATACAGTCTGTAAAATGGTGTCTAATTAAAAGAAACCTCATCCATCTAAAGTAGGACATATCAACAGGGTCTAATCATGTTCCATGAAGAGACCAAACATCTGCAGCTTAAGATGAACAGTAGGAAAGAAAAGCTGCAGACCCTCAGCCTGGCTGACCAACGGGCCCCGGCCTGCAGCTTTTCTTACTGCCCCCTCCAGCTCCAGCCTTAATGCAGTGTTCATTGTATTTCTGTAAAAACTTTTTTTTTATAGAAAATGTGATCGGAAACACCGCTGAAGCACAAGTTATGGACATCATTGGGATCTTAATCTGGTCCTGGGGCCCCAGATGTTGGGGGCCTCACCACACAGCACACCTGTGGCAACTATTTATTTTTACTGTGAAATGATGCCATGCCTTTATTTTCTTTTTATAGTCCTATGTTGTTGTTGGTTTTATAACAGGTGGGGCTATTAGAAGCCCCTATTGTTTCACTGTTTCTTCCTAAATCAAATCATGTTATCCCACCGTTTAATCCGCAGCTTTACATTCCTGCGCCGCGTGCCCGGTTTCCCAGCGCCCATGAACGCAGCACCGCCCCTCTTGGAGCGAGTCCGCCTCTGCGCTCCAGCCGAGAGGCTCCGACTGACTGGCTGCGTGGGGAGCCGGTGTGGGCGCAGCGAGGACGGCTCCTATATAAGCCGGGATCCCGCGGCCAGCACGAGCTCGTCTCTCCGTCACCGGCGCACGAGAACAGCTGTGTCATCATAATCGTCATCATCTCCTCCGTCACAGGTCGGGAAAAGCAAGTCACCTGAAGGGAAATCTCGGTCTATGGTTGTGACCGGCAAGCCGACAAGGATGTCCCGGACCGACGAGGTGCACCGTATCACGGAGAATGTCTACAAGGTGAGACCGGCTACCCGGGGCTCTGCGCGCCGCCGAGCGCGCGTCCTCCCGCCGCGGAGGGACACCTGCTGCACCGGGGGATGCGCAACTCGGACTTATGTCTTCATGTCCCACGTCTTTATGTCTTAATGTCTCCTCTGGTAATTTAGTGATAACAGTTAAACAACAAGAAAACGTGTTTAGGCTATTGGTGATTTCTTCTGCAGAGATCAGTGTGTCTGTTCGGTCCTTAACGGTTAACCGACTCATTGTTCAGTCGCTTTCTCAGTTTGACAAACAGCAAACAGAGGTGACAGGCTCGGGATCAGTGGGTCTGGTTGGTTCTAGCAGCAGTAAAACATCCGAGCTTCGTGCAACATAAAGGTGTTGGTGAGTCATGTACATGTAGTTGGAAGCAGCTGGACCAGAACAGGGATTTATGGAGGTCCGGGATCCCCAAAGTGTGTCAGAATCTCAATGTGGGGTCTTTATTCTCTGTGAGGACTTTATGGAGATGTTTGTGTTGTTGATTGGTTGATGCCTTCAGAAGGAAATGTCACTTTGATGGAATGTGATATAGAAAAGCTGAAGTTCCCTGGAAACCCAAATGTGAGACGTTGGGTTCAGGATGTAGAGCCGGTTGGAGGAGAGGAACCACGAGTGGAACCACATCGGAGGTCCTTCAGGGGTGGAATGTCGGACCCCCCTGCACTCGCTGAAACAACAAATGTTCAGCTCCTTCGTTGTTATTCCTCCTCTTCAGCAGATCCGCTGGTCTGACTCTCCAGTGTGGCTTCTCTCCTGCAGCAGAACCACAACGAGGGTTTTCTCCCCCTCCCACTGAGGGCTCTGAGAACAGGGACAGGTGTTGATGTTGGTGCTTACTGAGCCAAAGATGCGTTCGAGGACATCAGGTCAGTGACAGTTCATATTTCAAGGTGTCACTTGAGAATTTAGGCCGCCGGGGAAAAGCGGAGGAGCATGAAAACACAAAAAACACACTGGTTTTACTTGAAAACGCAATAACGAGGGTTTTCTAAGGTTCGGGTTGTTAATTGCCGGAGTTGGAGAGAAACCACGCAGAGGAGGAGGAGGAGGAGGAGGAGGAATATAATCTGCATTAATGTGGTTGGGTGCTGCTGTGGTTTCAACAGGGCAGTTTGTGGAAAAGTCACAGAATTGAAATGCGTCGATTCGTGTTCAGAAAATAAATTATCCAAACTTTAAAACAAACGCATCATTCCGTGTCCCTGCAGGGCGTTGGCTTCAGGCCAGAAAACCACTTAAATACAGGCTTTAAGTAACAGTTAAGTTCACTTTGGGTCTCAAACGCTGGTCTTGTGGGTTGGACCCGCCCACCATCCCGATTGGCGTCCCATTGGAACGAGGGTGAAAAAAAAGCGTGGGTGGTCTAGGAGGAGGTGGGTTCTGTATGAACGTTAAAGTGATGAGTCGATTAGCAGCAGATAATGATGATTGGATCATAGATGAAGTGACTCGTGTGATTATGTGAAGACTCACTGCTCTGTATCGTTATGAGATGAGGAAGACGTGATGGCGTTTTCTAGACTAAAAGGTTTACAGGAAACTAAAAGATGGACTCATCAATAAATCAAAAAGCAGCGTGATCATTAGTTGCTGCGTCTTAGCGAGAGAACGCCGGGGGTCGAGTGTGAAAATGGCGTCCTGAAGAAGGAATGCAGCGGCGGGGTTTTTCTTCCTGCCGTCAGCAGGATGCATCATTAAGGAGTCAGCAGAGCGCCGCTGCCAGCCTGACCCCCAGCTGGGAGCTGATTGGAGGAGGTCGACGACGGCCGGCGGTCGGTGCTGCGGCGGTGAAACCAACAGGTCTTAGTTAATTAGTTAGAGGGGCGGAAGCTGACACGGCCCAGAGGGGGCCAGCTCCCCTTAGACCTCCAGTATGAGGTGGAGCCGGCAAATGTCAGACCTTTAAATCCTGCAGGATCCAGATGGGGATCAGGAACATCGATTACAGACAATTATCTCACAGTGGAGCAGAAAATACCCAGAGTGCATCACACCGCTCAGCCTAGATAACATGTTTGAACTGCATTAACCTGCATCAGAATACATGGTGATGATGGACAGTCCATCAACGTAGAGGACGCATGTTCTGGTCATCAGTCAGGCGTCAACCACAAGGGTTCGTCACCACCGCCATGGATGGTGACCTGCAGAGTGAGGTGTGATCCCTCCATGGTGGTGGATGGTGACCTGCAGAGTGAGGTGTGATCCCTCCCCGGTGGTGGACGGTGACCTGCAGAGTGAGGTGTGATCCCTCCATGGTGGTGGACGGTGACCTGCAGAGTGAGGTGTGATCCCTCCATGGTGGTGGACGGTGACCTGCAGAGTGAGGTGTGATCCCTCCATGGTGGTGGACGGTGACCTGTAGAGTGAGGTGTGATCCCTACATGGTGGTGGACGGTGACCTGCAGAGTGAGGTGTGATCCCTACATGGTGGTGGACGGTGACCTGCAGAGTGAGGTGTGATCCCTCCATGGTGGTGGACGGTGACCTGCAGAGTGAGGTGTGATCCCTCCCCGGTGGTGGACGGTGACCAGCAGAGTGAGGTTGTGTTTGTTGATCCGTCAGCACAATAGAAGGAGAACGCCTCAAACTTCACCGCTCTGCTGCTGAAATCAAGACCTGCTGCATGTGACTTTTAGATGACTCACACTGGCACGTGTGTGTGTGTGTGTGTGTTTGTGTGTATGTGTGTGTGTGTCTCTGAGTGTGTGTGTGTGTGTGTGTGGGCAGTGTCTCACGACTGCATGTGTGTGTTTGTCCGTCCTGTCTATCTGTCACACATTAGGCCACATAGAAGAAGTTCACGGCTGTATTTCGGTCGGTGGTGAAGTGTTTCCCCGGGTTGTTGTGGTTTGCTGAACAAGCACCATCTGTGTGTTTGTTCAGCAGCGTGTTCAGCCGGGCGCTGTAATCCTGATGGCGCTGCAGGCGGCGTTCTGTTGAACGCAGCTCGAGTGTCGGGGCTTTGATGCCGGGAGTGGATCGCTGCAGAGATCAGCTCGTCAATCCATTCATTTGGTGCTTTCTTTGTACTGTGTTTGTGTGTGTGTGTGTGTGTGTGTGTGTGTTCCCCCAGTAGAACCAGGCAATACGATGAGGCCACATATCTCCACATAGCATGATTTCTTGTAATTGAATCTTGTAATTTAACAGTCGACGTAAAAAACGCATGAAAAATAAGCATTTTCTCATTGAATTCAAATTTGTTTGTTAGTTTGTACTTTCGTACTTATGTTTATCACGACGTCGCCATATGATATGAATCCATTGAAAGATGAAAAATGATAATTGGTCTATTCCAACACACTGGTTGATATTAATTAACAGTCTATGATGCTGTGTGAAATTAGACGGGTGTTTGGTTCATTCAGCAGATCAAATACATAAAGTTTCATCAAATCTGTGTGTTATTGACTTATCTACAGGGTTCGAACGGGTGCTGGAATTCCTTGAAAACACTTGAATTTTGAAGGCTTTGAAAGTGCTTGGATTTAGAATAAAGTGCTTGAAAATGAAGAGAAACGAAGATCTCCATATTTGATGGACTGAAAACAACATGTTCTGACATGTTTGCATGAAAAATGACTTGATGATTAACAGATTATCAAAATAGTGCATGATTAAATGATTATAATCTGTCTATATGTTAGTGGAATTAGTTTTCCTTTCATTTGTGGTTTCAAAACATCATGTTGGTTGTTTATAGGACAATAACATCTTATTTAATGTGATGAACAAGTGCAATCATAAGTAGACTAAATACTGAGGATTGTATTGATACAAATATGTAGTTTACCACAGCTTGAAGGTGCTGGAAAAGCATGAAAACGCACATTGAAATGCTTGAAAAGTGCTTGAATTTGACTTTGGAAAGGGTGTAGGAAACCTGTATCCAGAACAATTTTGATTATCAATTAATCAGAAAAGTCAAAACGATATATTTGTGAAGACGTCATCTCCGTCTCTGGAAACCTGCGATGGGCTTTATTTTTTGACTGTTTTCATAATCTTGGTGGCATCATGGGAGGCGGCGTTCCTTTTCATGTTATAGTAACTGGTGTGCGTCTCCAGCCGGTGACTCAATATGGATCTTCCTCCCGCCGCAGGCTCTGTTCCTGCTCTGGTACTGATGTTGGGGCAGCATCGGCGTTTGCGAGCATCGCCGTGACGACGTGAACAAAGTTAGCTTCATAATTCAAGGTCAACTTTACAGCTAAGTGAAGTCATCTAAAGTCATCTTAGTAGCGACCAGTGTGTGGAGTTCACACAGAGAATCTAGCTGGTGTTTTATTCAGAGAGATGCATAATGTAACAGAATGCATGAGTTAGCGTTATTCTTTACACATTAATAGAATATTTGTCTTTGGGACCAGGAAGCATCATCTCGGGCTGCATGGAGCCCACTTCCCCCCCAGCTGTCATGGCTGCCGGCATCTGCCGTGTGTGTTCGGTGCCTCGGCTGCCTTTTAGCATCTGTAAGTTATCTAACGGGAGCCACAGGGAGATCGGAGGAGAGGTGGAGGAGAGGTGGAGGCTGGCAGGATGAGGCCGAGGATGAAAGGAAACATCCACAGAGAGAGACACGAGTCTGCATCCACCGTTGTTTATTTGACTCTGAAGGCAAGAAAGAGCTGGAATGTCCTGCTGCAGTGTGTGTGTGTGTGTGTGTGTGTGTGTGTGTGTGTGTGTGTGTGTGTCGCTCAGACTGATTTGAGGTTGGAAGGTGAGACAGGTGACGAGGTGTCGCTCACTCACAAGAGATGAAATGCATCGCTACGTCGATGCTGTAAGAGGCTGCAGCCTCTCGGCTTTCATGCTACACACACACACACACACACACACACGCACACACACACACACACACACACACACTCCCCTGTGTGCTCTGCAGCATATCCTGGCATCGCCATCACCGCCATAATGAAGCGATCCTCGTCACGTTTTGACTTCCTGTCCGCTGCTCTTTGTGAATGGAGGCGTGTGAACTCACACGTGCACGCGTGTAGACGAGATGTGATGCGTCATTCGGCGGCGATGATGATGATGATCAGCTCAGCTCACGCGGCGGCGGCTGTGGAGACTCCCTCCCTCCCTCCTTGCTCCATCTCGCCCACCACCCCTCCAGCTTCTCTGTGGTACGAGCCGAACATGAGGCGAATAAAGATGGGTTGCCCTGTCACGGGGGGGAATTCCAGCACTTCCTTATATGGTGGCGGAAGTGCCCCCTCCCTCCCCGTCTCCCTCTGCCTCCGCTCGCCTCCACGCAGATAAGGGCTCCTCTGAAAGGGAAATTGGAGTTTACACACACACACACACACACACACACACTCTTCATCTCCCGAGGGCGTCGAAGCGGTGCAGCTTTAGCGCCATGATTGTCACGCTGACGGAGCAGAAGCAAATAACGTCCATTTCCTGGGAAACCGAATAATGAGGGGCGGCAGCCAAACACTAATGGACACATTACATCAGCTCTCCGACCCCACATAGACAGCATGTGTGTGTGTGTGTGTGTGTGTGTATATACATACACATATATGTATATATAATGTAATGCAGCGGGGATCTCTAATGGCTTATCTGAGTGCACGGTACATCTGTGCAGGTATGCATTTGGGTCGCACACTTCATGTATGGGATTCATCAGATTGCACAGGTGAAGGCTGGAAAATGGCGGCTGAGTGTGCGAGACGTTAAAGCCTCTGCACGGCGGTGCTACAAAGACGTGATGTGGTTTCAGTGAGGCCTTCCACCATGAATACGTCTCACCAGATACGATATTCCTAATCTGTTTACATGATAACTCCACCAATATTGTCTCAATGATCCTGGTAGTTTCCAGGCTGATGTTTGTGGGTTCCTGAGTTGCTTTCTGTAATAAACAGCAGGTGAGGTGAAGGATTCGAACATACGGATATTTGCTCATCTCATCTTTTTTAACAGTTTGAGTGTTGTTGTGTTTTGATGTGATGCTTGTGAGAAACTTTAACGCTGCCATCTTGGCCAGCAGCACCTTGTTAATGAGGCTCCAGATCTCAAGGGAATTTATCCTGGTTAAATATAATCAAATACATAATAATATTAATAATAATAATAATAATAATAATAATAATAATAATAATAATAATAATAATAATAATAATGGTAAAGCTGAGCCTTCCTCCTGTTAACTGCAGCTTGTTGTACTGGCTACGTGATATTAATGAATGCGTTCGTGGAGGAGGGGCTAGCACACTGGAGGTGACGGCGTGGGCGACGTCCAATCAAATCCCTTTATTCCGTTTGGAAAGTTTCTTCCAGAGTTCATGAGAATAAAACGGCCTCTGTGTTTATCAGGAGTCGATTCTGATAAAAACTGTGGAAAACAAACGGCTTTGTCGAGGAAGATAACAGAGCACACAAACACACACACACACTCGGCCTGTCTGTCTGTCTGTCTGTCTGTCTGTCTGTGTACCTGTGATGTTCGCGGCGTGGCGGCGGTACGTTCTGTGTGTGTGTGTGTGTGTGTGTGTGTGTGTGTGTGTGTGTGTGTGTGTGTGTGTGTGTGTGTGTGTGACTGATGAGTGTTTGGACGCCAGCCGACACCTGACTACAGTGAGGAATGAGTGCGTGTTGCCAAGTTTGTCATGTAGTCGCCCAACGCAGCGAAGCGCGATGACGGAGGGTCACCTTGACTTGTGAGTGGCGGCCAAACGTTCTCTGATGCAGCGCGAGCCCCTCGCCATTTCCAAGGCAACCACCTCGAGCAAACAGACTTTTTCCTGTGTGTGTGTGTGTGTAATCTGTGTGACCTTCATATCCCAAGCGGGTCACACACACACACACACACACACACACACGTCTATCCAGCAGGGAACAAAAGGTGAACTTCCCTGATATCGACTCAACCTGTTGACTCTGATTAAATGGACCTGCTTTTATATTGCAGCCATCTTTGTTTTTCTTTTAGGTCCAAAACAGCCTCAGTTATTTGACATGTCTTTGTCTCCAGCTGGTCTGCCCCTGTCCCTCCTCCTCACTGGGGTTGCCAAGTCTATATTCTCCTGGGGTTGCCAGGTCTCTACTCTCCTGGTAGCCAGGTCTCTACTCTCCTGGGGTTGCCAGGCCTCTACTCTCCTGGGGTTGCCAGGTATCTTCTCTTCTGGGGTTGCCAGACCTCTACTCTCCTGGGGTTGCCAGGTATCTTCTCTTCTGGGGTTGCCAGGTCTCTACTCTCCTGGGGTTGGCAGGTATTTTCTCTCCTGGGGTTGCCAGGTATCTTCTCTCCTGGGGTTGCCAGCTCTCTACTCTCCTGGGGTTGCCAGGTCTCTACTATCCTGGGGTTGCCAGGTCTCTTCTCTCCTGGTAGCCAGGTCTCTACTCTCCTGGGGTTGCCAGGTCTCCTCTTGCTGGGGTTGCCAGGTCTCTTCTCTCCTGGGGTTACCAGGTCTCCTCCCACTGGTTAATGTGTTTGGCTCTAATGGTGCCACACGGTCGGCTCCTCGCCTCTCCAGTAATTTACGCCCCAACATGATACCAACCTGCTGCTGTTTATGTAGGCTGTGACTCATCCCTCACACCCATCTCTCGCCAACACACACACACACACGCACACACACACACACAGTGCCAGCTGGGTCACAATGTTCGTAACGCTGCTCGTTTTCTTACCTTTGTTCTCGGTGCTGAGCTGCCAGTGTGGAGACGCGTGTGGGAAGGAAGGCTGCGTGTCATTTCAACTTCATTATTTAATTCAACACCACAAACATGCTTCTTTCAATACTTCATGTGAATGAAGTATTGAACAACTGCAGTCAGAGTGTTCATCATGTAAATAGTGTTAAATATTCATCAGTAGATCTTACAAGTATATATTATTCATTTTTTGACCGTTTGCTGACGAGCAATCTAACAATTCAAACGGCTTCCAAACAAACCTTCACCGTAAAGATTGTTGTTATTATTCATATTAATATTTCTATCTTCCCTGTTGGATCAGTGACGAAATCAGCTTCATACGGGATCTGTCAAAACATCCTGACCTGAGATCAGTAAACAGGAGTCCTCGTTTCTATCTGGACTGTTTGAACGAGCAGATAAAGACCCGTTGTGTTGTTCTGCTGGTATTTGGCTTCCAGATAACATTGGTTGGTGTTGAAGCACGTTTATGAGAGCGCCCCTCCCCCGACGCTGCAACGTGATCACACAATCCTCCTATTGTTCTCTCGTTTGGGGTATTTAATTGGAGAGGTGATTAGTCGGTCAATTAAAACGCCAGAGCGGAGCACACGGCGAAATCTGTTCCGTAATCCCTCTTACTCCCAGAAACTCGGTCCGATGTGGTCTTTCATCGGTGGAATGCTAAGCGGCCTCCGGCTCGGTGCTGGAGGAACCGGCTCAGCTGATTGGGCGGGCGGATTAGGTCAGGATCGGCCAACCGTATGAGCACGTTGTGAGGAGGGGGAGACTCGTGAATCAGTCTTCTTCTTCTTCTTCGTCTTCTTCTTCCTCCAAGATTATCAGAAAGCCGAAATATAAATGAAGCTTTTGTCAGCAGTTTAATATAAATGTGCAGTTTTGCGTCGCTGAGCTCAGCTGCTGTGGAATTACGTTTTTTTTTCTTTCTCCGTGTTGCCGCAGCAACGTGGCCAGCCAATCACAGTCCGCCCTGAAACATAACAGCCAATACAAATACTTTTTTTTCACATTATACATGTTTAATTTAAATGATATTCATTCCACTTAACGTTTCTTTGTGTGCTGATTTGGGACAGAGCCAGGCTAACGGTTTCCCTTTGTTTCCAGTCTTCATGCTATGTTATGGATAAGACAATGAAATAAGAAGAAGAACTTTATTTGTCCAGCAAAAAACAAACAGTAAAATATATTAACAAGCAATAGCAATATTAAAACGTTGCCCTTAAAGTCATCGTTGATATAAAACAAGTCGAACACAGTGATTTGAGGAGATTGACTCGTGTTGTTGTGGTCGTGTTGTGTTCACTTCCTCCGTATCGGTGTAAAGCTGAGTGTTTCTGTGTTTAACAGCAGCCGCACCAGTTCAGCCGAGGAATGTGAGGCATGAGGCCAAACCTGTCCTGATGACATAACGCATGTCATCAGTGAGTCACAGGCATGGAAACACTCTCGCAGCCTCAGACACGTGTCCTCGTCCTGGTCTGGTGGTTTCGACGTGAGAACATCCTCCCTCTCCATCTTCTGGATGTATTCTTTTGTTCCACCGTCTTCCTGCCGGGCGGCGACGGGTAAACGCTGGAGAGTTTCCACCGACTCAGTTTATTCAGCAGCCGACAGCTTACATAACGGAGAATACACCCAGAGAGGGAACCGGGTATAAATAGTCTGTGTGTCCCCAGAAACGCACAAAGAAACACCACTCGCCCCATTCGTGTGTGTGTGTGTGTGTCCTTGTCCTTTTAATTTCCATCCAGTAATCAGCCGCA
The DNA here is from genome assembly GCF_963514095.1 of Eutrigla gurnardus. Taxonomy (NCBI): domain Eukaryota; kingdom Metazoa; phylum Chordata; class Actinopteri; order Perciformes; family Triglidae; genus Eutrigla; species Eutrigla gurnardus. The sequence goes on along the minus strand of NC_139933.1, from coordinate 13,467,449 downwards.
CGTAGATCAAAATCCTTCTCCACTCTGCTGGATTTATTATTCATTTCAGTCCAAACCTGTCTCTCCACCTGATTTAAGCACCTTGGAGCTCTCTCTCTCTCTCTCTCTCTCTCTCTCTCCCTCGTCATCCACCGGGCGGTCGGCCTGTTTCTCGTGCACCCCTGCGTCGTCCTGCCCTACTTCCCTTTTTGAAGTTTGTGTGCCGAGATGACTGTTGTGCGTTGGCTCTCCCTCCTCTCCTCCCTCTCCCTCCTCTCCTCCCTCTCCTCCTCTCCTCCCTCTCCCTCCTCTCCTCCCTCTCCTCCTCTCCTCCCTCTCCCTCCTCTCCTCCCTCTCCTCACTCTCCCTCCTCTCCTCCCTCTCTCTCCTCTCCTCCCTCCTCTCCTCTCCTCCCTCTCCCTCCTCTCCTCCCTCCTCTCCTCCCTCCTCTCCTCACTCTCCCTCCTCTCCTCCCTCTCTCTCCTCTCCTCCCTCCTCTCCTCTCCTCCCTCTCCCTCCTCTCCTCACTCTCCCTCCTCTCCTCCCTCTCCTCCTCTCCTCCCTCTCCCTCCTCTCCTCCCTCTCTCCTCTCCTCCCTCTCCTCCTCTCCTCCCTCTCCCTCCTCTCCTCCCTCTCTCCTCTCCTCCCTCTCCCTCCCTTGTCCTCCTCTCCTCACTCTCCCTCCTCTCCTCCCTCTCCTCCTCTCCTCCCTCTCCCATCATCCCTCTCCCATCATCCCTCTCTCTCTACCTTTTCTCTACTGCTCTTATAAAAGGTGTAAAAGTCAGAGTGAAAAGAAAGAGAATTGCTGGGTTTTGCAGCAGAAGTGAAAGGGCAGCTCGGACTGAGGGGGAGGTTGAGTCACCGCTGAGACATAAAACTCGTTAACGAGGCCTCGGGCCTCCACTTCCTGATGTCATCACTGGTCATCCTTTTGTCATCACTGGTCGTCCTGATGTCATCACTGGTCGTCCTGATGTCAGACTTCACCTGTCGTGGAAGAGCGAGCGCTACATTTATGTATTGCTCTGATTATGCGCGCTTTAATTCATTGCTGGCTTTGCCCTTTCTGATCACCCAGAACAGGGAAAACCACTACACAAACATTGTTTACTCATTTATTATTTTTGTAAGTTTTCACATTTGCATTGTTGCAAGTTTTCTTTAGTTTTTTTTTATCTAAAAAGTTTGTTATCTGCAGATGTTTTATTCATCCTCAATTCAAGATCCTCTGTTGTGGTTTGAAGTTAACCTAGATCTACGAGCTCCAGATAACATGACCATAAGACAAGTCATCACCTGGATCTTTCTCGTGTTGGACATGCAGATAGATTTGGGTTTAACTCAACCCCCTACTTCCTGCCTCATGGCTCCTACCACAGAGACGAGGGAGGAAACGGCTTTTATTTATAATTTGGGTGAAATTCCCATTTTATTTTTTTTAAAAGCAATTAGCATGATCAGTGTGTGGTGAGCAGCGAGCTCAGTGAGTGTTGGTGAGATGGAAGGGAACTGTGATCTGGTCCAGGTCCAGGTCCAGGTCTGCTGCTGGGCTGAGGGGAGTCAGCAGCCAAACGCAGGTTTCATTTAATAGAGAGACGGCAGGGGAGGTGTGAGGAACACACACACACACACACACACACACACTCATTCGTTGTCGTTCTTTCCCCTTCGTTTCGTCCCTCCAGTCCTCGGCATGAAGCCTCGCTGCTCCTCTTCCTCCTGGTTGGCTCAGCCTACTCTGTGCGTGTGTGTGTGCGTGTGTGTGTGTGTGCGTGTGTGTGTGTGTGTGTGTTCATGCCCCAGTAAAGACTGGTGCTCCAGTCACTGGAGCTCATATCCGTGTTTGTGTTTCTCCTGAACTAACACATGTGCTGTTCTCCCCCCCCCCCCCCCTCCAGTCCATCATGGAGCAGTTCAACCCCTGCCTGCGGAACTTCATCGCCATGGGGAAGAGCTACGAGAAGGCGCTCACCAGTGAGTACACCCGGCCGTTCTGGTTTACCTCGCCGTCTTTGTCCTCCTTCCATCCCTCCTGTCTGTCGTTCCGGCCGAGGGCCAGCCGACCCGACTCCTGCCGCTGCTTTTATATCCTCTTCATCACTTTACCTGAGCAGAGATGTGATTCGGTGGCTGCTAGTGTTGTTGACGTCTGCGTCAGAGTCCCCGTTTAGACGTGATGTCTTTGAACTGCACAGACGAATCTCTTTTACATTGTTAAAGATTCCCTCATCAGAGGCAACGCTCTGTGATGATGAGCGTCTTCCTCATTCATTGATCCTAAATGTCTGCGTCCTCCGCTGCTGCTTTTTGTGGCTTGCACAGGTTTGTGTGTGTGTGTGTGTGTGTGTGTGTGTGAAATTGAGGTGTTCTTGCAGCCCTGCCTCAAGGTTAAAGACAAAAGCACAGGAAGTGTCTTGGGGGAGCTAAATGGAGCGTCAGCCAATGGGAAGTAGAACAGAAGGAGTCGGAGGAATAGCGTCGCCACGGGAACGAGGAAAAGGGGGGCGAGCTGGAATCCAGGTCGAGACCGTGTCTCCTGACTGGATCCACGTCAGTCGCTGTGTGTCTGACCCCTGACTGGGGTCACAAATTCAAAATGATATCATGACAAACTAGATAAAACATGAAAATGACGTTGATGAAGATGTTTCATGCCTCGGCGGTTTGTACGGCGTTAGATATGACCATGTGTTCAGATAGGACTACGTGTTCAGATAGGACAATGTCGTCAGCATAAAGCTCTTTTATTGATAACCGCGTGGTTCCGCCATGGCCGTTGCTATCGTGTCACACTTTCAGTGACGGCGCCGCGTGGACCAGTAAAGGAGGCTTCACACCAGTCTGATGGATGGAGCTTAAAATAGCCCCACGACTCCCCAATGGGGGATCACACTTCATCAAGGCCAGGCGGTGGCGGCACAGAGTGGAGTTTAGTAGAGTAGGGTGAATGAGGATCTGTTGTCACTGGAAACACACCAGTAGAACCTCAGTAGAACTGGGCGGCAGGTTTCCATCTCCGGGGCCGTGATGGAGGGAGGAAGCTGTCCATTCTGTTTGAGGATAACAGCATTGGTGCTTGATTGGATTGGATGTGAGTGATGTGGGTTCAGCGTCAGACCTGTGAGACAGACTTCCTGTCTGAAGGGAAGGAGACGCCAGCAAACTCTGATCTGGTGCTTTAAAAGGTCAGACGTCTTGTCTAGTTGAAATAATCTAGTTATGAAATAAATCAGTTGGAGCATGTGATCTCAATGTCTCTTACATTTAATCAATCATTCTGTTCGTTGTTGGATAATCTGCCAAAGTCCAACGGATTAACTTCCTGTCGACCAACAAAACTGTGTCATTCTCACAGCACTCTATTTTCAATTTGATAATTGTGTTTTTTTATTGCAGACCATAATTCCCCAGAGCCTCATGACATCTTTCAGATTCATAGTTTTTTAAGGGCCGAAACAGAAACACAAAGACGTTTACGGTAATCGATTACCGATTATTTGTAAAATTGTTTGAGGTCAAATTTAATTTTCATAGTGTAGTTGCTGAATTTACACATCGAGCCGGATTTGTCGATGTCTTCTGACCTGCAAGGCATCGATAGTGATAGACTCCGCCCCCATGCATACGTGTGCTTTACTTCACCGTCACTGAACCCCGACCTGCTTTACTTCACCATCACTGAACCCTGACATGCTTTACTTCACCATCACTGAACCCCGACATGCTTTACTTCACCGTCACTGAACCCTGACCTGCTTTACTTCACTGTCATTGAACCCCGACATGCTTTACTTCACTATCATTTAACCCCAACCTACTTTACTTCACCTTTGCTGAACCCAGACCTGCTTTACTTCACCTTTGCTGAACCCTGACCTGCTTTACTTCACCGTCACTAAACCCCGACCTGCTTTACTTCACCGTCACTGAACCCCGACCTGCTTTACTTCACCGTCACTGAACCCTGACCTGCTTTACTTCACCATCACTGAACCCCGACATGCTTTACTTCACCATCACTGAACCTTGACCTGCTTTACTTCACTGTCATTGAACCCCGACATGCTTTACTTCACTATCATTTAACCCCAACCTACTTTACTTCACCTTTGCTGAACCCAGACCTGCTTTACTTCACCTTTGCTGAACTCTGACCTGCTTTACTTCACCGTCACTAAACCCCGACCTACTTTACTTCACCGTCACTGAACCCCGACCTGCTTTACTTCACCATCACTGAACCCCAACATGCTTTACTTCACTGTCACTGAACCCCTACCTGCTTTACTTCACAATCACTGAACCCCGACATGCTTTACTTCACCGTCACTGAACCCCAACCTGCTTTACTTCACCATCACTGAACACCGACATGCTTTACTTCACCATCACTGAACCCCAACATGCTTTACTTCAGCATACCACGTTTTGGATCAGCTGCTAGTTGTTCTAAATCCTGAGCAGGGAGTTGATGGTGCCGATACAGATTAAAATTTTCATCCAAACATTTTTCTGCACACCAATAGTTGTATCTAGCCATGTCTTTATTTTTAACGCATCAAGTAGCACCAATTGAACTTGGCTCAGCTTCAGGGCGATTGCTATGGTTACGGTCAAGTGGGCCGGTACTCCTGGTACACAGTTGGGCTGCGATGTGTACATGTGCAGTAGTCACATAGCAGGACGTTTGATGTCGGCAAGTCAGCCGTATACATTTTACCCTTTGGTGTACCGTGACTCTTTTCTGCCGTCCTCAGGTGATCATACGGTTCAGCGAAGCCTCATAAACTGTATGAATATAAAGATAATGTGGAGATTATCTGGGCGAGCTGATGAAACAGCATTTGTTGCTCTTTTGGTTTTACAGAATATGATTTCATGAGACATGTAAAAATACAGATGAAATCCTAATTTCTGCATATGGATGCAGAATCTTTCGGCAACGGGACTCAGTATTGACCAATCACCTTCGAGCATTGGTTGAAGCCGTGTAGTCGCTATGCAGACCGGCTGCTGTCTGAAGATGATTTTTTATTATCTTAAACTCGGCTTCTAAACTGGCCACTTGTTTTCGTACGCGTCGTCTCCCAACTCCAGTCTCACGCCAAAAGTCGCTGATCGGACTGAAAGTGGTGAGCAGCTCGTCGAAGATAAAGTCTGATATCTGGCCGTTGACCCCAGAAGCTCATCAGACCGTGAGACAGCGGTTGATTGATGATGAGGCTTTATCTGTAGCATTTGAATTAGACGACGACCTTTGGAGGAAGTTGTTTAAGACGTTATTTCGGCAGGTGACGTCTGTGATCGACTGCGTCTCCAAACAGGAAGCTTCCTACCTGGATGTCTTCGGAACAAAGAGGGAGATCCACTGGCCTCTGAGCTGAGGTGGATCTGGGTTGGAACCAACTACCGAAACCCCCGCCCAATCCTTGTGGTTCTAGAGGGGGATCAGGACTTACCATTTGCATGGCTGGATACCATTATGGTTGAAGTGTTTGGGTAAACGAATCCTTTTAAAAGGTTTTACTCAAAGACGTTTGGACACGTTGCAGCTGCTTCTGTCTCTGTAGCTTTCTCTCTGTTTCCTGTAGTCGCCTCCATAGAGCTGCTTCTCTTCCTGCCTGGTCTCCATTTCCGCCTGTCGCCTCTCTATTGATTTCCCATGCCCGACCTGACCTCTCTCTGGGGGGGTGGGCTGTAGGGGAGGGGTGCACCCCTGATCTGATGCCCCAATGCTTCCATGTTTCCAGGTGTCACATACGCTGCAAAGGGCTACTTCGACGCTCTGGTGCGGATGGGCGAGATGGCCAGCGAAAGTCAAGGCTCTAAGGATCTCGGTGAGTCCTCGTAGTGGCTGTAGCGCCCCCTGGTGGGGTGGAGGGGGGTTGGGGGTGTGAGGGGTGGCTGTTAGCGCTGTGGAGCAGAAGCAGCTGTCGACAAACCTGAAACCAGACACACACACACACACACACACACACACACACATCATCCCCCTCAATTCATAAAATAAACCAATTCTGATTTGAGGAGAATGAATTCTGCGTGTTTGTCGCAGCGTGGCCGCTCCGTTAATCCCTCGTTTCCCCCCACGTTCAGAAGAGATAAACGCTCCCCGGCTGTTTTAAATGCTGCGCTGCTGTGAGCAAATAATACATTCACAAATGTGTCTGGCATTTAAAATTCACAACAGCACGTTTCATAATAAGCCCTCTGTGTGTTTGTGTGCTGATGGAGCTTCAGCTTCCAGCCAGATGGGAAGAGGATTCTCTCTGAGCTCTCAGGCAAGCGTGTTGGTCTGGTTTCAGCTGGATCAGGTCTGGTTCTGCTCCTTATAGACGTACCTTTAGGCCTGAATTGAAGGTTCACAGGTAGAAAATTCACTGTTGCACTCTGTGCAACGCCGCGTCGTGGTTGTGGAGGCGGTCTCATGGCGGGTTAGACCCGGATCACTGTGTCCTCCTTCGTTCCCTGGCCCTGATGTGACTTAAGACAGCGGGCGTGGACTGAAGTGGCGGCGGGGAGGAAGGGATGAGGGATGAAGAGAGGATGGTAACGCAGGGAGGAGGATATAAAAGCAGCATTCATTATTCATGAGGAGGCCATCTTGGGACTTCCCTCCAGACTCATTTTATTTTTCCTCGTCGTGTCTCTTTGAGTGAAAAGGTCATTATTATCCCTCCATCAGCTCCATAACCGGTGCCGCGAGCTTTAGCGATCGATGATACTCACCTGGAACGTTAGTCATTAATATGTTTTTCCACATAAATGACTGAGGTCAATATTTTTGCTTTTCTAAAACAAAACAGTGTAAGATTTTTTTTTCTGCATCACAATCACTTGACTTTATCCCATGATGAATATCCCATCATGCATCTGTGAATCCTCATTCCCACCAGCTCGCCGGCTTCGCTGTTGTGCGTTTCCTTCTTCCCGTCTCACGCCACTCTTTGTTGTCGTATTCTTTTGTCTGCATGTCGTTGCTCCTATTCTGTTGCTTTCTTCTTCTTTTCTGGCAGCCTAACCATGACTCAGCAGAACCTCCCTTTCCGCCGCCACTGAAATGACAGACTTGGCCGAGCAGAACGGACCGCTGCTGTCGCCACGAGTCAGCAGTAGCTCAGAGTGGCTGAAGGGGGCGGGGCTTGCTTTAGTATATTCTACTATTTCAGATAGCTCATTACCTGGCTAAATTAATTAAATGATAATTATAATAAGTCAAACACATAAAAGCCAACAGAGTATTTGTTTGTTGCATGTGATCATGAGATCCAACGCATCCAAATAATAATAATAATAACTGTAACACATATGAAGAATCTCTGCAGCAGCTTATTAAATACTAATATTAAGATTAAATGTGTGTGAAAGCACCGGATGGGGAAAGATGTTTGTGAGTGATAATGAACCCTGAGAGGTTTCATTTAGCAACAATGATACGCTTCATACTCTCACGAATGAAATCAATAGTTTTCACACAAAATATGGATTTTTTAAGATAATTTGATTGGTTCCATTAAAGAAAATTGTTTCCCTGAGTACCGAGGAGAGGCTGTTACTCCTAATCGATCAGAATAGCCAGCAGCGGTAACAGCGGGAGGAAGTACGGACTGATGACATGATGACATCAGAGCCACGTTCCTGATCAGGTTGATTGATCCAACCGTTGGAAAGTGGAATGACAAGTTCTAACCCAACTTGTATTTGTGCGTTTAATTGTTTTGTTGAGACGTCTGGACGCGACGGCGACGAGCGAACAGGGGCGGGGCTTTAAACCGACTGCACTCGCTGCAACAACGTGACGAATAGGAGCGTTGAGATGAACGGAGAAGGACTGCATGAGAAAGGAGGGAGCATTGGGTTCCTGATGGAGAACGCGGTGATGGTGAACACTGATGGAGAACGTGGTGATGAAGAACACGGTGATAGAGAACACAGTGATGGAGAATGTGGTGATGGAGAACGCTGTGATGGAGAACATTGTGTTGTAGAACACGGTGATGAAGAACACGGTGATGGAGAACATCGTGATGGAGAACGCTGTGATGGAGAACGTGGTAATGGAGGACACTGTGATGGAGAACATTGTGTTGTAGAACATGGTGATGACGAACACGGTGATGAGAGCGCTTTGATGGAGAACACAATGATGGAGAACACAGTGATGGAGAACGTGGTAATGGAGGACACTGTGATGGAGAACATTGTGTTGTAGAACATGGTGATGGAGAATGCTGTGATGGAGAATGCTGTGATGGAGAACACTGTGATGGAGAACACTGTGATGGAGAACGCTGTGATGGAGAACACTGTGATGGAGAACATCGTGATGGAGAACGCTGTGATGGAGAACACTGTGATGGAGAACACCGTGATGGAGAACGCTGTGATGGAGAACACCGTGATGGAGAATGCAGTGATGGAGAACACGGTGATGGAGAATGCTGTGATGGAGAACACTGTGATGGAGAACACCGTGATGGAGAATGCAGTGATGGAGAACACGGTGATGGAGAACGCTGTGATGGAGAACACTGTGATGGAGAACATCGTGATGGAGAACACTGTGATGGAGAACACGGTGATGGAGAACACTGTGATGGAGAACATCGTGATGGAGAACGCTGTGATGGAGAACACGGTGATGGAGAACATCGTGATGGAGAACGCTGTGATGGAGAACACAGCTAAACCTTTCTCCTCACTTGTTAAGAGCAATGTTTGTTCGTCAGCGAGCACATCTGATGCTACGCCGCGCTGACAGCTCGCCACAGGAAGAGGAAACCATGCCCCACTTGTGCTTCATTCACATGTTCTTAATTTGCATGATGCCTTCGCCGTCTGAGCGTCTGCTCTGCTGTGGAGAGACGAGAAGCTCCACGACCGCAGTGTGGAGCGTCATCCCACTCGTCCTCTCTCACCACCGTGCTCCCTTTGTCTGCGAACGCCCCCACGACGGCGTGGGAGCTCAGGCGGTCCTGGGAGAACACGCCGACTCTGCACACGCTTCTAAAAATAGACGGACGAGCCGCCTGGAAGAGGAGGAGGAGAGATGGAGTCGCTCCGTCCGCAGCCGAAAAAGGCTTGTCGGTGACGTTGCTTCTTCCGGTTACTAAATATGGACATGCTGGTGGGGGGGGTCCCCTCTCTGACCATATAAGGGCGACACCACTCAGAGCGATAATATGAGCAGAGGTGGGACTCAGAGCTGAAGGGAAATATCCCTTTATATAATCTGTGGCAGCATCTGATCTCAAATCAGTGGATGAGAGTTTTCTACATGGACATACTGCACATCTCCACCTGAATCCTTCCTGTTGCTTATCATCACTTCCTGTCTACGAGGAGAGACGCTGGACATTCAGAGAGTCCTGGTCCGGAGAGAACCACATTTATGCTAATCTCACATATTTAAATACACCTGCCAGCAATAGTCTTAATAAGATTAGATTTCAAAACAATCTTAAGCACTTTAAAGTTGAGATGAAATGAAAAATTGCACCTATTTAACAATGTTTTACTTCTAGCATGGTCCTCTGTAGCTCCGCCCACTTTTGGCGGCCCAATGAAAGGTGAAAGTATAGAATAAAAAGATATTCTTTTTACTTTGAAGGGCAAAAAAAAAAGACGTGTCCTGCGTCTCCCTGATGACGGCGTCCTTATCGCCAGATTGATACCCAGAATGCATTTTATTCTACGTCTTCGGCAGATCATCACTGAAAGATATTGGGATTAAAAAGGGATCTATTTATAGATTTTAAAACTGATTCTAGCTTCTGGAAATAAAAAAGTGAAGAGAAAAAACAGCTTTTAATGCAGATTTCTGTTACTGAGCTGATCTTTTTATTAATAATGTTTTATTTATTAAAAGCCCAAACTGATAAGACGAAATGTTCCTGACGTCCAGCGAGGTTCCTGCTCACCATGACAACGGGCAAGGCGACCCGCTGTAGCGTATCCACGTGTTACGCTCCTTTTCTGGCTTTTTATTAAATGTTCCCTCCATCCTTTTCCACATCTGATCCTCATCGTTCTCCATATCTGATCCTCATCGTTCTCCATGTCTGATCCTCATCGTTCTCCATGTCTGATCCTCATCGTTCTCCATGTCTGATCCTCATCGTTCTCCACGTCTGATCCTCATCGTTCTCCATGTCTGATCCTCATCGTTCTCCACGTCTGATCCTCATCGTTCTCCACGTCTGATCCTCATCGTTCTCCACGTCTGATCCTCATCGTTCTCCATGTCTGATCCTCATCGTTCTCCATGTCTGATCCTCATCGTTCTCCACGTCTGATCCTCATTGTTCTCCATGTCTGATCCTCATAGTTCTCCACATCTGATCCTCATCGTTCTCCACGTCTGATCCTCATTGTTCTCCACATCTGATCCTCATCGTTCTCCGCGTCTGATCCTCGTCATTCTCCATGTCTGATCCTCATAGTTCTCTTGCCGAGGGCTCGACACGCTTCATCCATCTCATTAGAACAACTTAAGGTTAATTAAAACATCCAGATTTGAGGTCCAGGAAACAATGATCCTTTTGGTTAATTAATTCTCTTTTAGAGGAGGCCTCGGAGGCGTGCTCCTCTTCTTCATCACACTTCCTGTTCACAGATACCAGCGCTGATATCAGGCGCCATTAGGTGGCATCGAGGGAGACTTTAATTCTGGCGGGTCAAAAAGACAATTTCCTCTCCGTGGTTCAGTATTCATTAGCTGCTTTTATTGTATAATGTTCTCATTTCTCCTCAAAATGAAATGAAACGTTTTTTTTCTGGGAGAAACGTGTTTTAAATCATTGCTGGTAGACGCCGGAGCTCCTGGAGGAGAAAAGCAATAATAAAGACTCATAAACATGGACGGCGAGGCCTCGGCGGCACTCTGAGACCTCGGACTGTTATATTGTTATATCGCCGTTGTTTCCCTGCAGTCTCGTTCTCATGTCGCTCTGTTTGAGGGAAATGGGCGACTTCGGCCGCGACCCTCGTTTTCCCTCCAGCTTCGTCCCTGATCGGAATTGAGCTTTCAGGGGAAACTGCAGCAACAGCACTCCTTCAGAGCGCCAATCAAACGCTCGACACGGGGCCGAGCTGCGGCGCTGTGATCGCCGTTCATCCCTACGACCAGCTGCTGCTTCCTGCCTCCTTTCGTATTTCATGTTCCCGTTCTGGCGCGGCGTCCTGTCAGCTGCAGATGTTTGTGGGTGTGGTCTCAGGAGGAGATCAGAGAGGATGTGCGATCGAGCAAACGAACGCATCAGAGCGCTAATGTGGCTTTAACAACGCGTCAGACTGTACAAACGCCCTTCAGGTGTCGCATTGTCCTTCATGTTGGGCTCCGGCCAAACACTGACTTCATGATGCTCATAGTAATGTGCAGACCTGATCTGGGGCTCTGTGCAGACCTGATCTGAGGCTCTGTGCAGACCTGATCTGGGGGCTCTGTGCAGACCTGATCTGAGGGTCTGTGCAGACCTGATCTGGGGCTCTGTGCAGACCTGATCTGGGGCTCTGCAGGTCTAAACCAGCTGCCAAGCTTCCAGATCACACAGACTTCCTCAAGGCCAGGACCAGACCAGACAGAAAGAGACTGATTTTAGGTTTCTAATGTTCTAATGTTCCTCGTTATGACACCACGTGTCGGTGGATCCTCACACACACTTCCTGTCTGTGTTACGTTTGTGAGCGTCCAGGTTATCTGACTCTGTAGAGACGGACGGGGACCAGCTGAAGGATACCTTTAAGAAAACAGCCATTTTCCCTCTGCAGGGCCCCATTAGAAGCGTCCGGAGGCCCCTGGGTCCTACTGACTACTGAGGTCCATGAGCCTGACTGTCATTACAGTAAAAAGCTATCAGATATTATTTCTCACGTCCCTCCGATCCCTCGCGTTCAGCTGCATCAGTCTGGACTGATTCTGAGTCATCGATATTCTGTGGTCACATTAAGACATTAAAGACATCAAACGGAGCCCACATGCCGTTCTCACCCCGGTGCCGTCGCTGTCACTCAGAACTAGCAACATGCTAACGTGTCACTCTGTGGACGAGGAGGTAAACGTGTAAGTGTAAGTGTGTGTGTTCTTAGTGTCAGTGTGTGTGTGTGTGTGTGTGTGTGTGTGTGTGTGTGTGTGTGTGTGTGTGTGTGTGTGTGTGTGTGTGTGTGTGTGTGTGTGTGTGTGTGTGTGTGTGTGTGTGTGTGTGTGTGTGTGTGTGTGTGTGTTGTGAGTGTTTGTTTAGAGGATTTAAAGAGGCGGAGCAACGATAACGCTGTCATTCCAGCAGCTTTGAGGAGGACAAATCTCCCAGCAGCACCTTGTCCTTTCTGGGGATTAGAATCTCTCTCAGGCTCCTGTAGTCCTGCAGAGACCAGCACCACGTAGGATCCCTTAGTCCACATGGACCTTCACTCTGGATCCTCTCTGATAAGCCCAGCAGGAGAGCGATGGAACTGCTCAACACACACAGACACACACACACACACACAAACACTCCACTAGTTGTTTCCTGCCGAGTGGGCGAGTCCACATGAGTCCTGAATGAACTTTGCCCCCCTTCACCGTGTTGATGATGCAGAAAAACAAATCTGGAGACTTAACGGAGCTCGTGACTATTACACAACAACAACCGACGGGTCGGACGTTCATGTGGATCTGTGCTCCGAGTCCAAAGGGGGACCGAGAGATTCCGAGTCCAGTGTTTCTCTAACTGATCGGAGAACAATGGCGTTGTTGTGATTCTCAGTAAGCAGCTTAATTCTGCTGAGTATTTCACAAAGGTGCCGATTAGAAACTAGAACATCCAGGAATCTGGAGAACTTCCAGAAAAAAAGTATTGATGCAGTCCTGAGACCGCTAAAAGGTTCTCTTATGGAAGTGAGTTATTGTGACGATAAAAGGAGAGGAAAAGCTTGCTGTTGATGTGATACAGGATACATGTATTATTATTATTTACGCAGGAAAAGCTTATGATTTATCATCATATTTGAGATTATTTTTAACTTGTCTTATCTGTGAGGCAATTCAAAATATTTCATTTAATTGATTCCAGTATGTTTTCGTCTCATTTTAAGTATTTGGGATAATATCATCGCAATTCATTTATTCATGATAATCGTGAATGTTCCCGTTGCCTTAGTAACCATAGTGACATGTCGACGTGTCTTACTTAGTGACAGGTTACCTACGTATGTTACCTCCATGTCGATCTGTGATGGCTGTGTTTCTGTGGAGAGTTAGAGGAAGTGCTCCAAACCTTTCAAAGTAAAAGCTCTCTGATGGTGATTCAAGTTGTAGCAGAGAAGAGAGGGATACAGGAAGGAAGTGTTTCATGTTAAGGGTTACTTCCTGGTCCAGTACTTCAGTAAACACACACTTGTGTCCGCTCCGCCTCCTGCGTCGACCTGTCCTAAATCCCTCCGTCTGCATGACCACAGCACTTCCATTAATCCCAGTAATCCCATTCAGACGGCCCCCATCTCCCTGTGCCCCCCCCCCCCCCCCCTGTCCTCATGTCCATGTCTGCCATTATTTATTCTAGATAATAATAATTATACAATATAACGGATATATAGAGCAATCGTAGATATGCAATAAGAAATCACACTTTTTTATAGGATGTTTTTATGTCTTATCAACCCTTATTTTCTTAAATCAAATGTTCTAAATATTTTGTTTAATTTGTGTTTTTTCATTTTTTATCAGTTATCAGTGTATAAATAATCATTGAATTGAAGTGAATAGATTGGCGCCATCGTTACCGATACCCGACCCAGGTCCCGACCCAGGTCCTGTTCCAGGTCCTGATCTCTGATATCTGTGTCTGAATGTGTTATCGGCCGACGTATTTATTTATACATATCTTTGTTGCAGTTATAATTGACATTCACTTTGATGTGAGTCCACCATGAACGGCAGACAGCCTGTCTGTCTGTCTGTCTAACTGTATTTTCCTGTCTGTGTTTCTGGGTAGTTTGACTGTCTCTCCAGGTCACTCTCCCTCAGGTCTTTGCTCAAACTAGATCTTTCTGTTCCTTTTGTTTTTGCATATTCAGAGGAGGCAGCATGTAGGTATCTCCACTCTCGCACCTCCGGCTGCATGCTTCACTCTCTCCCCTCCCTCACTCTCTCCCCTCCCTCACTCTCTCCCCTCCCTCACTCTCTCACCTCCCTCACTCTCTCCCCTCACTCACTCTCTCACCTCCCTCACTCTCTCCCCTCCCTCACTCTCTCCCCTCCCTCACTCTCTCACCTCCCTCACTCTCACCTCCATCACTCTCTCACCTCCCTCACTCTCTCCCCTCCCTCACTCTCTCCCCTCCATCACTCTCTCACCTCCCTCACTCTCTCCCCTCCCTCACTCTCTCCCCTCCATCACTCTCTCACCTCCCTCACTCTCTCACCTCCCTCACTCTCACACCTCCCTCACTCTCTCCCCTCCATCACTCTCTCACCTCCCTCACTCTCTCCCCTCCCTCACTCTCTCCCCTCCATCACTCTCTCACCTCCCTCACTCTCTCACCTCCCTCACTCTCACACCTCCCTCACTCTCTCCCCTCCATCACTCTCTCACCTCCCTCACTCTCACCTCCCTCACTCTCTCCCCTCCCTCACTCTCTCACCTCCCTCACTCTCACCTCCCTCACTCTCTCACCTCCCTCACTCTCTCACCTCCCTCACTCTCTCCCCTCCATCACTCTCTCACCTCCCTCACTCTCTCACCTCCATCACTCTCTCACCTCCAATACTCTCTCACCTCCCTCACTCTCTCACCTCCATCACTCTCTCACCTCCATCACTCTCTCACCTCCCTCACTCTCTCACCTCCCTCCCTCCCTCACTCTCTCCCCTCCCTCACTCTCTCACCTCCCTCACTCTCTCACCTCCCTCATTCTCTCACCTCCATCACTCTCTCACCTCCCTCACTCTCTCACCTCCCTCACTCTCTCACCTCCCTCACTCTCTCACCTCCCTCACTCTCTCACCTCCCTCACTCTCACCTCCCTCACTCTCACCTCCCTCACTCTCTCACCTCCCTCCCTCCCTCCCTCACTCTCTCACCTCCCTCACTCTCTCACCTCCCTCCCTCCCTCACTCTCTCACCTCCCTCACTCTCTAACCTCCCTCTCTCTAACCTCCCTCACTCTCACCTCCCTCACTCTCACCCCTCCCTCACTCTCTCACCTCTCTCACTCTCTCACATCCTCTCTGTGTGTTTCAGCTTCTCTCGCTGCTAACGTTAATGTCTTCATGCAAAGATGACATCGTTGATGATGCTGATGCTGATGATGATGATGATGATGATGATGATGATGATGATGATGCTGTGTGTTTGATGGTGCAGCTCTGTGAGATCTGGAGAAGATGGAAAACATAATGATCATGAATGATCAAATATTCAGTAGATTTGCTTGATTCGCTCTTTGAGTTTTGAAAATGTCGTCTGTGCTGCTTCGGTTCATGCAGTTGTTTCATTTTGTCCGTCGTCTCTTCCTCCCCCTCCTCCTCCTCCATCGACTCATCCTCCTCCTCTTCCTCCCTCCACACCTCCACCTGATCTTCCCCCTCCTCTTCCTCCCTCCACACCTGCACCTCCTCCTCCTCCTCGTCCTTCTCCGTGTGGCTGCATGCTGTTTTCTACTTTTATTTTGCATGGCTCTCGCAGACATGGGAGAGATTTAATATCACTCTCTCTCTCCCCCTTTTCTGTCCCCCCTTCCCTCCCTCCCTTCTCTGCTCATCGTCTCCCTCTCCTTTGTCTCCTCTCTGCAGGGGAGGTTCTCTTTCAGATGGCTGAAGTGCACCGACAGATCCAGATCCAGCTCGAGGAGATGGTGAGCATGTGGTGTTGTTGCTGCTCCAATCAGCTCTCGTTAAGAACAGATTGTCTCCACATTACAATACACACACACACACACACTCACAGACACACAAACACACACTCACAGACACACACACACACACACTCTCCCTGTACTTGAGCAGCTTCCCTTAATTATGTTTGTTTGATGATCCTCTCGAATGTAAATTTACAAACTGAAAACATTTCAATTGTGTTCCAAAATCTTTTCTTTGTTTTTTATCTTGTAAAGAGTAAATTGATTGTGGAAAAATTAGCAGCGAGTGTTCAGTCATCCAAGTGAGCAGTTTAGTCTTGATGCAGAGTGTAATATAGGTATAATATAAGTTAGACGGGGTGTTTTTAAGTGTTGATGATTTACAGTAGAATAAAGACAGGAAGTCAGTGCTGTAGAAACGTTAATATTCTATCGTCTGAAGCAGGGAATCAGTCGATGGGTCACCGTGAACTCGCTGCGCCTTCACAGCTACACTGTGAGGACTTCCTGCTTCTCAGCTAATGTCCCACTGATAGTAGTTAAAGACAATATGGACGATAAGAGAGACAGGGTGAGAGAGAGAGGTCATTAGTGCGTTTGGCTGCAAATATTAAATGTATCAACATTGTTTTTTTATGGTCATTTTAAGTTCCGTCGGTAAAATTTTAGCACTGGTTCAGTTCTGTCAGCTGCTCCCGGCTCCGTCTCCAAAGACACAATCTGGTATCACAGACAACGTTTCTAATCAACGCGGGGAGACGGTCGCCGTCAAACAGACTTTCACCCAGGAGGTCGCTGTTCCTGTCCTGTGTTTAAAACCGCCCCTGGAAAAAAATACATTTCTCTCAAAACGTAGATGAGAACGCAGTTTGGATTTATGGGAACATGTTGCTAGGACACACACACACACACACACACACTCACACTCACTCACTCACACTCACACTCACACTCACTCACTCACTCAAACTCACTCACTCACTCACTCACTCACACTCACTCACTCACACTCACTCACTCACTCACTACAACACAAACACAGCAAATTGACTTTGGCACACGTTTACATACCAGACATCCGACCCATAATCCTTTTGGGTTTGACATTTCCGGCTGCAAAACAAACAACATTCTTCGAGTCATTGTTGCACCGATACACGGCTCAGTGATCCTCTGAGGTTGTGATCCTCTGAGGATGTGATCCTCTGAGGATGGGATCTATGAGGTTGTGATCTATGAGGTTGTGATCCTCTGAGGAAGTGATCATCTGAGGTTGTGATCCTCTGAAGATGTGATCTATGAGGTTGTGATCCTCTGAGGATGCGATCCTCTGAGGCTGTGATCTCTGAGGTTGTGATCCTCTGAGGATGTGATCCCCTGAGGCTGTGATCCTCTGAGGATGTGATCTCTGAGGATGTGATCCTCTGAGGTATTGAGGTTTTCGTGTCTTCCTGTTTGTATTGCAGCTGAAGTCGTTCCACAACGAGCTGCTGACGGAGCTGGAGAAGAAGGTGGAGCTGGACGCCCGCTACCTGAACGTACGTACAACTGATCCATAACTCTAACGTTGTAGTACACGACCACCGGGTTCTGAAGAGCCTTTCAGCCTTGTTTCTGTTTGTCTCAAAGTCTCATCAGCAGGTCGTTGTTTTCATTTATGTCTAACCAACTATAATTGTTGCTCAGCTAATTCTGGAAAATATTGCATTTTTTTCATCTGCCTTATGGTTTCAGTCGAGAAACCCCCCCCCCCCCACACACACACACACACACACACAATAATGGTAACTTAAATAATTAATAGCGTGGGCTGAATTTAAAGCATCAGTAGCGTCGTTATGTAACCACGTACGTGAACCTCCGCCGCGCTCCAGTGCTGTCGCTTTCAACTTCCTCGGCTCGGCGCCGGTTCTCCGGTTCTCCAGGGATGCTATGAGGAAGTACAGCCTGAAAACGCTCGCTCGCTTCTTTGATCCCCCTTTGGCTTCCTGCCAAACCGCTGCAGCGACTTACATAAAGGACTTCCCACTCTCTGAATTATGACTCACTCTGTGAAAACCACAGAAAAAAAACAAAACAACCCAAAACAAATGAATTTATGTTGATCGGTAGTTTGGAATGAGTCCCAGAAACATTTCGTCATTGAGGCGGGGGATGTTCGATGTCTGATTATTACTGTCAGATATTCTGATGCATTCAAATTCAAATCAGCTGAATAGCCAATCAGTTGTACAACATGAGGTCAGATCACCATGAATGTGATCGTTTAAAACATCAAAGTGTTTCCTAAACTAATGGCCAGCCTTGTTTTGTGTTCCTGAATTTTGCTGCTTCAGTCCAGAATATAATAATATTAATCTACTGTGTTTTCCTTGTTTGTCCATAAAAACGAAAATGTGCTGAATTCAGCTGAAGAACCTTGTTTCAGGTTTCATTTTGATGCAAATATTTGTAGTGTACTTGTAGTGAAGTTATGTCGGTGTGAGCTGCTGACCCACGCTGACTCTCTGCTGCCCCCCTCAGGCGGCGCTGAAGAAGTACCAGATGGAGCACAAGAGCAAAGGGGAGAGTCTGGAGAAATGCCAGGCGGAGCTGAAAAAGCTCCGCAGGAAGAGTCAAGGCAGCAAACACCCGGCCAAGTACGGAGACAAGGAGATGCAGGTCGGTCTGTGTGTGTGTGTGTGTGTGTGTGTGTGTGTGTGTGTGTGTGTGTGTGTGTGTGTGTGTGTGTGTGTGTGTGTGTGTGTGTGTGTGTGTGTGTGTGTGTGTGTGTGTGTGTGTGTGTGTCCTCATAGAGCATAAAGCTCGGTCTGCTGGTATTCTGTGACAGCTGTGATGGGATTGGACCAGCTGAGCTGAATGGGATGGGACCCCATTATGGCCCATGCAGTCTGGGTTCCTGAATATTATTCTGGAATAGAACCCTTGAATGCACTGGACCTTTAAATGTGTCACATGAAGATATATTAAAGGACGAAGTAGAATGAGAATATATAATATTCGGTGTTACATCATGTTGTTTGCAGGTGAACAGATTGAACGAGGCGTTTGTAGGCGCTCTGGTGATGATGCGTGGTGGGCGTGGCCTCTTACACAAGCTGCACAGGAGACGCTGCTGTTAACAGAGAGAGTGTGTGGGTGTTGTCACCTATACAGATGATAAGATTCAGCATCACGGCTGTGTTATTTTGTCAGGTCTGAATAATCTTCATTAAAACAGAGTCAGAATCTGGATCTCTGTCATTATAAAGTATGTATTAAGGGTCTTTATAATCAAAGACCAGGTCCTGGCAGTGAGAGAGCGCCAGTTCCTCCGCGTGGTTTTGACTCGACGATGCAGAGAAAAAGGTCGAGGGTTAATCGAGCAGCGATCTGGAGGCGTTAGCCCCCCGCGTCGCCCTGCCGGAGCAGCAGGGGGCGTAATTATGGTGTAATCATTAGTGCTGCTTCGACGGACGGCTGGTGGAGCGTGAAGGAGGGGCGGCCGCAGAGTACTGCAGGTCCTCACGGACCTGGTCTGAGCTCAGACCCCAGACCTGGTTCTTCTCCTTACATGAACCGAACATCCAAGATCAAACACCTCGATAATTTTATTTTCAGAGTCCGAGTGTGTCAGACAGGAAATAATGAGCCAATAATCAGGTCATGATTCCATCAGTGTTTAACAGATCAATTAGATTTACGGGAAACATCGTTTCGGGGGGGGCTTCAGGTGGAGGAGGGGGGCTTCAGGGCTTCTAATTAGGACTCCGTGTGTGAGAGCGAGCGCCGTATCGACCGGCCTTCAATAATGTAGCAGGAACTCTGTGGAGGATTAATGCACTTTAATGATATCAGAGTCACAGCGTTCTGCAGGAGAGTCCAGCTTACAGCACTTCCTGTTTACTCCATGACCTCCTGGCACACACACACAAACACACACACGCACACACACACACACACACACACACACACACACACACACACACACACACACACACACACACACACACAGCCATCAAGTACGTAACAGACAGCTGCACTTATTAAGATGAATGCACTATAAGCACAAACTAAAATAATGTAAATAATAATAAAAAAATATATTATGAAAAATGCAGAGAGGAAAGAGGAGTTGGAGAAGGCCATGTTTGTTTTCTACCTGATGACTTTATGCTCGAGGACTTGAGACCCGTCTGACCTCGATGTGTTTCTGTCATCAGTCCCTGAACGCAGCTAGCCACCCCGAGTCTCATCAACACGTCACATGTGATCTGTGTGTTTTTTTGTGTTCTACAGTAGTTGTGTGTTTTCATGAACCAACTAAACCTCTGTTATGTTTGTGAACATTTATGTAAATACGTTTTTCAGGCAGAAATATCAGTCAGCGGTCAGACGAGCTGACCTGGTGTCAGTTTGACAGCTGGTCCCGTGTGACGCAGCATCAGCCTTCGAACACTTTGCGATGTTTCACATTATTCAACGCTTTCAGTTACATAAGTGACTCTGAGGACAAACTTCTACCTGTGTGTGTGTGTGTGTGTGTGTGTGTGTGTGTGTGTGTGTGTGTGTGTGTGTGTGTGTGTGTGTGTGTGTGTGTGTGTGTGTGTGTGTGTGTGTGTTTGTGTGCAGCTCAAGCGTGGGCGGGTTTCTATCGGAGAGAGAGATGCTGTAACTCGCCTCTTAGTCGCCGTCATCACCAGGTGGACATGAGTCAGTGGTCAGATCAGACGAGTCAGTGATCAGACGAGTCAGTGGTCAGACGAGTCAGTTATCAGACGAGTCAGTGGTCAGACGAGTCAGTGATCAGACGAGTCAGTGGTCAGACGAGTCAGTGGTCAGACGAGTCAGTGATCAGACGAGTCGGTGGTCAGACGAGTCGGTGGTCAGACGAGTCAGTTATCAGACGAGTCAGTGATCAGATGAGTCAGTGGTCAGACGAGTCAGTGGTCAGACGAGTCAGTGATCAGATGAGTCAGTGATCAGATGAGTCAGTGGTCAGACGAGTCAGTGGTCAGACGAGTCAGTGATCAGACGAGTCAGTGGTCAGACGAGTCAGACGAGTCAGTGGTCAGACGAGTCAGACGAGTCAGTGATCAGACGAGTCAGTGGTCAGACGACTCAGTGATCAGACGAGTCAGTGGTCAGACGAGTCAGTGATCAGACGAGTCAGACGAGTCAGTGGTCAGACGAGTCAGTGATCAGACGAGTCAGACGAGTCAGTGGTCAGACGAGTCAGACGAGTCAGTGGTCAGACGAGTCAGTGATCAGACGAGTCAGACGAGTCAGTGGTCAGACGAGTCAGTGATCAGACGAGTCAGTGGTCAGACGACTCAGTGATCAGACGAGTGAGTGGTCAGACGAGTCAGTGATCAGACGAGTCAGACGAGTCAGTGATCAGACGAGTCTCTGCAGTTTGAGGTTTTAAATAAGCTTTGATGTGCTCCAACATTTTCTTAGCGATTTGACTTTTAACGCGCTGCATTAAAGCACAACATGTCGGCCTGTTTTATACGTCACCATGGTGACGAATGATGCCTGATTCAGTTAAAACAAACCCGTCCATTCATTAAAAACAAAAGTCATTCAAAAAGGGTCGACTCACAGAGTTAACACAACTGTATCAGGACATCTTTAACTGTTGAACGGTTCTAAATGTAATTCTTTACTGCTTTAACAGACTCAAACACATTCTCCTCATTTACATCCTTCTCATCGAATTTTGGCTTCTTGTCCTTGAACCCAACAAATCTGATAATTCCACCTTTGATCACTGAGATGACGCTGTAACAGGACTTGCAGCCATGTTGTTTGACGGCCCCGCCCCCTCTCTTCCCCCAGTATGTGGAGGCCATCAGCAACAAGCAGAGCGAGCTGGACAACTACATCGCCGAGGGCTACAAGAACGCTCTGTCTGAGGAGCGGCGGCGCTACTGCTTCCTGGTGGACCGCCAGTGTGCCGTGGCCAAGAACAGCAGCGTCTACCACAGCAAGGTGAGGAGGTGATGTCATGGCAACGTGGCACCTGTAGCCACGCCCACCCTCAGGCTCATATTCACTAACTGGGCTCAGTTAGTTTAGTTTATATGTTTAAGTTATCTATAATAATTTTGTTCAACATCATTTAATGATTTATTTTGTATTATATGTTTATTATATTCCGTTTACGGGACGTATTGATCCCAGTTTGAACCTCGAGGATTCGTTTAACACACAGGGCTGCAGGAGTGAGTCCTAAACATGAGTCAGCTTTTTTACACTACCTTTTCCTTTGTCTCGAGTTGACCTGTATCTGGTTTGACGTTTTTTTTTTTTTTTTTATATATACAATATTAAACCCGTCTGGTGAGTTTTAAGCGAGGATGTGAGCTGATTGGCCGTCAGAAAAAGAAAAAAATATTAAATTTAGTCTGAAACTTGGTTACGAAGGAAACAAACTGCAGCAGTTAAATCAGCTTCTTGTGTCGTTGGTCAAATAAAACAAGCAGTTGCAGTTTTTATGATTTCATAACTTACGTAGACTAATTGATACTTACTACAGATGTAAATGAGAAGCGTCTTTCTATGACTGCCCTGCTGGAGGATGTAGCTCCTTCATCCCTCTCTGGTGTCCTCCTCCTCCTCCATGATCCTGTTGTTGGGAGTAACTCTAACTGACCCTGGTCCTGCTGTGTTTCAGGGGAAGGAGCTGTTGTCCCAGAAGATCCCCGTGTGGCAGCAGGCGTGCGCCGAGCCCAACAAGCTGCCGGATCGTGCCATGTTCCTGGCCCAGCAGATGAGCGGCGCAGCGGGCGCCATGGTCCCTGGCATATCCGATCCCATCTCCGGTAAACCCCTGCCGGTGCCTCCGGAGCTGGCGGCCCTCAGGGCCGGCGGGGGTCTGGGACAGCAGGTGGGTTCCTCCGCTGCCTTAAATCCCCATTTAGACCCCCAAAGACTAGTGCACGTTGTCGTGGGCTTCTGTGGTTTCTGTTTGTGCATCTAAAATGTCATAAATCACACACATGAACGAGAACCCAAAACTGGTTCTGAACAAGATCTAGCACCCAAACCGCTCTAGAAAAGTGGACCCGTGTTCCAAACATGTCTTGTAGCTGAAGGTTACACACACACACACACACACACGCTCCTAGGTAAGTGGTCTAATGAGGACCTGGAATGATGGTGACTGCTGCATCATGGGAGCCCTCGACACATCCTCGAGAAACTCTTGTGAATGCAAACGAACTTGTTAGCGAACCATGCTAATTAGCTTAGCTTCCCGCGGCCTCGTCTCCGTGAAGAGAGAAAACCTTACATGAAAGACTCCAACTTTTAATTAAAAATGTGGTTTTATGTTTGAAAACTCCATATGTTTCTCTTTAAAGCAACATATACTCAATGTAGGCTTCTCATCAAGCAGCACTTCCTGCCCCACATCCCTACTTCATTATTATTCATTATCACTAACGAGCGTGTTATGTAATTTGCTGATGCAACGCGTGTTCTTCGCCGTCCTCCAGAGGCTGATGGACGGAGGGATGGCGCTGATGAACGGCACGGCGGGGGCCCACGGAGGGGAGGACTACCAGCAGTGGATGGAGGGCAAGGTGGCCCAGGTCAAGGCCTCGCCGCAGACCCAGCGCCACGAGGTCTACTCCAACACCCTACCCGTCCGCAGGGTGGCCCCAGCCAAGAGCAAGACCACGCTGAGTAAGGGCTCGTTATGTCGGGGGGTCTGGAGTTGTCAAGATGACGTGAGGGACCAGTTCAGCTCTAAGTTGACCTTCAGCCTTCTGTTTATCTCAGAAAATTTCCTCTAAGAACTAAAGAAACACCTAAAGAACCATCAGAATACGTCTGGATCTTAATAAGAAGCAGGCGGGACTAGAAGGAGACGTGATATTAGAAATCAGGTTAAAAGATTAAGAATAAATACAAGAGGCAGACGGGTTTCATGTAGAGGTGTACTGTACCTACACCCCACGGAGACCTGAATCCCTGTCCCCCCCTTCACGTTGTCTCCCTCAGCGGAGACCCGTACGCTGCCCCGGTCCAGCTCCATGGCGGCGGGGCTGGAGAAGAACGGCAGGACCCGGGTCCAGGCCATCTTCTCCCACGCAGCCGGGGACAACAGCACCCTGCTCAGCTTCATGGAGGGCGACGTTATCACCCTGCTGGTCCCCGAGGCCCGCGACGGGTGGCACTACGGCGAGAACGAGAAGACCAGGATGTGAGTTTTAATAAACTTTTGGTCCAGATCCCGCCAAAATAAAGCACTTAAAGTCACAAATCACAGATTCAATCAGGGACGTCACTAGGATTTAAAGACAGGGGGGCTTAGCCCCCAAGAGAAGCATACAAAATCTTTGCCCTTGCATCTTCTTAGTCCTGTATTAGAACTACACAACAACCAGTGAAGAAGTCAAGCTACTAACAAGTTAAAAGCAACAGACATTGTCCTCTTCCATTCTCTTCTGTTGAACAAGAGTTACTGTAATAACTTTACATTAAAGCTGCATGCTTAGAACAGGCCCTGATTATGTAAATGTGTCTTAAAGTGATACCATATCTTATTCCTCTCTCCAATAAGCTGCAGGTCTAAATAATGTAATTTAATTACACCCATGACTGTCCTGTAGATTGGTTCAATCAGAGTGTGATTTTGGTTAGTAATACAGTAGAATAAACTAAGACCACAAGGGTCAAGGTCAAGGTCACTGTCAAGTTCACAGTGAAATATAAATATGAACTTTACCCAAATAAGTGTATTTTGTATGGATTTATTCCAGCAAAACAGTCTGTAAAAAAATAAATTAAAATCAAAAAGACATTACAGAATGCTTCTTTCTAAAGACTATGATGCTATTAACCT
Organism: Eutrigla gurnardus; assembly: GCF_963514095.1. Classification (NCBI taxonomy): domain Eukaryota; kingdom Metazoa; phylum Chordata; class Actinopteri; order Perciformes; family Triglidae; genus Eutrigla; species Eutrigla gurnardus. The sequence continues at coordinate 13,442,800 of NC_139933.1, read as the reverse complement.
AACCTTTCATCAGTATGAGATAATTCTGAAAATAAAGACTGGATTCCATCACATTTAACACTAGTTAATGTTCTGTGTTGCTTACATCTTACCAGGCGTGGCTGGTTCCCCTTCTCCTACACCCGTGTGGTTGCCGACGGCGACACCAGCTCCATGAGGCAACTTCGAGTTCACAAGTACGTTTCTGTCCTAAAAATAAAAATTGTTGAATGCTGATGTTTTTATTTTGGAGGCATATTTATAATTATCTTACTTTGAGTCAAACTTTATCCTTGACATTTTTTGTATTGATGACATCATTGATTGGCCCGGGAGGATTTGCCGCCTGGTGACATCATCATGTTGACCTGTGTTGTTTTCCAGCCTCCACGGGAAGAGCAGCAGCACCGGCAACCTTCTAGAGAGGGAAGACTTGTCTCACCCCGCCCCCAACTACGGCATCCACGCCCACATGGCGGCACAGAGCGCTGCGGCGCTGCACAGCCGACAGCAACGCCCCTACAGCGTGGCGGTGCCGGGCTTCTCACAGGTGAGGAGGGGGAGGGGCAAACACACACACACACACTGGCATCTACACACATATGAGTTCACACACATACACCAGCTGAGCCGTTAGTTCACATAGACGCATCCCCTCCCCCGCCTCACCTGCAACATCACATGTGGCGGCGACACTTAATTGCTCAGCAGTGATGTAACGGGAAACGTCTCCGCTGACATTTAAGGAGAACCAGGTTTTCATAATCTGTTAGGACTCGTTTCACATCACAAAAAGTGTCATTTAAATGTGTTCAACAAACTTAATCTGACCTTCAGATCACCAAAGTGAATCCCTACTGAGCAGATACACTAATAATAAAGTAATAAACTAGTAATAAAGTTGTTATAACATCTTTCATAATCATTGAAAGAGATCAGTTCATGTCAAACAGCTGAAGCTCAAGCTGCTGTTTCTCTGCTGCCATCTGCTGGCTTCCTGTTGTCATCGCAGCCTTCCAGTTTTTTAGATATTAGTTCAAAATCAGTCACATGACTAAATCTCACCTCCGTCTCTATGGTTACAGCAAGGATTGGAGGAGTACGAGCCGCGCTTCCCCACCAGGTAAGAACCTTCCTTAATATCTGTCTTTTATTGAAACGGAAATCTGCTTCCTGTTCCTGTTTGACTTAAACATGATAAGAAATTATATGATGGTGCTTCCTCTTTGTTTGAGTGCAATTTGGGCGTTTGTTTGTGGGTGGGAAGCCAGTGAGGGAGTGCAGTAAACCAGTAAGATGAAGAACCCAGCACACACCGGGGTTCAAACACTATTTTAACGATAAATATTTATGACACACATGAAGCTGATGAAGCAACATGCCGATGTTTAGTTGTTTCTTGAAAATGTAATTTATCAATAAAGTCTAGTCTGCACCGGCACTCCGGTGTGTGCTGGTCCACCCTGGTGAGATCTGACTGGGAGCCACGGGAGGGACTGGGACGTTGGGGGTCACGTAGCTCCAAGTCCAGACCACGAAACACACAACCAGTATAAAACACGTCTTCATTTTTTTGTTTCTTTATGCTCTTCTGTGTTTTGTTTTCTGTTTGCACATTTTTGCTCTGATACTAAAGGCGCTAATAGCAGCTAATAAGTGCTAATAGGTGCTAATTGCTGCTAATAGCTGCTAACAGCCATCGGCATGCTGGTTCACTTGGTTTCTGTCTTAAGTTTAAGTTGATTTAAGTTTCCTTTTTGTTGATTAATCTAAATTGACCTCCCAGCCCCCCCCCTACCTGCTCATTGACCCCCCCCCCCCCCCCCATCCCCAACCCCCCCTCACAGTTAATGTGGTGTAAACCAGACATCCCAGATGTCTGATGGTTTTTAGCCTCTGGGGGTTGTTGTCTCATGTTGGGGGGGCGACGTGGTTCCCGTCCCTCCCTCCATGAGTCCTGGTCTTGTTTGCTGCTGTTTCAGCCCACCTGGACGCCTCTCCCTCTCTCTGTCCACAGTTCCACAGAGGGCAAATTGATTTCGACAGTGTGAGGACAGACAGACAGACAGACAGACAGGCACAGACGATGCGATAGCGACAGGGACCCTGCTTGCCCTCATCCTCACCTCCTCCTCCTCCCCCGCCTCCCACTTACGGCAATAAACTCTCCCTGAGCCAATCAATGCAAGGAGGGGGCTCTGGTCTGTACCCCCCCCCCCACCCCCCTTCCTGATCTCCCTCCTCCGTTCCTGCCGTCCCGTGTTGTCTGACTGGTTGCCGCGACAACAACACAACGCCAGACTGTGCCGATATTCAACATCAGTGTGACGGACATTTTCTCCGAGGAAACCGTTTCTCTTGCTCGTCTTTCATGCATGTACATTTCTTTGACATGTTGCTGGGGATTATATTATATTTCCCCCCAAAGGAAGCTGATTTCCATCAGAATGACGATGTGAAGGAGATTAATGACGTTGATCCCGAAGAGGATTCTTATGTAAAAAAAATTATACAAAAATAGCATTACAATCAATATTTTATCTTTCAGCATTTACCAATAACTGAACCTTTCCATGCTGTGAGGTTTTGTATTCCTCTGAGACGAGAGGCCATGTATCACGAGTAGTGAACCGCTAATGTAAATGTTTAACTTATGATGGGAATGTTGACTGTACATACATGTGCTTGTCATAAATATCTATGATCGGTTCACTTAAAAAAAACAACGCACCTTATGAAAGTAATAATCTATATTTCTGACTTTGTGTAACCAATAAGTTCCTGTAACGTTTTCAGTCTCAGTCTTGAGACAGAACCAGGTGCTCGGGGTCCCTCCACCATCGAGTCTGATGTGGATTTAATGCCAAGGCTGGATAGGGTCAACCGGCCTCCCCCCTCCATGACGCACCCTGTTAATATGCCCTGAAACATTTATGAAGTTATATATGATTGTGAAATGAATGTTATTCAACGTTTTCGGGCATTTAAAAAAAGGAAATTCAGACTTAATCCATTTAGGTTAGGTTAGACCTGGTTCCTGTAGTTGGGTTAGATCTGGTTCCTGTAGTCGGGTTAGACCTGTTTCCCGTAAAAATAATAAATTATATTTTTATGACAATTTAAGACTTCAAATGATTGTCAATAACAAACATGCTGCGGACTTTAAATGAGGCATCAGCAGTATTACTATAGTGGAACGGGGTCTTGGTGTTCAGGTCTATCCGTGGCTCGTATTAATGGTGCAGCCTTGAAGGGGGGGAGGAGTTAATCTGACGTCGGAACCTCATTCAGCCTTCTTGTACTGTTGATTTTTTAAAAACAAGCCGTTTTCAAGATAAAATAAAGTGTTTGTCTGATTCTGTCTGTGATAAATAAAGATGCTGGTCTGCTGGTCTGTACGTGGGTCCAGTTGTACGTGGGTCCAGTTGTACATGGGTCCAGTTGGTGCCTGTCTCCACTAACCACTGTCCCTCTGTCTTCTAAATCTTAGACTCCTCACCAAAGGTCCCACTCTGCAAAAAATGTCTGTCTTTAGCAAATATTTGATGAAGTGATGCATCTTCAAGTTGTGTTTTTTCTCCAAATAGTGAAAAATGACTTTGACAATGATTGCTAAGATGCTATCGTCTTACGCTCCTGACTGGCTGTGTTCTGGTTTTCACTTTTAAGTCGTGACAGATATTTTTTGCAGTGTAGAAACGTTTCCCTGCTGCATATGTCCGCCATCTTTGTCTGTGACCTAACTCTCATCTTCCCCCTTCAGCTTTGCCAACCCCCCCTTTTTTATTTCCATCTCTGTTTTGGTGAATTTAGAGACAAAAGTCGTGTGCAAACGACTGGAAGCTGCCAGTGTTTCTTCTTTCTCCACTAAAATAAGCTCCAAGGTTCGACTGCCATCGCTGCAGAGGAAGCACACCGACCACTCGTGGCCAAATAACTCCGACGTCAACCCATGTGCTTTTATTTTGAAGGGTTTTGCTGTCAGAGGATAAACCATTTTAAATTGTACAGAGAATTTATGGACATGCATGCTTTGGGGGCACCAAAATGTTTAACATTGATGACCTCAAATGTATGGTGAATTTCTAAAATAAATTAATTTAGCTGGACATTTTGGGTTGTTTCTGTTCATTTGTTGTCGAGACTGTCGGGAAGAATTCAGCCGTTCAAGTTTTATGTTAAATAGGCTTTCATTTCTCTAAATTGCCCTTTGAGGTCAAGTAGGTGGTTTTCTTCTGCTTTTTTAGTTTCCTTTTTTAGCTTCCTGAGCGTTTCTTTAGAGAAGAATGAGCATTCCTTTAGGGAACAATGAGTGTTCAGTTAGGGAACAATGAGCGTTCCTTTAGGGAACAATGAGCATTCCGTTAGGGAACAATGAGCGTTCCTTTAGGAAGAATGAGCGTTCCTATAGGGAACAAAGAGCGTTCCTTTAGGCAACAATGAGCGTTCCTTTAAGGAACAATGAGTGTTCCTTTAGGGAACAATGAGCGTTCCTTAAGGAAGAATGGCTGTTCCTTAAGGAAGAATGGCCGTTCCTTTAGGGAACAATGAGCGTTCCTTAAGGAAGAATGGGCGTTCCTTTAGGGAACACAGAGAGTTCCTTTAGGGAACAATGAGTGTTCCTTAAGGAAGAATGAGCGTTTCTTTAGAGAAGAATGAGCTTTCCATGAAGGAACAATGAGCTTTCCTATGGGAACAGTGAGCATTCCTCAGGGAACAATAAGCGTTCCTCGGGTAACAATGAGCTTTCCTGTGGGGAACAATGAGCGTTCCATAGGGAAGAATGAGTGTTCCATAGGGAAGAGTGAGCTTTCCTCAGGGAACAATGAGCATCCCTGTCTTATAGTTACCACTCTGCTGATCCTCCTTATGCTTTAACACTTCGACAAGCGGTTTCCCTCTTCATGCCGACAAATCTGGGAGTTGGTTCCCACCATAACCCCCCACCGGCCTGGTTGCGTGTACAGTGTGTCTGTGTGTGTGTGTGTGTTCAGTAGTAGTAGACTACATCCTTCCTGACCTGCCATAAACCCACCGATCTGCTGCTCCTGCTGCTGCTAGCAAAGGTACCTTCTTAACTCAACTCTGTGTTTGTGTCCTAATCGCAGCATATTGACTTTATCATTTGTTTTATGTTACTGTGTTGTGGTTTATGTGCCTGTCTGTTTTATTTGTGTATCCTGTATTTTGATTTACATATATTTGGTTCATAATGTACATGTTAATGCACAGCAGTTGCTTTGACCTGTCATTGATTTTGACTGGCAGCCTCCGCAGTTTCTCACAGTGTGTAGTATGAAAATATGAATACTTTAAAGTCATTCATGTGTTGGACCTGTAACATGTAACAACATGCTGCTGTAAGAACACATAGTATACAGTGATTATATGGTGTTAGAGTATAATGTGTTGGCTTTTTATCTGAGGAGCTTGTTGACCTGTAGGGCCTGTTTCCTTGCAGCTCTGGGCCGGATTTCGCCCGCTTTTGAGTGACCCGACCCCATCGTGAGTCACTGACCTGGTCCTTCAGGGTCCCTCAGGGTCCTTCAGGGTCCCTCAGGGTCTTTCAGTGTCCGTCATCATGAAACGCTGCTTCATTGTCATGTTGGCTTTGGGTGTTGTACAGTGGCTTCTGGGTTATTTCCATCACTTTATGTAATAGAGTATATTGATAACAATAAATACTAGTACTTTCGGCATTATGCTCAACTTTCCTTCTGCATGTCTTTTTTTTTTTACATTATCTGCACACTTTTCTGTATGTGACTACATTTTTCTTTGCATGACTCGTGATATTTTTCTTTACTTCACTGCTTTGGTTGCTGAAAACAAGCTCATAACAAACGAGTCATTCTGTGCTCTCTTTGACCTTTGCATGACCTTTGCATGCCCTTTGCGTTATGCATAATTCATTAATGGGACTAAATGTTTTTTTCACTGTATTTCCCTCCTCCCAGGAGCAATCCTCCCATTGAGCCGGCAGTGGAGGCCCCGGCCAAACCGCCACTGTCTGATGATGATGATAATGATGATGAGGAGGAGGAGGAGGAGGAGGAGGAGGAGGAGGAGGAGGAAGAGGTGGAGAACGACATCCCTGAAGAAGCTCACTATGACTCTGTGGAGAAGGCCTCCACCCCCCCGGGGGAGTACTGAACTCTCCCCTTGGTGTAAACCGGCTGCAGGTGGATCTCTGCTGCAGAACTCTGATTCAACCGCAGGATTACAGTATGCTGCTTCATAATGAGAATCCTCAGGCAAATAATTCACCAACAATTACCGTAATCTCTGTACTAGTTGACACATGAAGTAAATAACAGCTGGAATTGATTTTAGATTTGATTCTAGCAGGAAAGCACATTTAAATATCCGGCTTTGCCAACAATCTTTTTCCTCTCAGCTGTATTTCTGGAAAAGCTTGTGCTCACGTTTATGGGTCATATTCGTCCAGAGGAGAAGGTTCCTCTAAGGTCGGATGTTTCAGCAGATGATAAAACAGATGTAGTGAACCAGAGGAAATAGACTAGCCGGAGTAATCAGCTGTATCTGTGGAAGAAGTTTGTGCTGAGTGATGACGAGCACACAACTCTTACTGCTGAATGCTCAACTAACCTAAATCCTACATTCTGTAGTATTAATTGAAGCAGCACCGGCGGTAATGACGTACTGAACCGGTTCTCACATTACACTGATTTGATGTTTGATTTCTATTCAAACATCTGTAGACGTTTTAAAAAATCTTCTTCAACTGAGAATTTAAATCAACGAGAGAGAGAGAAATGATTGATCATGTTTAAGATATGTGATGTAGTGAGACGAGCGATCAGGGTCACACCAATACAGGTTATTAGTGATGTAATCATTTTCAAAAAACGCACCTCTATTGGATAATTTAGGTTTTGCAGGTGTCTAGATGCCTCCACTTAACACAACGGAGCATAATGAAGTTTGCTTTTTAACAGAAACACTGAAACGTCTTCTTGATTGCATAAACACAGTTTTCTCTGAAGAAATAGTCCCAGATATAACATATTATCCAGAGTTACAAGGACACAGATGTTACTTTTGGATTTCTTTTTTTTAATGGATGAATATTTAAATTCTGCGATCACCTTTTAAATGAAACCCTTATTTCCTTCATTGTGTTGTGGTGAAGAACCTCAGAGGTGTGTAATATACACCACGAAAGGTCAATCAGAGTGAACTCATCTTTAATCCGGCCTCCTACTAATCTGATGGAGGTTAAATTTAATCACTGTGACTTTTCCTTTCACGATTCATGAAATAAAGACTGAGGTTCGAGAGGTTGAAAGTCAAATTTTTTTTTAAATGTACTCTGATTTTAAACATTAGAAGCGAGACTGAATGTATGATTGTGTTTGTTGCTTTCAATGAAACGATCTTCTGCTGTAACTCTGCAGAACGGACCGTACATGTAAGTAAAGCTCAGTTTGAATGTGAAAGGTTCTCGCCTCATAATCATCAGTTCATATTAGAAAGAGCAACTGCACTTTAAATCCTTTATGTAGAAAAACCTGTACCATGTGATTCGATGACAAACACAGTGTCTGGTTTTCAATTTTAATTTTGAGAATAAAGAATCAAGTAATTACCTACATCGTGCTGTTTGTCTTGTATGTCGCTCTGTGTTCAGGTTGTGACGGTTTTTTTCAGTGTGACTGGTTTGGTTAATGCTGGGGTTGTAGACGTACATCCTTGTCATGATTGATTTGATTGATGAGTGATAGGTGATCAGGAACTTTCCTCCTCCACATGAAGGCACCAGCTATAATATCCATCGGCGTACAGGTACATACCCATAATAGTATAGCACATCATGAAATATTAAACACACAATTTTTTCTTCCAAAAATTTAAATATGTCCCAAAATACTCCTTAATATGAATACAACCTATAATAAGCAAATATAAATCTTTCTATTTGTTTAATATTATGTTGTGAAATTGTGATGTAGAAATGCCAATATAGAATTAAAATATGAATCTGTCAACAATTATTATTTTAATGGATTAGCTTTGTATAAATACATAATTACAAAGTACTGTTACATCTGGCACTATAGGCTGCACTACACATTATTATTGGTCCGGTTAAATAAGGAACACAATTTTATACGATATGTAATAGGGGGTCCCTATAAGTCCTTATGCTATAGTATATGATACAAAGTCATAGTGTAGTGAGCTTGGCTGGTATTGCAGTATATATTAGAAATTCCAACGGTCTGACTTTTAACACCATCTTGAAGCTTAAAGGTTCCTTGTTACTCCTGAGTGAAATGTGAAGATAAGATGAAGTTAGTTTTTGTTTAAATATGAATCAAAAACCGAATTTCAAATAAATAAAAAGGCTAAATATAAAGAACTAAAATCTGAGAACCCTTCATGATTATCAGCAACATTATCAGGGAAGGTCCAGAGATTCCTCTGGAGTCACTAGAACACTGGAAGTGATTGCAGAAGGACACAAGTACATTGAGGAGGATCACCGTCTCCTAAGAATCGAGCATCCATCAAAATGGCCATGAAGAAAACCTTCAAGGATTACAAGCCAGACGCCAACAATAGCTCTGGTCTTACAGCGGTACCCTCGCTTTGTGGATCTGCCAGCCTTGGTAAGTTTCAGCCTATTGTATTGCCGATACACACCTGGAGTCTAGATAGATACTGGCTTCAGTCATTGAATGTATGCAGTTTGTTTTGGTGCTTCAGAGTCACACTGTCCACCTCCTTTTGCATCAGGAAGACAAAATAATATTTGCTAAAAGGAAGATCTGAAGATATGTTAAGATGTGTAAAACAGACTTTATTTATATTTGATAGAAGGTACAGAAAGTAATGATGTGACCAGGTCAGTGTGGGGGCACATGTTACTGACAGCATCCCTTTGTTTTTGTGTTTCAACCAGGCCAAAGCTCCTGTAATGTTCCTCCTGTCCGTCTCCAACACCGATGTTGCCCCTGAACCACAACACAACATCTCTTTGGCAACAATAAAACATAAGAACCTTCCCTTCTGTACAGGTACAGTACATCAATACTCTTAAAATTATTTTTTGTCGAGATACAAAAATATTATGGACAGCCGTCTAGATGGTTCTATGCTAAACTGTTACAGAATCGTAAAGCCTGGAAAGGCAAACAAACACTTAGAGGACGTGACATGTTGTTCGTAAGACGTTCTGGGTGACCTTCATGTCACTCCGTTACATTTATGCACAAAAAGCAAAGCGTTGGAACATTTCACCGTCGTGACATCAGCTCTCGTTGCCTTTTTAACACTGAATTTGATCTGAGCAACGTGACTCAACGAGTTTTTAAAAATATTTCAGCAAGTAAATCTCAGTATGTTTCTGCTTAGATTTGTCCCTCTGTTTTATATGTAAATAATCCAAATTTTAACGAGTTTGAACAAACCAAACAGTTCAGCTCAATACCAGAATCGTAGTACAAAACTGCTGCAGGCCGATAAACAGCGGCAGTGTGTCAGGAACAGTAGAGTCAGGCAGCTTTCCTCATTTCTCTAACAAACACAACGTGGTAGGAATGGATGTGTAATGTGCTGATTTACAAACACAAAAGTATTTTTGTTCAGACTGATCTCTAAGCAGACAAAAATAGAATTTAACATTTTTAATTTCCAATTAAATTTGAAATATGATCATATATGCTGACCGAAATGCATTTGTGGGAAGTAACAAAGTACAAATATTCGTTACTGTACTTGAAAGGGTCCCGCCTGGGGACTCCATCGTTTTACTGGGGTACTTCAAAGCCCACGTGGGAAACGACGGAGACACCTGGAGGGGCAAGATTGGAAGGAACGGACTCCCCGATCTGAACCCTGTTGGTGTTTAGTTATTGGACTTCTGTGCTTCTGTGTCATGGACTGTCATTAACAAACACCATGTTCTAACATAAGGTTGTATGTTTTGGACACTCAGGTGAAGAGAGGAGCAGGGCTTTCCACCAATCACCACCTCGTGGTGAATGGGTCAGATGGAGGGGGAAGCTGCCGGCAGACCTGGTAAACCCAAACAGGACGTTAGGGTTGGCTTAGGAGATCTTCAACTCACACCTCTGGCAGTTGTTCATGCATCCGGGGTTAGGTTGGGGACATGGAGCCCGAGTGGTCCGTGTTCATAGTCCCGTTTTTGAAGCGGCCTAGTACCATCATGACCCAACTCTCATACAAGTGGAAGATGATGGATGGATGGATGGATGGATGGATGGATGGATGGATGGATGGATGGATGGATGGATGGATGGATGGATAGTTAAAAAACAGCCAGTAGAAATGTCCTTCATAGGGATACTTTTTACTTTCTACTTTGAGTTCATTTCAGAACTAGTACTTTTGCACTTTTGTTTGAGAAGTTGAATCAGTACTTATACTTTCTCCATAGTATTTTTTAACACAAGTATCTGTACTTTTACCTGAGTCACGCTAGTGAAAATTTGCTTTGCATTTGGTGTAAACACAACATAACAAGGTATCTATCCCTTTAATATGTCCATTGTGGATATTGTTCCAAATGAACGAATATTACTGCTTTCTGGCAATATTAACTTTCTGGGTCTTTGCATCAATGCAAACCTTGATTTGACTGGTGTTTAACTCAGAGTTAAATTCTTAATTAATTATTAAACAACTCTTGTTTCAAATTAGTCTACTGTAATCTAACCTAACCATACATAGCTTTATTTGGAAAAACCTATCAAACCTTTAAGAAAAGTTAAATCTGAAATTCCTTCCTTCCGTCCCTTTGACTGAAGTGACAAATGTTGTGCCTGATGTTTACTACATATATTGGTTGTGATGGCGGTGCTGGCACTCAATTTGGTCGAGAGAAGAGCCACATGTGTGAGACGGTACAGTAGTGGTCCTGATACAAACAAAAAGTCACACAAATATCACATTGTCCAGGTTCGATCAGCTGTTTCCTCAAAAAAAAGAATACTATAAGCAGATATGACCCATTAAAATTCCCTTTGCTTCCTTGTTTCACACGAGCATGTCCTTTGTCTCTGAATGAACCCAAATTTTACCGTAATATAACTTGTGATGAGGAAAGTGGTTTTCCTAAAAAGTGCAAAGTCTGTGGAGCTGTACAGTCCCGTTCAAAGTGCTCATTCTGCGATGAAAAGCTGAAAGTTTGACGTCTTTTACTCCACGGCCATTTGCACAACAGTTAACTGTTCTATTTCCTTACGTCCAGGCGCTTCCACTCTCTCGAAAGCTCCCCATCGTAAATTAAGAAGTGAAAGAGGTGGAAAATGTGATTCTGTCCTTCCATTGTGTCTCTTTAATCTGAAAATATGCACAATTCAAAGTTTCCCCTGCTTTCATAGAATCTTTACATCATACATACAGTATAAATTAATGTTATATATTAACCATTCTCTTCGGTATTCTAAACAGCTTAGTTCAGTAAGACGGACCTTCCAAAGGTGTCCACAGGCGGTAAAGAGGCACTGTCTTGTGTTTCTAAAACCTGACGTTGAAAACTAAATTAGAAGTCATGCTAGCAGGCCAAGTTGTTGTCACGGAGAGGCAGTAAGAATCCACAGCTCGTTATTCAATGTCGCCGTCCTCGCTGCTTCCTGCAGAACACAGAATGAGACGGAGAGGATTAATGGACAAAAGGACTCTTTACAAGGTATTTGCTGTCTTTCTCTTCCCAAATTTTGGCAGATTCTTATTAAATTGGACCGTTCCATTTTACTGTGATTCAGTCTGTGGCAGCATATTGTAGCCAAGAATATTTAATAGGCCAGATTAAATCTAATACAAGATTAAAGTAGCATTTTAATAACCATTTGTGGTTAAATGTGCCCATACCAGGCTTAATTAAAAAAAAAAAAAAAATGAAACATCAGAGGAGCCAAGTTTTAGTTCAGATATCTGAGAATTTTTAAACTAGGATGAGTTACAATAATTTTCATTAAAACGGTGTGATCTCCGGATCACACCTGCAGCCATTCTATTTAAACTCCGGTTCTTCAACCAGTATGAATAGTAAAAATGAATAGTATAGAATATTGAAAAAGTCACGAAAAAAGTCATAATATTGCATGTCGAAAAAAGTCATGGTTTAGTATGTTGAAAAAAGTCTTGAAAACACTCATGAAAAAAGTCATTGTATAGTGAGTCGAAAACAAGCCAAGAAAAAAAGTCTCAGTAAAGTATGTCGAAAAAAGTAATCAAAAGATTTTCTGTCGAAAAGAAGTAATGTAAAAAGTTATTGTATGGTAAGTCGAAAACAAGCCAAGAAAAAAAGTAATAGTTTAGTATGTCGAAAACAGTCATGAAAAAAGTACAAAGTATAGAAAGTAAAAAAAAAAGTCATAGTATAGTATGCTAAATGTCAAATTTTAATTGGCAGAACTGAGACAATAATAGCTAATACAAATGTGTTTTTGTAAAAAAAAAAGTGCTTCAGAAGGCCAGGATAAGGTGCTCTAGATAATAGCCAGCTCAATATGTTTTCTTGTGTTTTGTGTTCACAGTCATTAATGGTGAATTTATATTCAGACAATAAAATATATCAGACTTGTGAAGTAAAAGACATAATCATCTCCAACCCCCCAAATTAGATACTTTTATGTGTGAAGTCAGTGAACTCTCATCCCCAATCAAAAAAAACAAAAAACATATCCGTTATGAGGAAATATGCGTTGTTGTCTAGAGCTGACCCACCTCCGGCCGAGTCCATGTCAGAGTCTGAGATGTGAGTGATGGAGAAACGGGACACGCTGGAGGGGGAGACAGTGAAGCGGGAGTACTGGACGGCTGGTTTGGGGTCCGGAGCTTTGGGGATGGAGCGGGATGGAGGGGGGGAGTCCGAGGCCCCTGAAGATGTCGGCAGAGGAAGCAGAGGGAAGTCATCCTCCCACTCATAGCCTGCACCTGAGAGCAGACAGTATTAGATATTAAGGTTTTTATCTCATATTAAACAATAACACAACACTATTATTTAAATAAAGAAACGTGGTCTTGTACTTACTCTCCTCGGAGACGTTCCCGTCCGACGAGTCATCCGAGGCGCTGAGCCTTTCTTGGGATTTGCTGTGTGAACTCTTACACTCTGCTCCTACAGGGAAGCTTTGCTCAGCCAGCTCTTTAGTTGGGCTTTCCTAGTGGAGCAGAAGAAACTATAATCACACTCTTTAAATGGACTGACGATCAAAGCACAGCCAGTACAGTTTAACTGGCTTATAGGATTGCTATAGCTAATGTTAGCTAACTTCCAACTGCAAAAAATTAGCATTAGTTCTGACTCGAACTGCCATTTAATCTATATGAATAAAAAAAAAAAAAGGTCTGAAAAGTAAAATCTTCTAACCCTAACCCATATTCAACAGCTAAATCTGAGTCGGGGGTTTAAATATCAAATATATAAATGACACCAGAACATACCCCCTCTGCCACTCACCTGATCAAACATATAGACGGTGACATCATCAAAAAAAGACACCGTCTTCTTCTTGCTCTCCAGCTCCTCATCCAGGTTCTCCGTCGTGAGCAGCGTCGGCATCTTGAGGAGGCTGCGCAGTTTGTGGTTTTGACTGTTGTCGCTCACCACTATGGGCACCATGTGGCACTCGTCCTCGCTCTCCTCGCCGCCGCTTTGCTCCTGCACGCTGTAGCTTCGCAGATCCTCATCCGACTCGTCACTGTCGTCGGTTTCACCACCTTCCTTGTCTGCCTCTTCCCCTCGGCCCTCGGTCGCAGGGAGCGGAGGGGGAGGGGTGGACGGAGGTGGAGGAGAGGATGAAGAAAAGCGCCTGGTGCTGGCTGTGTGCTGCAAGTCAACCTCTTCTTTGGGTAAAGTTTGCAGAATTTCGCCGGATATCCTCCTGATCTCTGGCTCTTCCTCCTCCTCTACCTTCACGTTGGAGGTACAATCTCCATTCAGGGCCCCAAGGGCCTCTTCCATGGCCCCCACCACCTCTGCTGCCCAGTCTCCGAGGGATGAGCCCTCTTCTTGAGATGACCATTCATCCAAACCCCCCTCTGTTACTAAAGCAGCGTCAGAGGGTTCCACAGAGAGCCCCAGGACCTCATCCTGGACAAGGTCTTCTGTCAAATATGTATCCATCTCTGGTGGAGAAAAGGTTTCTCTTCCTCCTGTTGATATGTATTTCATTTTAACTTTCATGTCTGTGTTCACTACAGTGTCGTTCAGTACCTCCTCCACCTCCTCCTCCTCCTCCACCTCCTCATTCTTCCTCTTCTCACCCTTCCTTCCTCCCATGTGTTGTTCCTTTTCAACATTGTCTTCATCTCTGACTCTCTCTGGTAGTTCTTCCCCTTCGTCCCTAGACTGCCTTTCATTCTCAAAGTCTGAGAAGTAGGCTGAGTCTCTGTATGGAGTTTTATCGCTCAGCGGTAACAGGACTTGGTCTCCCGTCTGTGAGGCTCCGAGGGCCAAATCTTCAGCCAGTGATAGTTCAGCCTCTGTGGGCTCTACTTGATCCTCGACCCCATGCTCTTCCAGCTCCTTGTCCTCCTCCAGGTTGGTATCAAGGGCAGGCTTTCCCAAAGGTTGTTCCCGGGGTTCATGAGGCTCTTTGGGTACGAACTCGGGGCTCTCGTTGTTTTCTGTGTCGTAGCCGCTGTCCATAGCTTTAGGTGAGCTGGACGGGTGGGAGGACGCGGGGCTGAAGCCTTCACAGGATCCAGCTGCAGATGGCAGATCCATGGAGTCCATGGAGTCAGGAGTTCCCACCTGCTTCTGTAGCGACTTGAAAGCCGGAGAGGCGCTCAGTTCGCCGGATTCATCTGCAAAGATGCCCGACGTAACGTCAGTGATATCGTCCGTGATGTCATCATCCTCGTCATCGTCGCTGCAGTCGAGGATGTCGGCAAGGCTGATGCTGGATCCCCCTTGGTCCATGCCACTGTCACCAGTCTGACTCAACTCTGACTGCGGATCTGTGAGTGCCACCATCACATGCATGTTATCAGCAGGAGGTGGAGTGGTTGCAGCCGTCGTCAGGGTCACCTGCTCTACTTTAGGCTCTGTCGGCTTTTGCATGATAGGATTTTCTTTGATTACGTCCTCCCTTTTGTCTTTGAAGAGTGCCTCATCAGTTGTAAGCTCAACATACTGGTCTCTGCTCTCCTCGGTCTTTATCAACGGAGGTTTGGCTACAATGGGACCCCCCGGAGCAGGTGAAAGATTGATCATCTCGTCATTGCTTGGGATGTCAATGGCCTTATCGCCGACGTAGCTGCTGTGGCTGTAGTTGTGACTGTAGCTGTTGTTTCTGACATGCAGGCCTGTAAGCGGGTCAACAAAGTGTGAGTGACAGCACTCACCCGATGCTGGCGCCTGAGTCTCTGCCTCGTGGCACAGGTAGATGTAGGCGTTGCAGTTGTCTGAGGGCACCATGGCGTGATGTTTACTCAGACTGAGGCAGACACTGTTGTCTTTGGCCTGGTGGGGCTCTAGATAGTCGATGGGTTTGGGAAGAGAGTGGAAGGCCAGGTTGTGGTCCTCCGGCCACGAGTCCTCAATGTCTGTACTCGGCATGGTGTAGTGGAAGTCTACATAAGCATCCTGTCTGCAGCTGGCACGTCTGTGGTGACCCACACTGTGGCGCTGTTTTGAAGGCCAAGTGTTGCA
This sequence comes from Eutrigla gurnardus, assembly GCF_963514095.1. Classification (NCBI taxonomy): domain Eukaryota; kingdom Metazoa; phylum Chordata; class Actinopteri; order Perciformes; family Triglidae; genus Eutrigla; species Eutrigla gurnardus. Next base: position 13,427,172 of record NC_139933.1, on the reverse strand, counting down.
GGTGTGTCTCTCAACAAATATGTCCTCTTCTTCCTCCTCCTCCGTATCACTGTCTCTGTGCCCGATGAAGAGCGCCCCCTCTGTCTCCATGTTAATGCTGACAGAGTGGCTGTGAGGCCTGGTGTGACTGGGCATGGTCTTCCTCAGGGAGCCCATCATGTCGTAGTAGCCCCCTGTCACATTCGTTCCGATGATGGAGGTCTGACTTGTGTCCAGGTATGTGTCCCTGTAGGCGTGTTGAGGTGCACCGCTGATGGCGGGGGTAATACCAAGTGGATTCTCCAACTCACCCAAGGCCTGTCGCAAGCTCCTTGACCCCCAGCTCTCCTGATGACGCTCACTGGAGCGATCGCGTGTCATCAGATAGTGATTCATTCCAAAGGGGGGTGAATGCTCATAGTAGTAACCTCCATCTCTGTCTTTGTAGGACACATAGTGGCTAGACTCCCAAGGCCTTAGTGGGCTGCTGTCCAACACTTGCCCTAAAAGGGGCTCCATTGTCAGGGAGATAGCAGGACTTGAGTCATTTGAGTCGTAAATATCTGCCTTGTGGATATCTGCCGACCAATAGGGAGCCATGTTCTTAGCTTGGGACGGGCAGGCCATGCATTCGCCTGAGTCGGCACTCCCAGTAAGAAAGCTCCCACTGCTGCCCTGGTAGTCTGGGCTATAGGAGCACATAGTGTAGTCGGGATCCATGTTACAGTCTACCGGCTCTTCGATACGGATGTAGTATTCACTGTTCACTGAGGGGCTGTGGGCACTGAGGACGGGGAGCACGCCCGGAGTACGGAGACTTTTCGATTGGTAGTAAGGAGGAGAAACTCCATGGCTGAGGCTTTCCATCGGGCAGCCTCCCACAATGCCCCCTGGTGGGTAAAAGGCTTCCTGACAGTGATGGTTGACCTGACCTAGACTACTGGAGGAGTCCGGAGCCCGATATGGCTGGTCTGCTCTGGCTTGCTCCCACTTGTACTCGAAGTTCAGGCCATGGCTGGTCTCAGTGACTGTAAGGACATCATCCCCGGACTCCCCCGAGTTGTAGCCATCACCAGCTGAAAACTGCTCCAGGAGAGGGAAGGAGGAGGTGGTTGATGAGGGGTCTCGCGGGATCACTGAGGCGCTACGGTGGCTGTTGAACACGGTGTTGGGACGCAGGGAGTTCCATCGCCTCTCAAAGTCCTCTTCGGCCTCGCTGGCCCCCTTGGCACACAGGTAGCTGAGCAGCAGGTGGACTTCCTCTGCGTTGGGTCTCTGGTCTGGCTGGAGCCAGCAGAACTGCATCACCTCATACCTGAGCAGCCCGAAAGAAAAAATAGTCAGATACCCAAGATATAAAAAAAAAAACATGCAATGTGTCAAATCTGTGCAAAAAGAGAATCTGCAGAAGAAATGAGAATCCACTCATTGCTCTACTCTTAATGTTTGTCCTCCACCTGAAGAATGGTTGAGTATTTGAATGAAGTGTCTCACCAGCGCTCGGCCAGCGGCACCTTGAGCAGCGGTTTGGGAAGTCGCAGCTGCTGCTCCCTCAACGCGTAGGTCAACACCTGTCTGTCGGAGTAGTGTCTGTAGGGCTGGTTGCCCAGCTCGAACAGCTCCCAGATGGTCACGCCTAGAGACCTGAGAGCGAAGACCATAGAGGATCACAAAACTGCAATCAGGACATCCCCAGGAACAACAGTAATTCATCTAGTCCCTCAATCCCTAAATCATTTCTTGATCTCGCTTTCTCCATGTTTTAATTTTTGGACTTTCTCTGGCTCTTTAAATCTGTCAGAACTTTTGTGACCTTTTAATTCACAAAGTAAGGATAAATTATGTCATAGTATCATTATTATAATGATTTTTTTAACAAAAAATACATGTACATGTATTAAAATATTAATAACATTAGAATTAACAATAGAATGTAGCTGTACAAATAAAATGTCTACATTTGTTGTATTTCTAATAAAGGCTAATAAAGTCCCATTCTCTCCACGATATATATTAAAACTATTCTTTATGGAATCTTGCATGCATCTTTGTGTGTGTGTGAGTGTGTGTGTGTGTGTCTGTCCGTCCTACCACATGTTGCTGTGGGGGGTCTGGTCGGCCACCAGCAGGTTTCCGTGCACCTCGTCCACCAGCTCAGGAGCCATCCAGCGCAGCGGCACGAACATCTGGTCGGACGTCACGTAGTAGTCGTCCTGAAGGACAGAAAAAGGTCACACTTTTACATCAGCTACACAGTGAAAACAACAATGATACCTAATGTATTTGGGCGGAATAATCATTTGGGTGGAGTAAATTCTAGATCATTTTTGCAGATGGGACTCATTAACGAATCATTGTTTTCATTAATTCAACAGTATTTCACCATCTAGTTGTTACATGGCAGCAAACTGCACTGGGATCAGATTTTTATCTCGCCTATTTCTTTTTCCAAATACTCTGAAAAAATAAAATAAAATGTATGTTGATGTTTACTGTGTGCATGTTTTTATTTATTCTGATAAATGCACCTTGTACTTGCTCTGGGCTAGACCATAATCTCCGATCTTCACCGAAACATCAGCAGTCAACAAACAGTTCCTCAAAGCCAGGTCACTGGTTACAGAGAGGGAGGAGGAGGAGGAGGAAAACAGCTGTTACAAAACTTCAATATTTATAAACAGACAAAACCAGACCAGAACATTGCAGGAATCAGATTTCCTGAGGCCTGAAGTCCTGCATGCAAAACACTGATGAAGATGAAATAACTTCTGTTTGAGAGTTGACCTAGTTCCACCATGCTGACTCTGGAAGGTGCTGCAGATGGAGTGAAGGCTGTTCTGGAGTCGAGGGTCACCGCCTGCAACAAAATCACTGATGCTGGAGTCTGTAGCGCCACTCAGGCAGCACCAGGATGTTGTTCCAGGCAGCAACCAAGAAGCAAACAAGACATTTTACTGGTTGTAAAAAGACTACCGGTAACTTAACATGCGTTTTCTCATATTTAATAGCAGAGACTTTTTCTCGCTACCTGTGAGCAAAGTTGTGTTTGTGCATGTGCACGAGTCCCGAGGCGATGTCACAGGCCATCCGTTGGAGCATCAGGGGCTCTGGGGTCATGGTTTCTGAGGACCTGCAGCTTCGGAGGTAACCCTTCACGTCCCCCTGGACACAGCAGACAGAACAAAACCTGTGTGTTACAACCTCCGACCACTGGGGGGAAGTCTTGTCATAGCAATTTGCTTAAAAGGGGCCAAGAGTCACCCATCTTTTGTATGAGGATCTGGATTTGAAATATTTGGGATGAGCAGAATTATCTCCTTGAGTCTTCATCCTCCGTCTTAAAACCTCAACGTTAGCTAAAGACGTTACTATTTTTAAAGTGAAATACAATTTTACTGTGAACAATATATTTCATGAGATATCGCTGATATATACCACTTTCCCTGTGGAGTTTAATTATAAACTGATAGATATGAAATGGAAGGAAGCCAGAAACATCAGCGTTAAATCCACCGAACCGATCAGTCGTCGTGAAACGTCTTAATGTAGCCAAATATTAACAGCAGCTGCCAACTAATTAACAAAAAGGCTTCTTATGAGAACTTTTCAATCCATTTAATGCGTCACATGTTCTTTCTCCTCAGGGGACCCAGTTGTTACCGTCACCTCATATGATATCATATATCCTGAAAAGGTGAACCAGCCATTTAGAAGAGATACATGTTTGATATATCACAACTTTTTAGCACATCTGTTAAACATATACACATGTTAAATACATTCAGGTGATCCATCAATGGGAACGACTTAGTTACAGGATAAAATGCAAACTTTGAAAAGGTCAAAGTACTTGACCTTGTTTTCATAAATTACAGCTCACAGTGGATTATTTAATGCAGATCATGAAGTTAAATTAGGATCCTCCTCATGGTGGACACGTGATTTCAACTCATCATGTGACTGTAAGAGTAGTATTGACACTGAGACAGACTACTGATGGGGGGGGGGGGGGGGGGGTATGACACAAACTAAATGGAGATTTCCGGACTCTGAGCAGGAAACCAAAAGATGAGATTTAATGACTGTGAGACTTTGTTGATATAGAGCCAGATACTCACCAGTGGACAGAACTCCATCACCAGCAGGTACGGGGTCACTTCGGTGCACTGGGCCAGACATTGCAGCAGAGCCGGGTGCTGGAGGGCCCTGGGGAGCAGAGGAGCATCATGGGATTGAGGTTTGACACACACGACAGGAAAAACGTTTACCATTCTGCGTAAGTAAAATGTAACGTAACATATATCTCCTTCTGTCCTTTGCAGGTTTAACAGGACGAGTTCCAAATCCTCTAAATCAGAGGTCTTCAACGTTTGTCAGGCCAAGGACCCCCAGGCCTATAGCTACACGGTGGAAGGACCACCTAGTGTAAAATTGTGTTGCTTATTAAAGTGGGCCAATAATAATGTATAGTGCAGCTTTTAATGCCATGTGTAAAAGTACTTTGTAATGATGTTTATATACAATGCTAAGCCATTAAATTAATTGTCGACAGATTCATATATTTATAGAATATATTTTAATTCTATATTGGCCTTTCTACATCAACATTTTACAACAGGGTTTGCTTATTATAGGTTTATGTTCATGTGAATTTTTGGAAGAAAAGTTTGTGATCAAAATCGGTTGAAGATGCTCTAAACCAACAAGAACCAGAAGAAACCCTGAACGTGAGCGTCTACGCAGACGATGACATGCTATGACTGGCCATAACACTCTTTAAAGTAAAAAACATTCATGTTAATATTTGAATGTAAAATATGAATTGAACTTCAGTCGTCTAATGATAAATTGGAGGGAAAACAAGAGGAAAAGTAAAAAGAGGCTAAAATGAGTAACGAGTAACGTTTCACTCAGGTAAAAGAAGAAGAGGAATCCTGAACGTTTACCGGAAAGGCTGCACCTCCTCCAGGAAGTGCATCTGGTCCTGCACGCTGCCGCTGGCCTTCAGCTCCTTCACCACCACCTGGGTGGTGTTCAGACCCGCGTTCACCTCCCCCAGCAATACCTGCAACAGCAGACGGAGACAGGTATACGCACGGCGACAAACGGACAGACATTACCACGCAAACAAACAGAGCCAAGGGGCGAGAGAGTGGAGAGGGAGGGACCGGGACACAAAGACACGAAGACACAAAGCCGTCATGCAGGAGTTGAGGGGATAGAATCCAGAGAATGACAAACACACGTACGGATGGGCGGATGGACGGATGGACATACCCGGTCAAGGTACACAAAGATTGAGAGGATGCATGAATATTCATGAGTGAACGTTTGAGGAGGAGAAAGAGGGAGGAGAGAGAACGACAACGACATGTTATCTGCTTGTAACAACACGATGCAGCTCAGGAGGATCATTACTACGAACACATCAACAACAGCATCCCCCTGTCCTGGCATCCAAGGAACACAGGGGGCGCAGCAGGCACCCAACAATGCTGTGACAAGAAGGGAGGTGTCGGACGTGGACTTACCTTTCCGAACCAGCCATTCCCGATCTCTTTAAGGTAGAGGAGACTGTGGCGACCCAGATCCGAGGACTTCAGGAGCTGGGCTGGAGGAATGAAAGGAGGACCAAGTGTTGCAGTGAATCCAGTTTCTAATAATCAAAGTTACGTTGCATCATTACACATCAATAATATAAAATGGACAAATAATTTAAATCTAAGCAGGATTGATGTTCACAATTAGCAATGCTACAAAAATGGACTGAAACAATATGGCTGAAAATGCTGAAACCATCATTTTTATATAAGACATATAAGACGCACCGTATCCAGGTTCTTAAGGGCCTCTGAAGAATCTTCATCTGCCAGCAAATATTATTAATTATTATTAATCTTCTCTAAAATGAGATATCCCGACATGTCAGTGTTCACTACTCATGATCCTCTAGTAAATCGAGGTCTCGCCCTGACGCGTCTCAGTATCCCCTGATGACCCGGGTCCTTCGGGTCCTTCCTGCCTGCTGAACACCCGACCTCGTCCCAGTTCAGCCGAATGGAATGGGGCCGACGGACACAACAAACCCCCCCCATCCATCCCATTCTGTCTGTCTGCGTCCCCCCCACCATGACACTTAGGTTCTGGGTGTAGACGCAGACAGACGGGTCTTTGTGGTGCTGTCGTTCACCCTCCAGACTGCCACACAGTCCCGTCACTGTGCGGACGCCATGTTGGACGCCCCCGCCTCCCTTGCCACGCCGTCATTCTTTCCACCACCACAGAATGACCTCCATTGTTCGGCTGCTCGGGGCAGCATGGCACCAGTACAGACCAGTACGGACCAGTTAGGACCAACACACTGGGACCATTATCCACCTGCTGCATGACTTGTAGGAGCAGCAAGCAACAGGTCCCGCCCATATGGACCGTAAATATTCATAACCCTGCCGGAACAATGAAGGCGATATGATCATATCTGTTTGGCGGGTTCTCAGCAGAACAAAGAACTTTGAGTTCCAAGTCAATCAGAGAGAACTCGTCGTGTTGGGGAACACAAATGTGTAGCTCGCAGCATCGATTTTATTTCTAGTTATTATATATGATATATATTATTATCATAATTTGATGAGGCTTCTTTCTCTCTTCTCCATCAGTTACAAATATACATAAAAACCCTGAGAAACAACAAGTTATAGCATATTTATAACAACAATAATATTGTTATATGTATTTATTTGTTATGCTGTGTTTTGTCCATCTTATGAAATTTATATTCCTGTCTCTGTCCAGTAAAACCAACAACAACAACAACAACAACAACAACAACGATGTGTCCCATGTTCGATTCCCTTTATGCATTTAGAACCAGAGAAAGGTTCGGCCTTCAGTCTTCTCTCATCTCGCTCTGAAGAAAGCGTCGAGCTTAATCGCTGCAGCAGGAAGTCTTTATCCAAATGCACCACGGCCAAATCACTCAGAGACAAATGGAATTCCCATCCTGCTTCAGTGCATCCCGGCCTTGGTGGCGATGTGGAGGTCGATGTGAGTTACTGATTGTTGGAAGATGGAAAACATGTATGTGCTCTAAGTGGAAGTAAACTTCAATGTCTGTGTGTGTGTGTGTGTGTGTGTGTGTGTGTGTGTGTGTGTGTGTGTGTGTGTAGCTCCATTAATCTGCAGCACAGAACAGCTGCATCAGGGTGGGTCCTGGGGGGGCCGGACCCCGGACTGAGCCAAGCTCTTACAGTACTGGAGCCTCAATGAAAACTCCACCTATCCACATAGTCCTTGGACTACGTGCCCCAGAGAAGACGGGAACAGATGCGTCTGCGTCAGGAATCATTAGAGATTAGAAACCTGACGCCTGCACCACTTTTCTTTAACACACAATACGTTTTCATCTTTATAACAACTCTTTGTATGTTTTTGTTGCCTCTCTCTCTTCTAGACTCGGTCTGAACTGCGTGACCTTGAGAAGTCCAGTGAATAAGAAGGACTAGAAAAAAGCAGCGGAGAGGGAATGTGTTCCCGAAGCTACAGCCAACTTTGTTGAATCCATTTCTCGTTACGATCACGGATCTGCTCGCCCTGATGATGTCACCGGGCGAGGCCGTCCTGAAGGTGCCGTAATGATTCGCCGACATCTGCCACGACTCTGCAGCCATATGGCTCCTGTTATTCACCGAGGACCAATCTCACGTTAAAGGGCCAGAATGTTCCTCACCACACACATATTTTGGGATCTAAAAACTTTGGCCGGTAGGATTGGACATATCGGAGCAGACGCCGTTTCACAGCAAGCGTCGTTCGATCAATACGCACGGATCTGAGGTTATTTGTTAAAATATTCAGAAAGAATTCAGCAAATTTTCCCCATCTGCACCGGTTTGACCAATGAAATCCAACTAATAACTCAACAACTCATAAAAAAATGTTTGGAATACAATAACGATGCTAACGTAGTTGATACGTGCGTGCTAACATTGCATGTTGGTCACAGAGCAGCTAACGTAAGTGTCATATTTGTCATACTCGTTCACGATGATTCCCTATAGAAAGTTTGCATTTTCTCATTGAACTAGTAAGAAACTGCTTTAAATAAGAAAATCATCTTGGTGATTTCTAATGTTTGACCCCTTTTTACTGCCTTTAAACAGAAGTAAGAGCGGTTTGGTACATTTACAAGAAGTTCATTGGATCTTTAAAAAAGTGGAGGGGCTTAGACTGTAGCGCTCCACAGAGCTCCCTATTGGCTAGAAGTCTCATTAATCAGGGAGGCAACAAAGAGACCCTGAAGGAGTTTCTGTAGGACCACTTTAAGACCTTAATGAAAAAGAGGCCAGAAGAAAACTATGTTTGAAGTTGACCTCATGTTCCTCTCTTCCCTAAAGGCCAGTTCTGTGGAGTTAATGTTTTAACGTGGTCCCACGGACAGATTTTAATTGGCTGTGAGGATGAGGTGGATCCTCCTATGGCGGCGTATTTCTGAGTAAACAGGAGAGGAGGCGGGGCATAACTCACCACCTTCTCCAGCTCTGATTGATGGATGGATGTCATGATGTCATAGGTTAATTGGTTGCTACTAGCACGAGTTTGTTTTATAGGAAGAAAAATTAAAAATGTTTGCATCATATATTGTTAAAGAACGAGATGTGATCTGGACTTTTAAACGGAGTGAACCGTTGACTCCTGGTTAGACCAGATCCCAGTTCAGTGCGTGACGGTTCGTGAGGCGGCATCATTAACACACAACGAGGGCCGTTGTCACGGCGAGCAGACGGACAGACGGAGAGTCTCACTGGGGTTCTGTTGCTCCCGCATGCCTGACATTCCAGCGAGCAGCGGCGGTGGCCAGACGCCCGGACGCCGTTACGCAACCAGCAGATGTTTGTGGGAGAAGCGTGGAAAGCTAGAGAGCACAGAGTCCGTTCTGTGGGGAGCCGCAGTGAGGGATTGTGGGATAGGTGGAGACCCGACCGACCGTGGCCAGCGGTGGGGCGGGGCTCACTCCGGGGACGCCAGATATTCGCATGTGTAACTCTCTGGCGCGCTCACGAAGGTTTTCATCATGACTGAAGACGTAAATCACTAGAAACTGTCAAACCCGATATCATGATTCTGTGAGCAAGCGTTCATCTTCATGGACTCGTTGGGATTTAAAGGTTTAAGTTTAACCTCTTCAACACTTGGAATTCCTGTGAACGAGTCTTTAAAACTCAGAGCTCAATGTTTCCTATTTCCCCAAATTCGCCTGATATTATATACATTTCAACTAAATTACACATCTTTAGAACTGAGCTTGGCTTATCAGAGGTGCAACTGAAGCGACCCGACGTCTTCGACCCACCTGACCGAGCTGGTTGCTTGGCGACCGGCAGCGACACCTCGGTGAGCGGCAGGATGTAGACGTCGGGGCTTCCCTGGGAGGCCGGCGACGCCATTGTGGACATGTCCGCGTGGTACTCGTCCCCGTCCACATCCCTGAATTCCTGGAGAACAGACAAAGAGGTCAGAGGTCAAAGTTTGTAGCAGAGGAACAGTTTGCTTGTATTAAACTGGCTTAAAAGTTTGCAAATGTGAGGACGTGAAGACGATTACACAAAGCCAGTCGAATTGTTTGAGCTGAGATTACACGGATTTCAATCCTCAATTTCCCAACGGACCAATGGGTTCCCTTTCTGGTTCCCTCAGTCAGCAGGGGAGGAGTTAATACAACAATCCTAATAATGATGATGATGATGATGATGATGATGATGAAGTGACACCAAACGGCAGCGAGCAGCAGAACGATCAATACGTCTTCCCAGCTGTGATCGGCAGACTGGTGTTTACACAAGCTGATCGGCGACACTGCAGGTCAGCTGATGTGGACGAATCAAAAGAAACCTGTTTTTCTTCCCTCGTATGAATAAATCACCGCACAGTGATGAACAGGCTCTTAATATCTGGTGAACTTAAATTATTTATATTTGTTCATATGAACGCTTCATGTCATGATTATCGTGGACGAACTCAATTCGTGATGTTATTCCCATAATCTGTAAAATGCTTCGAAAACATACTTTTTATTTGCATCAACCTTCGATGAAGTCATCATAAATCATGTCACTCTGCATTAAGTAAAGGTTGTTAATAATTCCTTTTTCTTCATCATCCCAATATGGGAACACGTATTTTACCTCAACAAAATCTATCTTCAACATCATATTAGGGCCATAGGGAAAAAACATTTTTTTAAAGGGGCGGCAATATTCCAACAAAAGCGTCTTTAAAGTCGTACATTTACGAGAAAAACTTTAATTAATATTATATATTATTAGCAACAAGGAAATACTCCTGATTTGAGCTCTGAACCAGCAGATTATCATCAGCATCAGAAACTACAACTATCAGGAACTACAACTATCAGGAACTACAACCCAACGGAAATATGAAGGATGCCGCAGCATCTCCAGACTGCTTTCTGGTCTGTTTGACTCTAAATCACAATGTACTAAATGAACATCATGCTGTATTGAAGAAGACTTGAAACTTGAGACAATAAACTCATGTTTACAATGTTTACTGAGATAATACGTCAAGAGAGAAGAAGAGTCATTTTCTCATAGACTTCTATACAACCAGAGAGGAGACGCCCCCTGATGGCCAAAAGAGAGGATGCAGATTTAAGGACCTCCAGCTTTGGCTTCAATAATCACTCATCATGTCATTTTTTTCTAAAAGCACTTTTCTTTTTAGTTTGTGTCTTGACTCATCGGGTGGAGCATCTTTACAAAGTGGAAAACTATTCTGTAATTACTTCATTGCTGTTGGAACGAGGATACGGACTGAAGAGGAATAATGAGTTTAAAAACATAAAGAATCAATGTCAAAGATATGATCTGGTTTAGTGAGGAGCCCCTGAAAGATGACGAGGAGGAGGAGAAGGAGATCGAGGAGGGGGACAAGGAGGAGGACGAGATAGAGGAGGGGGACGAGGAGGAGGAGGATGAAGAAGAGGAGGAGGAGGATGAGGAGGAGGAGGAGGACGAGGAAGAGGATAAGAAGGAGGACGAGGAGGAAGAGGAGGATGAGGATGAGAAGGAGGAGGACAAGGAGGAGGATGAGGAGGGGGACAAGGAAGAGGACAAGGAGGGGGAAGAAGAGGGGGACGAAGGGGAGGGGTATGAGGAGGAGGAGGATGATGAGGGGAGGAGGAGGAGGGGAACGAGGAGGAGGAGGATGAGGGGGGGGGACGAGGAGGAGGATGAGGAGGGGGATGGAGAGGGGGACCGGATGTCACAATAAAAGTCCCTTAGTTTGGAGCTGGAGAGCAGAGGGGTCCCAACACTGGAAAGATTTGACCTGCTGCAGTCCCCCCCCCCCCTTCCTGCCCCCCCCCCCCCTCCACACACACACACACACACCTCAGTCTCACACGTCTTCCTGTCCACCAGGAATGCGAGCACATACACACAACGCGCTTGGAGACCCTCCCTTGGCCTCAGATCCAAATCTTCACACGGCCCGGCTCGCCCTCCATTCAACATGTGGTTTCACTCTCTCCACACACACACACACACACACACCAGTGTTTCCAGTGAACATCCCATAATGTCCACACATCCTGTTCTAAAAAGGATCAAACTAGACCTGCAGATTATGCGCATTTATCAACAACTCATGTTAATCATTTACTAAATCAACAAAAAGAAGAAATTCCCAGAATGCAAAGTGACGTCTTCAAACTAAATCTCAAATCATAATCACACAATCATGTGATATTTAAGGAGTCCAGATCCTGCAGCAGAGCCACATATCTGAAGGTTTCAGCTTCCAGCAGCGTCTCTGATGCTGAAACAAGCAGCTTCTCTCTGAGCTTACCTTCCCTCCACAGGTGTGCACGCTCCGCTCTCAGCATCTCTCTCATCCAGAAAACATAACCTCCCCCCCTCCTGGTTCCCACAGGTGGGAAAGCTGCAGGAGGAGCAGATGCAGACAGAGGCATCATCGCTGTGATTGTTGAGTCCAGAGAGGAGGAAGAGGAGTAAAAAGAGGAAGAGGAGGCTTCGGCGCTGACCACAGAGTGTCCCTGGGACTGCTGGGGACGGAGGGATGGAGGGAGAGGAAACCAAGAGAAGGAGGAGGAGGAGGAGGAAGAGGAGGAGCACTATCCCTCTGTTCACAGGCCAGACTGAAGCTTGGTCGTCCCATGAGGGAGAAGAGAGAAACTGAGCCCCCACAAAAGGAGAAAAAGGGAGGAAGGGGGGGGGGGGGGGCACATACTATACATGTGACATCACTCCCTTTCTTCCTCTCTTTCTCTCTCTCCCAAAAGCCGAAGAACATCTGCAGGGCCGTCCCCCTACCCCACAAACCACCACAACACACACACACACACACACACACACAGACACACACACACACACACACACACACACACAGACACACACACACACACACACACACACACACACACACACACACACACACACTTCTGGATAACACTTGTGAGAACTGCTTTCAATCCTGACCTCTGAACTTTCAACTTCCTCAATAGAGGGCCTGAACCTGAACCTGGAAGTCAAGTTGAAGCAGCATATCAAAAGTGTCAGTACAGTACAAAGTACAAATACTGTATAAATAAAAATACTATTGATTAAAGCAGATCCTACTTCTTTACTGCAGTAAAAGTGTAGAAGTACAGGCTCTGAAATGTACTAAGAAGAAAGTAAAAGTATCCCTATGAAGGACATTTCTACTGGCTGGTTTTTAACAAGACTAACCGAATCTCTCCTCATATTAATAAGAAAATAAGTAAGGAGCCTGTTTATAAAATGTGAGGAGGATAAGATATGTGTTTTAACATGTACGCTACAGATACATCAAAATACTACTGAAGGATTTGTACTTGGTTTTTCCTGATTTTTTTAAATGGAGCTCCACAAAATAGTCTCAATCAGAGGAGTGAAATAAAAAATAAATAAATAATGTAAATTAAAGAAAGCAATGGATTCAACCCATTTGCCAATGAATCCCCCTAAAAAAACATTTGGTGGCAGCGATTATCTTCTCGCATCATTAGTTGAATACGTGTCACATGATCCGTGGGGGGGTTAAACAAACACAGGACTTTCATCCAGGAGACCGCTGTGTGTATACACGCTGTGTGTGCGTGTGTGTGTGTGTGTGTGTGTGTGTGTGTGTGTGTGTGTAAATAGATGAATTCATGACAGGTTGAGTCATATCTAAATTTTGACATCATGATGAAATGAAACATAGATTTTTAACTGTCCCAACCCTTAACACTAACCCTAATTCTCTGAGCAGAGAGGATTGTGGGAGGAGGGACTTTCTCATCTTTCCTGTCTGTAAAACACAGAGAGCTTCTCTCTTCCTGCTCTGGGAGCGGCTGTGTGATTCCAGATGGGGCCCCGAGACCGGATGCAATGTGGCCTCATGGGTAAGCCCTTCCTCACGCCTTCACGCACCCCTTTCCCCCTCCTCCCACCCGGGCCACACCCCGACCGGTCTGAGCTGGGTGGTCTGACCCTCTGGAGACACAAACCAGACTCATCGTGTCTCTGATAGGCAAGATGCTGACTCGTAAACATAGAAAGTCCATTATGTATAATGAGACTTATCTAACATGAGACTCACATGAGACTTGTGTAACATGAGACTTATCTAACATGAGACTTGTGTAACATGAGACCTGTGTAACATGAGACCTGTGTAACATGAGACTTGTGTAACATGAGACTTGTGTAACATGAGACTTGTGTAACATGAGACTTATCTAACATGAGACTTGTGTAACATGAGACTTGTGTAACATGAGACTTATCTAACATGAGACCTGTGTAACATGAGACCTGTGTAACATGAGACCTGTGTAACGTGAGACCTGTGTAACATGAGACTTGTGTAACATTAGACTTGTGTAACATTAGACTGATCTAACATGATACTTGTGTTACATGAGACCTGTGTAACATGAGACTTGTGTAACATGAGACTTATCTAACATGAGACTTGTGTAACATGAAACCTGTGTAACATGAGACTTGTGTAACATGAGACTTATCTAACATGAGCCCTGTGTAACATGAGACCTGTGTAACATGAGACTTGTGTAACATGAGACTTATCTAACATGAAACCTGTGTAACATGAGACCTGTGTAACATGAGACTTGTGTAACATGAGACTTATCTAACCTGAGACTTGTGTAACATGAGACTTGTGTAACATGAGACCTGTGTAACGTGAGACCTGTGTAACATGAGACTTATCTAACATGAGACCTGTGTAACATGGGACCTGTGTAACATGAGGCTTGTGTATAATGAGACTTATCTAACATGAGACTTGTGTAACATGAGACTTGTGTAACATGAGACCTGTGTAACGTGAGACCTGTGTAACGTGAGACTTATCTAACATGAGACCTGTGTAACATGAGACTTATCTAACATGAGACCTGTGTAACATGAGACTTGTGTAACATGAGACCTGTGTAACGTGAGACCTGTGTAACATGAGACCTGTGTAACATGAGACTTATCTAACATGAGACCTGTGTAACATGAGACTTGTGTAACATGAGACCTGTGTAACGTGAGACCTGTGTAACATGAGACTTATCTAACATGAGACCTGTGTAACATGAGACTTATCTAACATGAGACCTGTGTAACATGAGACTTGTGTAACATGAGACCTGTGTAACGTGAGACCTGTGTAACATGAGACTTATCTAACATGAGACCTGTGTAACATGAGACTTATCTAACATGAGACCTGTGTAACATGAGACTTATCTAACATGAGACCTGTGTAACATGAGACCTGTGTAACATGAGGCTTGTGTATAATGAGACTTATCTAACATGAGACTTGTGTAACATGAGACTTGTGTAACATGAGACTTATCTAACATGAGACCTGTGTAACATGAGACCTGTGTAACATGAGACTTATCTAACATGAGACCTGTGTAACATGAGACTTATCTAACATGAGACCTGTGTAACATGAGACTTATCTAACATGAGACCTGTGTAACATGATACTTATCTAACATGAGACCTGTGTAACATGAGACTTATCTAACATGAGACTTGTGTAACATGAGACCTGTGTAACATGAGACTTATCTAACATGAGACCTGTGTAACATGAGACTTATCTAACATGAGACCTGTGTAACATGAGACTTATCTAACATGAGACTTGTGTAACATGAGACTTATCTAACATGAGACTTGTGTTACACGAGACCTGTGTAACATGAGACTTGTGTAACATGAGACTTATCTAACATGAGACTTGTGTAACATGAGACTTGTGTAACATGAAACCTGTGTAACATGAGACCTGTGTAACATGAGACTTGTGTAACATGAGACTTATCTAACATGAGACTTGTGTAACATGAGACTTGTGTAACATGAGACCTGTGTAACGTGAGACCTGTGTAACATGAGACTTATCTAACATGAGACCTGTGTAACATGGGACCTGTGTAACATGAGGCTTGTGTATAATGAGACTTATCTAACATGAGACTTGTGTAACATGATACTTATCTAACATGAGACCTGTGTAACATGAGACCTGTGTAACATGAGACTTATCTAACATGAGACCTGTGTAACATGAGACTTATCTAACATGAGACCTGTGTAACATGAGACTTATCTAACATGAGACCTGTGTAACATGAGGCTTGTGTATAATGAGACTTATCTAACATGAGACTTGTGTAACATGAGACTTGTGTAACATGAGACTTATCTAACATGAGACCTGTGTAACATGAGACTTATCTAACATGAGACCTGTGTAACATGAGACTTATCTAACATGAGACTTATCTAACATGAGACCTGTGTAACATGAGACTTATCTAACATGAGACCTGTGTAACATGAGACCTGTGTAACATGAGACTTATCTAACATGAGACCTGTGTAACATGAGACTTATCTAACATGAGACTTGTGTAACATGAGACCTGTGTAACATGAGACTTATCTAATATGAGACCTGTGTAACATGAGACTTATCTAACATGAGACCTGTGTAACATGAGACTTATCTAACATGAGACTTGTGTAACATGAGACCTGTGTAACATGAGACTTGTGTAACATGAGACCTGTGTAACATGAGACTTATCTAACATGAGACCTGTGTAACATGAGACTTATCTAACATGAGACCTGTGTAACATGAGACTTATCTAACATGAGACCTGTGTAACATGAGACTTGTGTAACATGAGACTTGTGTAACATGAGACTTATCTAACATGAGACCTGTGTAACATGAGACTTATCTAACATGAGACCTGTGTAACATGAGACTTGTGTAACATGAGACTTGTGTAAGTGGTTCTGAGCCTCTGAAAAAACTTTGAGAGAAAACAGGAGGAGAGAGGATGGAGATATGGCCGAAGGCGGACAAACCTTGTTACTTAAACTATCTAACGTGTTTCTGACACAAAACAGGAAGAGAAAGAAAATACTTTGAGCGTGTTTGTTGATCTTCAGCTCTGCAGTGAATCAGATTTGTAAGAAACTCTGAATTTGAACAGGATTGTGTTTCCTAGTAAACTCCAGCAGCTTTTAATAAACATTCATCAAACCTCCTCCGTCTGCCTGTCTGTCTGCTTCCCATCAACTGCCTGCCTGTCTGTCTTCTTCCCATCCACAGTCCAGAGGTCCGCAGACCTGCTACATATAATGGACGTCTAATGAAGGTTTACCGGAATGATTCCAGTTCACATCTACATTTACATTAATGCTCACGGTCAAACGCAGAGTTAGAGTGCCGTCCTCGCTACGCAGACTTCCTGTGGTGAAATGAAGATGTCTTTAGTGTGTCGTTGGTGAGACTCGGTGTGAGACACGGTGTGAGATGGGGACCCACCTTGAAGCCCTTGCTCTTGCTCTTCTTGCAGCAGATGCAAGCCAGCATGAGGAAGATGAGGGTGAAGAGGAGCGAGAGGGAGACGGCCACCACGGTCAGCGATGACGACCAGGACAGCTCGCTCAGCGGGCCGCCATCTGCTTTACAGACAGGGTTACAGACAGACAGGGTTACAGACAGACAAACAGATGTTAAAGCTTGTGTGAGAACAATGAAGTTACAACAATAAAAGCTCAATAATCTAATGTTTTATTAAGCGGCTCTCAGGTTTCGTTTGCAGCCTTGTTTTTACGTCCCAGAACATAAAAGCACCCGAATACGCACGTGTTGATCTACTGGCTTCACCTGGCAACATGTTCACGAGTAAAACAGCACCAGGAGGTCGACCAATCACAGCAGGCTGGGCTTTTTGGGAGGGAGGGGCAGGAGGTCACATAGAGCGTTTCAGAGAGAGTGAAAGACACGGCCTCATGGCAAAAATAGTAGGAACCCGAAATAAAGCGTCTCTTTAGAACCATAAGAACCTGATTGAGCACAATAAATGCTTTTTCACCATCCTGAAGGCAAACATCTCCCACGTGCCCTGAACGCATCACTCTGTGCATTTATCTTCAAAACAAGAAATTCAGTGATTTGATTAAAAGTGAGATACGATTATAATTCCGAAACAATATTAACACAGTTTACTCACAGCGTCTGCAGTCACCACTAAAACCCAGCAGGCTCCTTTGCCCGCCCTCAGACTCCTTTTCTCTCTCGATCTCTTCCTGCGAAGCCATTTGTTCAGGCTTTGGCAGTTTGAATCATCCCTCGTGTTTCTGTCCAACCTCGTAAAACAAAAAGATCTCGTTCCCAGTTTTTTTGGGGTTCATGTTTGAGCAGCGGATGATTCATTTTTACTGATTCTGCGGCGGCTTCCGAAATGCAACGGTTACCACGGAAACAGATTGGACAGACAGCCACTCAAGGATTGCCTTTGGCTGTAAAAATCTCTCTCTCTCTCACACACACACACACACACACACACACACATACACTGATCCTCTTAAAGCTGCTGCTGGCCGTGCATCAGCTCTCAGTGTAATTGGACGAGCAGGGACGCTATTGTTTCGGAGGACAATAACACACAACAACATGCACACTGAACAGTTAAATGCAGGATTAGTTGGCGGGTTTCTGGGACACAGCATTCCAGCATGAATCCCACTGAAGGTTTCACTCCACTGGCCTCAATAAAAACCAGTAAGAGAGTCCATAAAAAGTGAGATGTGATGCCACACGAGTGGGAGGAAGACGAGGAAAACGCCAGCGTTGCTAAATCAGTCAATAACCGTCAGGACGGCATACGAGAAGATTGAGCTTTAATGGCTGTTTTATTTGTCGGGGGGGTAATCTCAGAGAGCAGGGACGGGTTCTGGCTCTGTGTTGGTTTATTTAAAAATGCATCTCGCCCTGCAGCACGAGAGAGAGTGAGAGAGTGAGAAAGAGATGGTGAGACGGAGGAGGCAGCTTGGGATTAATATGAGAGCATCACGGAGAGGAGGTCCACGTGCAGCCGCCATCACAACAGCACTCAGAGTCAGCTGATGCATTCGGACATGACTGGTTTATATCACAGTCGTCTCCGCAGAGAACCGAGTAAGATCAACAAAACACCTGGAGACAAACAGAGCAGCAGATCAGAGACCTCTGATCAACCTGGATCCTCTACGAGAGGAAGAGGAGGAGGAGGAGGAGGAGGAGAGGAAGAAAGAATCCAGATAGTATTTTGAAGGATCCAGTGAGGTTTTTAAAGCTAATACCCACTGAGACATGTTGATGCAGTCGTACCGGTCTGATCTGGCCTGATGTGATCCATAATTTCAGTAGCTGCCCCACCCTGACACACACACACACACACACACACACACACACACACGCGCACACACACACACACACACACACACACACACACGCACACACACACACACACACACACAAAGACCTCCTCGTGTGTAAAATCAATGCCATCGACTGCTGATTGTAGCGAACTTAAACGTGATTCTCCTTCTTGTTAGCTGTAACGAGTCCAGATCCAAGGAGACCAGACACAGGGACAGAGAACTGAACACAGAAACACAGTATCTCTGCCGTCAGTACGTGATGCCAGCGGCTCTGTAACCGCGGCGCTCTAAGCTACTCGGAGGAGGGAGCCATTTTTAGCTGAAGCAGCCGATGACTAAATGATGGAGAGGCCGCCGGAGGAGACAAGGGGAGGCTGAAGGGAAGAAGGGATCTGTGCTCGGCGGCGGCGGCGTCCCCAGGAGAACCTCCTCACCGACAGACACAACACAAACTAAACACTGAGTCTATCTGGCAGTTACAGATGCAGAGCTGCTGAACAATCACATGATTGATGAGTTATACACCACACATCTGTGAACAACATCACGCAGCTTCATCCTGATTTAGATTCAGCAGGAATTCACCATCACAGCTGGTGAACTCTGTTCAGTCCGGTTCTGAGAAGTGAAACCAAGGCTGAAGTGCCTTAAACTGTCATTCTCTCTGCTGGTCACCAGGGAGCAACTCCTCTCTGATTGTATAGAAGTCTATGAGAGAATGATCCTACTTCTCTCTTGATTTATTATCTCAGTAAATATTGTAAACATGAGTTTATGGTCTCAATCTCTAGATTCAAGTCTTCAATCCAGCATGATGTTCATTTAGTACATTATGGTCCATTTAGAGTCAAACAGACCAGGAAGCAGGGGATGCTTTAGGGCCAAACCATACCACCAGTGGACTAACATTGCTTTCAAATTATAAAATGCTATATTGTAAACACATAGTCCTGTAAGTATCAGAACTTCTCACTCCAATTCCCCACAACTCTGGGACCAGATATTTAAACAAACCGAAATTACAGGATAAACGCCCTTAATAGGTATTAATTAGTAACGCCAGACATCCAGTGCAGAGCGTTGGGACGAGGACGAAGGCGAAGACAAGGACATGACCGGGAGATGGTTCTCACTGTGAAATATACAGTATCTACCGTGTCTGCGGCCGAGCTTCCTCGCTCACCACCAACGGTTTATAAAGTGCTGGGCTGGACAGATAAATCACTGCTCCGTCCTCGCAACGCTGCTGCTGCTGCTGACACATCGCTTCTACCGGGCGCCGAGAGAGAGACAGATTCTGGGACGTTCGACAAGAAGAGAGAGACTCGGGGACGTTCGTCAGGAAGACTCGTCAGTTTTGTAAAAGCAACAGAGAAGCGGACACAGATGGTTGAACCAGCCCATGAGGACCGATGATCTGCTCACATCTGTGGTTGTCCTTCTGGTCATTTCTTCAGACAGACAGGCAGACAGATGGATAAAGAGACAGACAGCTAAACAGACAGACAATGGTTGCAACGTGTGTTTGGTTTGTCATCGGCGAGATCTGAATGTAAACACAACCAAATGTCACACTGAAGAACAGGCTGCACATTTCTTTAAAGAGGGGAGAAATGAATGAATCAACCTGTTTCCATGGTGACCGCTTCCCATTAAATCCAGCTGAAGGAGACCAGGAGACCCGAGAGAGGAACTTAACCTCACCAGATAGAGACTTTAAACCCCGAAGTAATCAGCATCTTAACGTCGGCTTGTTAGCGGGACACTAACAGCAGGGACACTAACAGCGGTCTCCTGGGTTCAAGTCCTGCGTATCGCTGTACCCATAATGCAGCTGGGGGCAACCTGGTTCTACAAATCACCAGCGTCGGCACTATTTCAGCTGTGTGTGTGTCTGTATGCCTCCCCTGACGATTGGCTGCCCAGAACCACCTCAGGCTTCTTGGCTTTATTCAGCACACGGCTCCCTGGAGGACCCTGGAGGACCCTGGGGCCCGACAGCCAGCAGACGAACTATAAATATATTTACCCAAGAACTGTAATACAGAACAATATTTGAAGTACTTTTACTTTACATGAGTTTTTCCCTGCCTCTTCTTCTCCTTCTCCTTCTTATTTCTTTCTTTCATTCGTCCTCTTCCCATTTCTTCCTCATTAACTCTTCATCCTGTTTGTTTCTCTTCCTCCTCCAAAGTCAACACGACTCTTCTTCATATGTTCCTTTTACTGGACTTTGTGGATTATCTGGAGTTAAACCTGAAACCCATCAGAGAGGATCCATCCATCAGAGTGATCCATCTGAGTGGATCCATCAGAGAGGATCCATCCGAGTGGATCCATCAGAATGATCCATCAGAGAGGATCCATCAGAGATGATCCATCAGAGTGATCCATCCATCAGAGTGATCCATCCGAGTGGATCCATCAGAATGATCCATCAGAGAGGATCCATCAGAGATGATCCATCAGAGTGATCCATCCATCAGAGTGATCCATCCGAGTGGATCCATCAGAGTGATCCATCAGAGAGAATCCATCCATTAGAGTGATCCATCCATCAGAGTGATCCATCCGAGTGGATCCATCAGAGTGATCCATCAGAGAGGATCCATCAGAGAGGATCCATCAGAGTGATCCATCCATCAGAGTGATCCATCCGAGTGGATCCATCAGAGAGAATCCATCAGAATGATGAAGATCACATGACTGCAGCTCCATCCTTCTGCCCAACAAACATGGATGTCTCTCCTTTGTCTGCCTTCATGGGTCCTCTGCATTGTAATGATGCTGCGAGCCAAGGTGCATGATGGGATTGGCTGCACGCATTGGTTTACTGAACAGCTCGGTGGATAAACAGAATGGATGTAAATATTCATGTAAACATGCTCTGAATGACGAGTAGATCTCACACATGTGACTCTGGTGAACGGGGTACGCAGAGACGTACGAATATATCACCATAATACACTATAATAACAATAATAATTATTATTATTATTATTATTATTATTATTATTATAAAATAATAATAATAATAATGACAAAAATGTGAAGAGTGATTGATGTGGATATAGAAAAATGGACTGATGATAAATATTTGGAAAATCAACTGATGAATATTTCAAGAGACTGTAACACATTTTGAAATGAACTCTTGTCGTTCACAATGACAATATTTACATCACATCCAGTAGAGGAAACGTGAATCCGACTGGCAGGTTTTCATTCACACTAGTAGTGACGAAGGACTCCATCGATACACAGCTGTAGACACACGTGTATATATATATATATACACGCACACTTCTTCACATGTATCATCTTTAAATCTTCGCCCTGCCGTCTGATGAAGACGGAGCGAACGCCGTCAGAGTGAAGATTTCACCTCCAGCAGATTATTCGGACGTCTACGCGGTGAAAGGCTTTTATCCAGCGCTTGTAGTGGGGACGGAGTACAGCAGCAGGGGATTATGGGTATGTGGAGCGAGCGGCTTTGCCGAGAACCGCTGAGGCGTGAAGAGAAAACAAGCCTTTATGTAGATGGGGAGCCGTGGTGCATTGTGGGTGCGCAGGAACAGGAACATCACGCTATAACATGGTTCAGCTCATTGGAGAGGAAACACAACTTCTGATTGGCTGCTCTGCTGTGTCTCCTCCTGCCGTCCCTGCCTGTGTGTGGACGGAGCAGAGCTCCTCCTTCCTGACCGCCATCCGCATTGTGCTGTGATGTCACATCTGGGCATCACAACACAATACATCACACACCTCGGAGGAGAGCACCGCTGACACGTGATCACAACACAACAACAGAGTCTGTAAATGGACGTAGTCATGGTGACGCCACCCGTCAGTTTGTGGACTACGGTCATGAAGCCTTGGGTTCATTATTTTGACCGTCGCCATCTTGAATTAGCTGTGCACCGGTGTCGGAGCATGGTTGCCATGGAGACGTACTTTTAGTAAACTGGACATGCGAAACAGGTTACAGACAGAACATTATGTACATGAAGTAGCTCTCAGCTGCTGAACACAGCGATTCCTGTTCAGACGTTGGAGAAGAATGAATATCATGAGGCAACGCGTGACAAACACGTGAAATATGGTTTATGCAAAGTTTATGTAACCATGGCGGCGATCTGGATTCATGCAGGCAGATAAATGTTGAATCTTACGTGGAGCTTCTTGCCTGAGACAGACATTAATGTATTCTCTATGAACATTATTTCTATGTTCCCCGTTCAGGACTCTAATTGGTTTCTTATGTAACCAGTAAGCTTGAACTGGGCCAACTGGTTTTATACCCACACATCTTATTCAGCACCGAACAGCCTCGTCAACATCACGCCTCTGTAAGATTTAAAGGTGCACTTCCATGGTCTATGTTGATGATGGTTCATGTTAAGTGGTCTCTGGTTCTGGACCAAGTCTCTGATTCCCCTCAGACCCACAGATCCTGATCACTCATCCTGTCTCAGCAGTGTTTAGGTTCCTCTGTATGTTTTAGGTTCCCGTCTCAGTGAGTTCAGTGACGGAGATCAGAGAATCAGGCATTTGATATAAATAAGTGCCAGCAGGCAAAATGTACAACCACACAGAATACAGCTATTTTCACACTTTTCATTTTGTGTGTTGCTATGGCAACACCTTTTGTCCAATACTGTGTGTAACAGAGCTGAGTCCTACTTCTGGGGCCTAATGTCAGTCTGGATGATAGAAGGGATCCATGAATATACATTGTTGTTTCCAAAGGAACTGGTCTAGAGGACCGGTCTAGAGAATGAGTCTAGAGAATTGGTCTAGAGAATGGGTAGTCCTAGAGAGGCGGCCTACAGAGGCGTTCCAGAGAAGCGGACTAGAGAGGTGGTCAAGAGAGGCGGTCAAGAGAGGTGGTCAAGAGAGGTGGTCAAGAGAGGCGATCTAGAGAGGCGGTTTAGAGAACTGGTCTTGAGAACTGGTCTAGAGAACTGCTCTAGCGGGGAAATGCTCCTGGTTTCTGAACAACAAGCTTCCTCTGAAAACGACCAGAGAATCCCCAAAGAAAGATCTTCATTGAAATGTTGCAGACTTCAGTGACTTCGGTCCAGATCCCTCAGAGCCTGCAGGTGGGCCTATCCGTGACCCCCCTCTCCCCTTCATGCAAGCAAACAGGTAATGTTGTCTTGAGTGGTATTTAGTGTATATTACAAAGGAACTCTTAATGCCAATCAACATGTCTCTGTTTATCTGTGTTCTCTATAGAAAATCCGGACCGGACCCCCATGTGATCAGGGGCCGGCGATTCAGGTCGGGGTCACTGATGGTCTAAATATTGGATGAGGTCATGTGAGACTGAAGAAGCAGCCAGAACTAGAAACTGGAGCGCGCGCACACACACACACACTCTCTCTCTCTTTTCTTGCTTCTATAAAACACAGACATGTATAAATACTTTATGTATATATATATTATACACGTATACACAAAGACTTAACTTGCTTACAGGAAACGAGGAAGAGAGAGACGTGTTTCATTCATCGCTCAGACCTTGATTGCTCAAAGAGTACAGAAGTGCTGATTAACCTGAATGAATGACAGTGATTTGGTGAGATGGGTTGCCATGGAGACGGTGTGAGGGAGTATCTGCTGCGTGGGTCGTCTGTGACCTCGCAGATCAGCCGTTGTGCAGACCTGATGTTTTCCAGAGAAACCGGGTACTTGTGTGTACTAGTACATGTGATGTGACGAAGGCCTCTAAACCACCACACAACCATTATAACTGAAGACACAGATCTGAGACTAGCCGCTCAGAGCAGAGATAAAGATCTGGGCCCGGTTTCCCGAAGCCTTCTTAAAGCCTTCTTAACGCTTCGTCATTCGTAACCCCTACATAGAGTTCCTACTTAACATTTTGCGTGTTTCCCAAAACGTTCTTTGCTACGAATCTCTTTCGTACGTCATACGTTGGTAAGAGTGGTCTGAAGCACTCTTAGAGCCTTCTTAGCTCTACCGTAGCAATGTTTCAGCTCCTGACGCTAGTCGCCGCCACTGTACGGTAATCCAGAAATCCCTGTTGCGCATGGAACTGCACATTGCCAGTGTAGTGTTTCACCAATGGTGTGGTGTCCATTTCGACGGAAGTTTCTTGTGGCGATGAACAACGTAAAAACGTGAATGTATTGTTACGCACACTCTCGATATAGAAAAAATATTTATTCAATCCTTTCCAGGAACAAAAAAGTAATCCAATGCGCTTGTAAATTAGGTAAAAAAATGCCATCTTAACGAAGAAAATATCAAACAAATAATTTATATCAACAGTAGTGGTCAAAACAAAGTAGCCTATGTTACCAAGCTACGCTCATCCTTCGGCCAACACAAACATTCGTCAGCCCCCATGACGATGACAAACGTCAAATAACATACAAGAACAAATAAGATAATAATACGAAATCATTTTGTCATACAAAAACTTTCCATACTCCAAAGCCACAAATAAATTATATTAAAAGTAAAAAACAGCAAAGTGGCTGTAACAAATGGTTTTAAGTCATTCATGAAGAAAATAAAAATAAAATGCGAATGCATTTCATCACAAGGCTAAGCTTTACCGCAACCTCACAAGTAGCCGAGGTATATTACAGTGTCATTTAATAAGCCCATTAGGTCTAGTCAATGTCAAGGCATGCACAATCCTGCAAGCAATTTGGGAAATTGGCGTATCGTCAAACAATTAGGCTCTGAGTGGCCGAAATGTCATAAATAGAAGCCGGTGACGGTTGTGAACGGTGGCAAAACTATGGCAGCGATACAACGTATCCTCGTGCTGAACCAAAGACGTCGCCGTCCTCGGAGCCGTTTAGTTGGAATACATAATTTCATAAGGATTAACTTCAATCCCATGGATATATTGACCGATGCGGCTATATTGCATAAGTTTCGACTACAACGGCAACAAATACGCATGTGATTAAGGATGTAATTGGCTCAATCTCCTCCGCTGTTTCTATATTTGCTAGATTTTTTTTTAAATCAGTATAGGCTATGGTAGTATGTTCGACCATGGTTAAATAAATGTCTAGGCCTCGAAGGATTTCTAGCAATGTTTTATTCGCAAACACTGCAATCGCCTACATTTTATAATATAGTGCTGTCATGCACCTGCACACGAAATGGAAAATCGAACTCTGAGCAATCGATTTCAGCACTTTCTTTCTGGACAGCGTCGTGTACGTACGACGTAAGGAGTGTTTCTTAAGAAGACTCCTAAGAGACCATTCGGGAACCACGACTATAGAGGTAAACAACTTTGGTAAGTCATAACGTAGGAGTCTTCGTAGCGTGCTAAGAGTGAACGTTATCGGGAAACCGGGCCCTGGACTCTCAGGAAGTAATGACACAACCATATTTCACCACCGTGTCTATGACATCAAAATTGTAAGTAGCACCAACGAAGGAGGAGGAGGAGAAGAAGAAGAAGAAGAAGAAGAAGAAGAAGAAGAAGAAGAAGAAGAAGAAGAAGAAGAAGAAGAAGAAGAAGATGAAGAAGAAGAAGAAGAAGAAATTGCCAAGATTATTCATCACAGTCCTGCTTGTTGATATAAAACCACGTCTAAGCTGCTGTGGGAGCTGTCCATGGTGCTGAAACACAATCAGAGCTGCCTCTTCTTTTACTTCAGCCGGATCAGATCACTAAAACACCATCAGGTCTCACACAGGTTCTACACACAAGATCATCTTTCTGATCAAATCACCGAGAAAAAGTCATCAGGAGCTGCAGAGACCAGACCAGATCCAGACCAGATCAGATCCAGACCAGATCTAGACTCGAGGGATCAGGATCAGCAGCACAGACCAGGTCTAAACAGGAGACCCATGTCCCTCTAAACCATCTGTCCCGTTAGTCAGGACTACAGCAGCACAAGGTGGAGGTGGTGGGCTCGTAAACATTGCTCAATGGCACCACGGCAGAGATCCTGCATCAGAAAACAAAGAGCAGCGACTCAGCAGTTATGTCACTGTTTCATTCCCGATGGAAAATAAGTGTGGTTGAGTAATGGTTTTTGATCATTATGGACCTGGATTATGGACAAAAGACGATGTTAAAGCGATAGAGCATCTCCGTGAACTCCTTCCTAACAGGAAGCGTATTTATACTATCTAGATCTATTACTATCTAGTAATAATATAGATTCTAGATTCTTCTTCTTCAGCATCAACAATTTACTCTCTCTTAGCCAAAACACCAGCGTAACTCTACATACTGACAACATGCAGCCAATCCGCTACAAACAGCTACGTCGTGGATTTACCTTCTCATCCAGCCCGTGTCCCCCTGGACCTGGACCTGGACCTGCTAGCCTAGCGATGGCCCGGAGAGGTGGATTTCCAGCAGGCTTTCAGACACCAAGTTCCTGCTTTAGAGTTCTCCTCTGTATGAGAGAGTCCTGGAGACCAGCCAGCACTGCCAGGAAAGTCCCTCCCACTAATGACACCAAGCCCTGCCTTCACCAGGCTGTGATGTCATCCCTAGCCCCGCCCCCTACACAGCGGCTGTCACAAGAGGAAGATCCTGGTTATAGTACGAGCACCTTCTTTCCTGTTCTCTTCTTTCTTTTTATGCATTGACTCTTTCTCTTTTCTGCCTTTCGTCCACATCTTCTGATTACATCACTGACCACCTGAAGTTTTCTTATGTATCCACACGACCCAGCAGCTAGAGCTCCATCCAATCAGAGACCCAGCAGCTGCAGCTCCGTCCAATCAGAGTCTAGTTCGGACCCCCTTTAAGGAACCATCACAGTCTAGTTCTGACCTCCAGTTTTGGATTCTGCTTTCTGGGGGAATATGTAGCAAATGTCAACTTCATGAGTTTAATATTTTTTAATACGAGTTTCTTCTTGAAAGATTATAAGCAAATGTGTTGCTGCCAAAGTAATACGACTCACTCACTCAGAAAGGAATCCTGAAAGGTAGGAGTCCAGACAGAAAGGAGTCCTGACAGGAAGGAAGGAGTCCTGACAGAAAGGAAGGAGTCCTGACAGGAAGGAAGGAGTCCTGACAGGAAGGAGTCAGAATCCTGACAGGAAGTAGTCCTGACAGGAAAGAGGTGTTAGGGGAGCAGCAGCAGGATTAAAACCAGGCTTGAACACTGTGGGAGGAAATCCATTTTTCTAACCTCCGCTGGACAATGAGTAAACGGGAAAAGCCAGAGGCTGCTGCACCTTTTGGTTGCCATAGAAACCAGCTGACAGACAGGACCAGCAGCTGCTTAAGCTGCATAACAATAACAGCCGTTTGCTTTGCAGTGATTTCGGAAAATATCTCACCTCTCTGAGAAACGATGAGGCCGCAGCTATCATCTCCCACAATGCACTTCTTCCTCTCCAGCACTAATTGGATTACACATCCTCCAATTAGAGGAGGGCTCTGCTCCCACTCTTCACCTTCCACCTTCACCTTTACGTGCACCTTCACCTGTACGTGCACTGCGCGTTCACACGAGGGAAACACTATCTCAGCTGCAGCAACCAGAAATGAAACGTGATGTCATCAGGTTTCTCCAGCTCGGTTTTCTTTTTCACCCTAAATCCCGAATACACGCGCTCACGCAAGGACACCCGGCAGCGGTAACTGCGGATGAGGAGACCCGCATCAAGTCCCCGTCGGGACCGTCAGAAGCGCGTTAGCAGCGGAATGTCGCCTCACCTGAGCTGAAGTGGGAGCTGAGCGCGACGCCACGGCTCCAAACGGCCGAAGACATCATCATCATCACCGGCAGCAGCAACATCCTCAACAGTGGCGATGGCAACACAGAAGGAGTCAAACTGCGGAGCTCGGAGGGGAGGCAGCTCGGCAACACGGCTTCACCTCCTCCATCTCCCCGCTGGGAGGAAGACCTGATGAGAGCGGCTGGTTTCTAGTCTCCTTCTCAACGCTGCTATCCGGACCGTCGCTGCAGAGGAGGAGAAGGAGGAGGACCAGGAGGAGGAGGAGGGGGAGGAGGAGCAGGAGGAGCAGGAGGAGGAGGAGGACGATAAAGTCCCGTTGAGTCTACTTGATCCGGAATCTGATCCCGTTCTGGATGCAGCGCACAGCTTCACGCGACACCTGGATGCGGTTTGACGGAAACGAGATCAGATCACGTGACGCTCGTGCAAATAAATCCAAACCAAATCAAACGTCGAGGTTTGCGTCAGAGCTGCCGGGGAGCTGTCCGAGGTGCTGACGGCGGCTCTCGTCGGCGGAGCAACGATCTATTCCTGCTGTCTAAACAACACGTTCCGTTTCCTACTATTTGATGACGTGTGTGTTTGTAGTTCTGCGTGTGTTTGTAGTTCTGGAGGCAGCAGAGCCTGCAGCCTCTCTTCCTCTTCCTCCGTTAGATAACATGGGATATAAAAAAAAGCCGGCCATAACTGTGATGTAACACGGCTCTCCAGACTTTCCCTCTCTGATCCTACTGTTCATACATGTTGGATGAGGCACCTCCCCCACACATCCCCCCCCCCCCCCCCCTTTCCTCCCCTGCATCCCTCACCTCCCTTCCCATTACCCAGGATTCTTGGCAGCAGAGGGAGTCAACTTTTCCCGGTGACACACGTAGATACTACGGTTGTGATTGCAGAGCGACACAAATGTCTCTGTCTGAGCACAAATGCAGCGCTGCTCTTTGTTGCATAGATGAATAGTGTAGTGGTGCGCTGTCTCATCTATAATTAATAGACACATATTCTCAAACGCATTCTGTCCTCTGTGTTGAAAGGCCGAGCAGATCGAATCAAAATACAGCGATGCAAGAAAGGAGCTAAAAAATTGATCTCTGCAGAAGTTAAAATATGAATTCTGTCAACAATAACCCACCTGAGGACTCTGTAACCCGACTGAGGACTCTGTAACCCGACTGAGGACTCTGTAAGTCTGAGGACTCTATAACCAGTCTGAGGACTCTTTAACCCAACTGAGGACTGTGTAACCAGTCTGAGGACTCTGTAACCAGTCTGAGGACTGTGTAACCGGACTGAGGACCCCCATGAGCCTTCCCGATCCTCATTCAGAGAAGTTCCTCCACATTTAGACACTCTGAAGACACTCCAGTCACGCTGGTTCACCTTTAATATAGCAACCAATACAAGCCAGTAACACAGACTGTATATGACAAGTGGACATCGTCATGGCAACAGAAGAAAAATAACCAACCAATGAGAGAGTTTCTCTGCCCGCTGGGCAGACCTTGGTTGAGTACTTTTGTAAATGGACTTAGTTACTTTCTACCAACTGTGCTGAACCTCAGTCAGAAGGGGGGTCCTGGCTGGTCCAGATATTTGTCTGTCTTCAGTGAACCTCCATCTCAGAGCAGGAGGGAGGCAGGAGGGGTGGGGGGGGGGGTGGGGGGGGGACGGAGGCAGGAGGGAGGCAGGAGGGAGGCAGGAGGGGTGGGGGGGGGGGGGGCGGAGGCAGGAGGGAGAGGCAGAAGGGGGGCAGGGGGGGAGGCAGAGGCAGGCTCCTTTAACGTCTCCCTCCGGAGTCTCCATCACTCTGCAGCCGACAGCTGCACATGCTCAGTTACTCCGATGCATTCAGGAACAACTTGTGTAACTTCCACAAAGTCTTCCTGGTCACCTCTGGATGCACCGGCACCATGAAGACCCCCCCGTTGGGCGTCTGCCCTCCAGTTCAACCCCATTAACTGGTCTAATGGGGGGTCTGGTCTCAGTTCATCTGGAGGGAAGGGTCCTGTCTACCCGCCAAGACAAGAAGAAGACAGGTGCAAGGCCACTGGTGGGTGCGGCTTCACAGTATATAAGAGACAGGGGGGGTGGGGGGGGATCAGCTGCTCTCCAACAGGAACCCGGTGTGGTGAGTAGAACCGGACCGGATCGAAGGGAGACCAGGAGATGGACCTGTGACTTGAAATGTCTGCTGAACTCATTCAGCTCTTCTTCCTGTTCATTTGTTAACTTTCAGCCTTTTTATTATTAGTTTTTATCTTCACCGACGTGTTTCAGTGAAATGGAGGCTGAAACACCACAGCTCCTCAGCTCTGATTAGTGGATCTTATTATGACTGATACCAGCTGATCAAAGCACATTTCTCTATCAAAATATTGGATTTTTAAAAATTAGAGAGAACGGATTCTTCTTCTTCAGTGAATGTTGAGCGATGACATCATCTAAACATGTTAAAGACGCGCGTTTACTTCCAGGCGAAGACGGAGAGCGTTTGATCTGCGATGTTCCGCTTGAAACGAGAACTTTGATGAAAGGCAAACGATGATGTGAAACTGTGTGAAAGAGGAAAAGATGAGAGGAAGACTACGATGATGATGATGATGATGATGATGATGATGATGATGATGTTGTTGTTGAGTTTATTTGTGGAGCCCAAAACCATACAATAGAAAAACTACATTCTCTCTGCTGGCCACCAGGGGGCGGCTCCTCTCTTATTGTATAGAAGTCTATGAGAAAATGACCCTACTTCTCTCTTGATTTATTATCTCAGTAAACTTTGTTAACATGAATTTATGGTCTCAATCTCTAGTTTCAAGTCTTCTTGAATCCAGCATGATGTTCATTTAGTAGCCTACATTATGGTCCATTTAGAGTCCAACAGACCAGAAAGCAGGGGATAACTAACTAAATGTACTTAGCATACTTTTTATCTTCCAGCCTTTGATCTAACAGCTGATCTGTCTGACAAAGATGGAGGACGACTTCCGGCCACAGGTAAAGAAGGTAGCGTCGGCCATGGGCGCCGCCCTCACGGAGAGGGACATCGACCACATGCCGGAGATGAGAACGCAGGGTGTGTGTGTGTGTGTGTGTCTGTGTGTGTGGGTGTGTGTGTGTCATGGCGGTGCGTTCACTGTCCGATCCTCTGCTCCGTCCTCCTGCAGGAAGCTTCAACTACAGCAGGTTTCTGGACCACATGAGGCAGTTTGAGACCTCGGAGCAGAAGGAGGACGCCATCAGGACGGCCTTCGTGGCGTTGGACAAGGACGCCAGTGGCTACATAGAGTGGAATGAGATCAAGTACGAGTCCTGCTTACGTTTCCTGGAGACAGAAATAGGTCACACATATTTATTAAATATATGCAAAGGCTGCGGTATTTTAAACACACGGGAGGAAATGTTGCATTTGTTTGGGACTGTTGCTGTTGCTACTGATAGAGAGCTGGGAAATATGTTTTTATGGTTTTTATAAATCTAAAAAAAAGTAGATATTGAGTTCAGAGTTCTGGACCCAGAATTCCTTTGGGTGGTGATGGATCAGAGATGAACGCGGAGACTCTTGGGATTAAAATAAATCCTTTATTTATCTTTTAATTCCTATTTCTACCAAATACACATATGTCCAGCTGATTCGGTGTCTCCATCCACAGGTACATCCTGTCCACCGTCCCCACAGCGACGCCATCGTCTCCCCTCTCTGACGAGGAGGCGGAGGCTGTGATCCAGGCCGCGGACGCCGACGGAGACGGACGCATCGACTACAGAGGTCAGCATCTGGTTTTGTTGTTGCATTTTAGATCCGTGGTGCATCGACTGCTAGTTGCCACCGGGGGCAGCAGTCACCAAATTTCAGCTCATCACAAGCACAACATACTGCATACTACTGTTAGTTAGTCATTAATAACTTGGTCCCTGAATGCAACACGTCTTCCTCCTCAGAGTTCTCAGACATGGTGAAGATGGAGAAGAAGCCCAGGAAGTGAGAGAGAGAGAGAGAGAGAGAGAGAGAGAGAGAGAGAGAGAGAGAGAGAGAGAGAGAGAGAGAGAGAGAGAAAGAGAGAGAGTGACGGAAGAAAGGAAGACAGGAAGACGGTCGGTCCTGCACAAAGACTCTGATAACTTAGAAAAATGGAGGTTCAGGTTGTTAAAAACATGATGTTACTGTATTGGCTCAACAAAACTAAAAATGAATGTTGATCTGTTTGTTTGTAAAAGTAAAGTATTTGTTAACAACCCGAAACACCGGTTGTGTATTGGAGACAGCTGAATATTATGGTCTGTGATGGTTAAAGGAAATAAACAACCTGTTACTGATTCTGTGCTTTTCTTTTTATTTAAAAGAACATTTTATTTGTAAAGATAAAATCAGAGAGTTCAGGTTTAGGTTCTATAAATATATTTATTTTTGGTTGGTATAATATTAAATACTCTATTAGTTTGATTCATTGTGGGCTTTTAGTTATTAATGTTTTCTCCCTACTCCATTGTGTGTATTCAGTGTATTAATAAATGATGAAAGTATTTCTTTAAGGCTGCGTTTACACGACAACAGTCTTGCTAAACACGGGAACGTTTTTACTTTGCATTTTAAAAATAGTTCCGCGTTGAGATTGTGACACAGCCACATGAGTTTACAAGTGTTATCTAAATTGTACGAAATATATGTAAATGTCTTAAAGTCGATGTCTAAAAGTCATATAATGCAGGCTACTGTGATTTTACTGTATATGACAGGACAACAAGGTGACTGGGACTTTAAACCTAGTGACCTCAGAGGGCAAGGGGAGGAGCTACGGACAGGTACCAGGAAGCGGGTACTGAACAAAGGAGAAATGTTTGGTGTGGATGGGGAGAGATGTGTGGTGTGTTTGGGACTGGAGTTATCCTGTAATCTTAAAGCCCCCACACCAATCCTGAGAAGGCCACGCTATCAAGACAAACATTAAGAGTTAACCTAGGAGTAAAATGAAGAAATACCCTGGTGGAATATATTTGAACCAGCCTTGCCGGTGAGATCTCTCCATTTTTCTACCTTTTGTGCAATGCATTGCTAAGGAAGGACTTTTTTTGTGTGTTTTTGGCGGAATACCTTTTTGGTGTTTTTGGACTTTTGGTGTAAAAATCCTATAGTGTTTGGTTTGAAGTGCATGGTGTTTTTTTAATCTGCCGATACAGTTATTGGAATAATACAAAGGCTTTTGGGAAACAGTTTGTTTGTAGATCATTCTTTTTGTTTATACTTGATTGCTGTTGTGTATGTGATTTATGGGGTTTATTGCGACTAAGATGAGTTTACAAATATAACTTAAGTATATTGTGTAGTTTCCGAACAAAATAGTGATAATCTACTTGAAAGAGAATCAGGGGGATTGTTACAAGATGACATTTTGAAAACTGTCCAAAGGCACAACACTTCAATGCTGTAGTATGAATGCCAGGCCAGTAGGTGGCAGTGACACGTTCTACTAGAGAGCCTACTGAAGGCGTCCATCTTCAGAAAACAAACGCTTTGTTGTCATACATCATCAACATCACAGTGATAATGCTACCAAAAAAAGTGATGAGTTTGTTTGGACAGCTTATCTCCGTTATCAGACGTTGTTAATGTCGTGTTCTAATCACTCCCCCCCCCCCCCGCCCCCCCGTGTGCGTGTGACATTGAAAGCGTTGTTGTGGGAACGGACCCTCAAGACAAGGTTTACAGAGACAGGAAGGCAAAGTTGTTCTTGCGCCAGATCAGGAATGCTGGGTAAACGGGCTCAGAGAACTTGGTGTAGAAGGTGTGGACGTGGCTCAGCGTGTCGGAGGAGACCCTGTAGAAGGACAGGGTGCCGGCGGGCCAGTCCAGATACACTCCCAGTCGGGTGAAACCAGTAGCAGGAAATGGGTAGTAGCTGGTGTGCGCGTTGTGCTCTGCGTAGAGGACGGGGTCTGGTGGGGACCAGCGGTGCCCGAAGGCCCAGGACATGGGGTTCCAGCCCAGCTTGCACTGGTTGACCCTCCCCTTCCTGAACAGGCCTCTGTAGGCCACGCCCACAGAGACGTCCTCACTGCTCCCAGCACTCCAGTCCACCTCCCAGTAGCAGCGGCCGGTCAGTGGCTCTCTGCACAGAACCTGAGAGTAGTCGCTGAACCTCTGAGGGTGGTGCGGGTACGCCTGCCACGACCCCACCCGCTTCACCTTCCGGTCCCCGTCCGACAGCTGCAGGTAGCTGTTGGCCGTGATCGGGTCCAGAGTCAGATCCCGGGCGTCTGGGGGGAGAACCAGACGGCATCGTCAGGTTGACAAGCGTTGTGTTGTTTCAAGTTATAATACCACTTTCATGAGGAGGGAACTAAGTACTTAATTACAATACTTCAGTAGGATTTTCAGGTAGCTGTACATTACTTTAAAACTAATATCTGTATGTTCTACTCCTCACATTTTCTAAACAGGCTCGTAACTTAAGTTTTAATGCATTTGACGGGAATTATCGATTATTGTTATTCTTATTAATAAGACGAGAGATTGACTTAGCTTTGTTAATAAACAGCCAGTAGAAATGTCCTTAGATACTATTACTTTTTACTTTGAGTACATTTTTACACTATCTGGACAGAGGGAACCTCATCTGCACTGGACTGCTTTGAGGACACTGTGTGGGAACTTTTTGAACATGCTGACATTGAGCACTATACATCCACTGTGCAATCCCACATCAACACATCCCACTAGTCTTTTATCGCTGCTTTGGAGTGAAACTGCTAAAACAAGTTTCGTTGTATCTCGCTGTACAATGACAAATAAACTATCTATCTATCTATCTATGAAGGAACAAACTTCATTCTTCTGCTTAGCGTATCATTATCATTATCATAACAGCAAAGTCCAGTCAAACGTTAAAGTAATGCCCAGCAGTTAATGTTGTGTAACTGCTAGCTAGCTGATTAGCCAGCCCCTCGCTGCTCTACTTGTTGTCAAAGCGAGCATCGCCAATGTTATTTTGGGACGTATACGTGGAAGTCGTTTACGGCGATGGTATGAATTGGCCATAAAAGAACTTACACCAGATTAAATCCCGTCTGTCTGTCAGCCTCTCCACATCGTTGATGAAGGGCTTCGAGAAGTTGTCGGTGACCAGAATGCCGTTCCTGTAATGGTAGATGCTTGCTCCTTGGTACTTGTCATTTTTAATAGCCACCACGAGGAAACAGAATCCACCGCTGTTCTTCAGGCCTTTGGCGGTTGCATGGAATACCTCGGCTTTGTCTCTCATCGTGGTGATCACGTCATTGGAGGAGAACCACTGCTCTTCCTCGGGACGTTCCACTTCACGCGAGTCCAGGTAATCGACCATGTCATCGAGTCTGCAGTCGGCGCTCCCCAGGGAGGTGAAGACGAAGCACAGGGTGTCGTCGATGTCCTGAGCCAGAACCTCCTTGTCCACCTCCGACTGATCTGGGACCAGCTGTAGCCCCTCCATCATCGACACGAAGGACTGCACCACGTTGATCTCTCTCTCTTGATCGTCCATCCACTGGGTTAATCTCCGGTGGCTGAATGGTGACTCGTCTCGGGATTCAAACACTCGTTCCAGTTTGCTCTCATCTTCGCCAGCCCGGATCGACGGCAGTTTCTCTGCCATGCTGTGTTCCAGTGCCGCTCTGAAGTGGACGCACAGCGTCTGGAACCGCCTCAACTTTTCACCAATTTGCGAGAAATCTCTTAGCACAGGTTCGTCCATGAGGTCGTTGCACGCCGCTTCCACATGCTGCAGGTCCTCCAGAGCGTCCTGAGCCTTCCTCACCAGTCCCACGCTGAGGCCCCTCATCAGCTCAACGGCTTTGGAGTAAAAGTTCTTCAGCGGCATCAGCCAGACCTTCAGTGGAACGGCGTTCTCTTTGTTTCCTCCCAGGAGTCTTGGGAGCTGTATGTATG
This sequence comes from Eutrigla gurnardus, assembly GCF_963514095.1. NCBI lineage: Eukaryota > Metazoa > Chordata > Actinopteri > Perciformes > Triglidae > Eutrigla > Eutrigla gurnardus. The sequence goes on along the minus strand of NC_139933.1, from coordinate 13,390,765 downwards.
TCTTCACCGCATCTTCGAAAGTAGCCGGGTTGCTTTCCAGAATGAAGTCTCCGTAGAACTTGCAGGAGAATTTCTCCGTCAGCGACTTTTCCTCGTCAGTCAGCTTGAGCTCAATTCGTCCCCGAATGTCGAAGGATGGGATCTTCTTGATCACGGCCTCCATGCTGCCCTGGACGTCCTGCACGCTGCCGGCATCCAGCTTCTCGCTGTCGAACACGAAAAAGGCGTTCGCCCCGTACAGGATGGCGGTGACGACGTGCGTCGCCAAGCCCTTCTCGATGATCTCTACCTGCCGCGGGTTCAGGGTCATGAGGTCGATCATCAGCAGCTGCTTGAAATCAGTGGTGGCTTTGTACTGACAAGTCACTCTGCTCTGATTCTTGAACTTCTTCTGATCCTTCAGGTACTTTGCAGATCCTTCGACCTCGATGAGTCCACCCAGGAAACTGGCCTTCAGGGAGGCTTCCACGTCCAGCAGCGAGGCCTTGGACTCGGTGGTGTCGGACGCAGAAATGTCAAACTTGCTGCTGTGCTGAGAGCTCTCTGTGATGTTCTTCTGCAGTGATTCTTCATCCCACAATGTCAAACCTGTCACAAAACATCACAATCTTGTTAATTTAAAGCCTGAAGATGGTTTCCTACACAGCTGCTGTACGTACAGCTGCAACCTTTAAATACAAATAAAGGAAGCTCAAGGTTTTTAGGTGACAAAGTCTCAATTTTGGTATCGTGAGAAAACTTGAAGTGAACCTGATTCATAAGCAATTATATGATTGAGACGATATACAACTTTAACGTTAGATATGACTGATTTTTTTTGGTTCTTGGTTTTCATCCATCATCTTGTTTTTTGGTTGTTACCATCTTGGTTTTTGAGGTCACCATCTTGGTTTTTGGTCGTCACATCTTGATTTTTGGTCGTTACCATCTTGGTTTTTGGTCATAAATTAAAGTTCCTTTAATCAGGCAGATATATTTAGAAATATTTTAATAAGACTTACCTGGGATAAGTACATCTCTGCGAGCATCGTAGAGCATTCCAAGGGTGAAAGGTCGACCCAGAGCAGCAACGTCCATGAGATCTAAGGCCATTTCTCCAACCTGCTGAGAAAAGTGACCACACAGCATTTCATCGGAAACCAAGCTATCAGACTAGCTCTGAATAGAAGACCTGGGTGTGTCCTCTGTCTGAGACGTTGCTGCCACACCAGCTCCTTTTTGTCTGCTCATCCTGCAAGGTTGCTTTAGGCATCTACATGTGTTGTTTTAGAGCCCTGGGATCAAAACCAGTTAGTAGAGTTTTCGAGAGGGGTAAGTGGCATCTGTTTTATCTACTTTCTAAACATCTGATCCTGATGAAGGTTTAAAGGAGTCCTTCTATAAAAAGTTGATGTAATGGAGTAATGCTGACTATTGGATTGACGATTGGAAATCATGTAACAGATGATATGGAAGAAGTGATATGGAAGAAATTGCTCATAAAATATGACATAATGAGGTATTATATATTTTTTAAATTAAGCCAATACTGGAGGTCCTTAAATCTGCATTCTCTCTGCTGGCCACCAGGGGGAGACTCCTCTCTGATTGTGTAAAAAGTAAATGAGAAAATGACCCTCTCTTTATTTATCTCAGTGCAGAGCAACAACAATCACTTCACAATCAACCAGAAATGGACTCATATGTATTTTATATATATATATATTTATATATATATATATATATATATATATATAAGTTACCTGACATATGCACTTTTTTCAACATTATATATATTGAAAGTTAACAAGATGATACAGAGCAACAACAATCACTTCACAATCAATTTATATATATATATATTTATATATATATATATATTTATATGTATATATATATATGTAAGTTTTGTTTATTGTCCTTAGTTATGGTTTTGGTTATATATTGATTTCCCCCTAAATGAAAAAAGACTATCAGACTCCATCAGACTGGATCAGGATCTTTGCGTTTAAGCTCTTGGGTCCAGTCACTTAGCACTAAAACATGTCTCTTTTAGTTCTCACCTGGTTAAGTTGTGTCTATCAGCTGAGTCTCTGGTGTGATGAACTGTGATGTTAGCAGATTATTTATGTCCCTTCTGCTGACTCCTCCCACGACAGACATGCCTCCACACATGACACACCTTTACATGCACACTCAAATGCACTATCATCACCAGCACTCACAGCAAACATTGTCACATTGGTTTATTACTATGTCTGTGTGCTGTTACTTTTCTCCTTCACACTTTAAGAAATGTGTAACATTTTCAAATAAACTTGAAGCTTCAACGTTTCAACAAACCTGAAAACATCTTTTATGCACTTTTTTATTATCACCTTTTCAATGACATCATACTAATGAACTAGTTCAGCTATTTCACTTCCATTTAAACCACAGACTGATAAGTAACGATGATGGTTTTGAAGCTTCGAGTTCACCATTTTTGGCTGTCACCATTTGGGGTTTTCGCCGTTGCAACTGCAGCCTCGCTACCATCACATTACATCGCATTACATTTCATTGATCCTTTTATCTAAAGCCACTTCCAATTAGTGCATCAGTCGTGTTGGTAGAAACCCAGAACAGCAGGAATGTGCGTACATCAGATTCAAATAAGCCAAACTGATGCAACTGGTGTCATGGTTGGTGGGAAAACGACACAAAAGCAATAAAATGAGGCTGGCAGGTGAAACTAAACAAAGCAACTTTAATTATAAAACTTACATGGAGCAAAAAGCCATTCATGCAGTGAAAAAGTACAAAAGCAAAACAAATACCAAAAGGAACTGAACTGACAAAACCAGAATCTGATCAGGAACATGGACTCAAGACGAGACTAGGAGACCAGACACAGACCAACCAGACACGGACTTGATGGAAAAAATAGTCAGCCAAGGCGGAGGGCGGGCTGACAGCTGATTGGTGGAAACAGAGCAGAAAAAACAAACCATTTATTGTGAGAACTAATGTTGCTATAGACATAACGAGGCGTGATTTTAACGAGTCCAGACACAGATCTCATGTTGGTACAGAGCTCAGTGATCAACAACGTGCTGCTTCCTGCCGTCAGACCAAATTCCTGCCAAGTCACCTGAGGACGAGTCTCGAGTCTTCTTCCTGTACAGTAACATTCCTCTGCAAGCACCAATATGACAATATGAAAACATGATATCCTATTCTGAATGGAGCATTTCAGATGAAGATGTGGAAACACACTTGTAACCATGAAGAAGGGCACACACACAAACACACAAACACACAGAGATAATGTTTCTGTTACTGTACACTTAGACTTTTTGGACCTGAAACTTTATCTGTTAAACTGACAAACAAAAGTTCTGTAATTCAGGGAACAATTCGGCCAGATCAGAAAGACATTTGTCTCTCGCTGTAGATGAACATATTTTTCTAAAAAGGCTCCAAACAAAGCCAAGGCCAAAAACTTACTCTGACCACATTTTACAAAACGAGACCAAGACCAAGACCAAGACCAAGACTGACGAAGCTCTCTGTCACTTCCTTACTACAGTAACAAACCACAAATCATTCTGAGACCAACAACCCCGAACAACAAAGCCCCTCAAAAATTGTAACATCAGTGATGAATGCTTTTTCGAGGCTGATCAGCTGATGTAGTTGGTGAGCTGTCCACTAGGTGGTGCACATCCTCCATCACAGAGGACCAAAGGATAATACCTCTTAGTTCATCACACACAACTCGAAAAGGATCTGAAGTTTCAAGTCAGTCCGTAAGCCCTAAACTAGACCGGTGTGGGTCCAAAGAAGATGAAAAAGTTATTCAAATGTTAAAACTGAAGCCCTATGGACACAATATCCAGCACTTGCCTTTTTCTTTTCTTAAATCAATTATTAAATAATACCACTGTATATAAGGTGCTCCACTGTATATTTCAATTGACAAGTACATTGTGACAAATAACAGCTCCATTGCTTCACTTTGTGTCATAAGTGAAAAACATATACAGTGAGTGCTCGATTGCTACACTTTAAGCGACTGCTCCACAGTTTACTAGCAAAGATCAATCCTTCCTGCCCATGAGCACTGTGTGCGCACAGAGAGGAGGGGCTATTCACAGACGGGTCCGAGACAGAGCCAGACAGAGCAAAAGCAGGGGAAGGGCCGATGCTCTGCACGGAGCTCTAGAATTAAAGGTCCCATATTATGAAAAGCAAGTTTTCTCTGGTCTATAAACTGGTCCTCCCTGAGCCTGCCAACTCCCAGAATGAGGTAAACAAGCAGCTCCTGCATGGTCTCTGCAGCCCACCCACTGGTACAACGGCGCTCCTACAGGTTGTTCAGATTCAGCTCCTGTTGTTACGTAACAAAGGGAGTCATTTGCATAGGCCGAACTCCTCTGATGATAGGAGATATCCAAGAGGGGGCGGTCATCACCGAGGTGAAGTTCGGTGTGTCCTGCGGTGAGACAGCAGTGAGATAGCAGTGTTTCACAATGTCGTCGCTCAGAGCTAGACATGCAAATTGCTCTGTTGTTGGTTGTACAAATCAACATAAGTGCTTATATTCTGTCCCAGCAACAGAAGAGACAGTGGTTGCATTTCATTTTTAATGACAATGTGCCAGCTATGGTTTGAGTTAGCTTGTATGTGTGTGCTAACCACTTCACATTGGACTGCTTCAGTAACGAGGGTCAGTACAAAGCTGGCTTTGCCTCGACACTGACCCTCGTTAAAGGATCGGTCCCAACCCTACGGGACCAGCAACTTCACCTGAGCCACATAGGCAAGCCATAGCGATACATCCACGTAAACATTGGCACATGCTACCGCTAGCGTAAGCGGCATCGTCTCCGTCTCTCTCCATGTAGGCGTTGACAGACAGAGCTCATTAGCATTTAAAGGTGCAGACACAGAAACAGCCTGTTCTCAGCAGAGCTCATTTGAGCAACTTTTAAACAGCTGAAATTCAGGACCACGGATGGGTTTGTGGCAATGCATATCGATTACAGTGTTGTTGGACCTCTGACAGCTGTGTGGAACTGAGGAAAAACAGTATAATATGGGACCTTTAAAAGAGGGCTTTTAAAGGGAGATTTTACCCAATTTTAATAGTTAAAAAATAAAATCAATGTTAATATTCTGGTGGGCCGCCACAAATAAATGAATGTATAGGAAACATACATTGATTTAGTTACATGGGTGTTTATAATATAATGTATAAAGTAGTGACTTTAGAATTCTTTCTCTGAATTTGGCCCAACTATGGCCCTCACACGCCGTTGTTGTGTTGTACGTTTGAGTAAAAAATTGAAAATGAACACAGATGTGAAGAAAGCATTAACAAAAAAAAACAACTCAATGCAAAATATTGACACAAATCAAGTTTATTCCATCGCACATTTCAGCAACAACAAGGCGATTCAAAGCCAAAAAATAAACACATGATTCAAGAATACTTAGACATAATTGCAAACAGTCATTAGAAGGGTGTGCTGTTTGATCCCTCACATGGATTTCAGCTCCTGCTGGGTGGTGGACTGACTTCCCGACGAGGAGGCCGAGTTGTTGCCAGCGTCCTGCCTGCAGCGGTGCGGCAGTGAGTTGTAGAGGGCCTTCCTGAACATGGAGCTGGAGAAGACGTAGACGACGGGGTCCAGGGCCGAGTTCAGGAAGTTGAGCCCCAGAGACACGATGGTGAGCTGGGTGAAGGTGTAGAAGGAGGCACAGTCCCCTGGGCGGTACGAGCGGATGACCCACACCCCAATGGTCGTCACTGTGGTGGGGAGGAAGCACACTATGAACACCACCACGATGACGACGCACACACGCATCGCCTTCCGCATCTTGTCCGGATTCCCCATCTGTCGCTGCTGCAGGAACCTGGAGATCCGGACGGAGCAGAAGAGCAGGATGGCCATTGCCACGACGAACTCCAGCACCGTCAGGATGCGGTGCATGGCAACCAGGATGATGAGGGCCTGGGATGCCTCTTTGTAGGAGGTGAAGAAGAAGCACTGGGTCCTGTCGCCGCTGCCCTTGATGTGGTTGTAGGCCAGCATGGGAACTCGAGGGGTGATGACCACCAGCCAGACCAATGTCGACACCACCGCCGCCTGGCGTTTGGTGATGCGGTTAAAGCAGTGCTGAGGGTGGACCACCTGGAGCGAGAGGACGGAGACGCTGCAGCATTTACATCATAATGACATCACATGGTTTTAGAGTTACAGCTCTGCTTTGTTTTTAACTTCTTCTAATGGACACACATCTCCCGGGCAAGGCCCTGTCTCTTTTGACCGCCTCGTCCACCGCCTAATTTGATACATTAAGAGCAAATGTAATCCATAACAAAATGCATTTCCACATGTTTTTTCTCAATTACGTTTAGTTGTGTGGGAACTACCAGAACTTCAGAGTTTTAAAAAAGGACCTAAATGCAGATCATGAGGGAGGTGGGTTATATTGAGCTTTGATAACAAAAAACTGGAAGCAAAAAAAAAAAAAACTGAGGAAGGGGCAAGTGTAAGGGACCAAACAGGACAAACTGGTAGGACACAAGGAACATGTGGAACGTGGAGAGCAAGACAACCTGACATGGAGTATATACACCATAGACAGGTGGGCAGACATGAGGGTGGGCTGGAAACTGATTGGTGGAAGTTATTTATTTGTAACTTGCAACGCGTCCTCACCTTAAAGTAGCGGTAGATTGCCACCACGGTCATGAGCGCGATGCTGGCCGTGCGGTTGGAAAACATCAGGAAGAGGTTGATCCGGCACATGCCGTCTCCAAACACCCAGTGGCCCCTGAGCAAGGCGTCGATCCTCAGCGGCAGACTCACCAGAGCCAGGAAGTCGGCGATGACCAGGTTAAAGAGGAACAGGTTGTTGGTGTTCCAGGCCTTCAGCTTGAAGCAGAAGATCCACAGGGCCACGATGTTTCCCAGCAGCCCCAGGATGACATCGATGATGAGGACCGGCGGCAGGATCAAACCCTCCAGTTGAATACCGACAGGCGGGCAGCCGCCGCCGCCGCCAGGGACCGGGATTGTCAAGTTCAACCCTGTGGTTTCATTTTGCTCTGATAACATTTTGTATTTATGATCGATGAATCAGTGTGGAGACAAAAATTGATGATTCAAAATAATTATTTTTGGGTGCTTCTGTAAGTGAATATCTGTTATGACCACACCGAGGAAAGTTTCCAGATCGAGGCAATCTCACACTTCCCCCTTTTCACCGTCTTCCTCTTTTCTGTAGAATGTAAAAAGAACAACAGAGTACTTTTATGTTTGTTCCCTTCTCTGTAGGTCAAATTATGAGGAATGTGGTTACAAAATATGAGGATTTCAAATATTTATCTACATAGTTGAAAAATGAAATGAAGTGGATTATTTTGTTGACACATGATCTATTCTTCGTCTTAGAGCATCTATTTAATACATTGATTCACCAATTCCAACAATACTGAACTTTTCAACATTGAAAAATAAATATTCAAAAAGAAAAAAAGTTTAAATAGTTAAAATAAATAAATATACATTCATAATATACCATACAGGTGTATATATGATACCCGACAAATCACATTTGATATTTGTCATAGATAAGATGACTGTTCAAGAATGTACTGAAACTATTGCAATGAAAGTGTTTAAAGAGTGTCCCATGTATTACCACACACACACACACACACACACACTTATTTAATTATGAATAATATTAATATCCAGAACTCACCGGTCAGAGTGACAGAATTTCATACATTCAGCGTAGTTAACCTCTGTTGGCGTCTTTATGTCTCTGACAGGACGTTCCTGTGTGGTCAACTGTCATCACCTCATTTCCACAGCAGTTACCACACACCATAGTACACTCAGTGACACGTGATTTCACATACACCTCAAACGTTTGTCAAAAACACTTTGGGATGTGGGAGTGAAATAGAAACGCATTACAAACAATAAAGTTACATTAATAACAATAATAAAATTCATATTATTATCATATTAATTACATTAATAACATTGATTGTATTACTAACATTAATAACACACATAACATTAATAACACTAACATTAATAGCATTAATTGATTTAACATCTTTTGTTACATAACATTGATCAAGTAGAACTTTGTTGTCGTCCTACATCTGTGTCTAAAGCTAAAGGCGCTAACGTTACATGAACACGTTGAATATTTAATAACACAGATTTCAAGACGACCAGGTACAGAGGTAAATGCCGGCTTTTTCTAGCTGGTGTCGATCGGGGTCGCTGACATGTCAAACTTCCTGTCACACTTCCTGTCACTCTCCTGCACACCGTCCCCTCTGACGTTCAGAAACCAGTTTCCTATCTGGGCACAAATGTACAAATGATGAGGAAGTTTTGAAATGAGTCATGTGTCAACACTTTATTATTACAATTGTACAAATACTCCCAATAATAAATGCTCTACAATAAATGAAGAATGCTGGAGGAGGAAAGAAAAAAAATATTCATGAAAACAGTCTCTGTGTTCTCCTTGTGTCCTTCTGGTTTGTCCTATTTTGAACTGATGTTATTTTGTACTTTTGCATTAATTTGTAATTAATGGCCAGTAGGTTCTCCAGTGGTGGACTTGTTGTGGAGTTGTTGTTGTGGACTTGTGGTGGACCTGTGGTGGACTTGTTGTGGTGGACTTTTGATTGTAGGCTGCAACACCATCAGGTTGAGCTGTAAAACCAGTAGAGATCAAGGATCAGACCCTGATCAGGTCAGTAGTGTATTCCTGATGAGATCTGATGAGTCTCGTCTCTCTTTCTCTAATCCCACAAACTCTGAACTTCTTTGTGCTCTGATGTTCGCAGGAGACCCGTCTTCTATTCAGGAGACTCGTATTCTATTCAAGAGACTTGTGTTCTTTTCAGGAGACTTGTCTTCTATTCAGGAGATTCTTTTCAGGAGACTTGTCTTCTATTCAGGAGACTGGACTTCTATTCAGGAGACTCGTCTTCTATTCAGGAGACTTGTCTTCTATTCAGGAGACTCGTCTTCTATTCAGGAGACTCGTCTTCTGTTTCCAAGTCTCCAGACATGAAACGCTTCTAAGACACTTAAGCTCCTTCCTGGTTTTAACCGTAACGCTCTAATCTGTCAGCGAGAGACAGAAAACGTTTAAAGTTACTGTGTGTGTGTGTGTGTGTGCACGTGTGTGTGTGTGTGTGTGTGTGTGTGTGTGTGTGTGTGTGTGTGTGTGTGACGGTATCAGCATGGATTAGTGAGTAAAGGTAAGCGTGTGTCTCCCCGTCGAGGCGGATTTCCATCCCTCTCTTCTCCTCTCCGGTCACACACACCGACCTCGTCTGAACCGCTGCCGTCTCCTCTCATCCGCCTCCTCCTCCAAACCTCCTCCGCTTCTCCTGCTCTCATGGCGCCGTAACACTTGTGTTTCTTTGCCTGTGATTGGTTGGTTGGTTGTGTTTTTTGTCTCGGACCGCCGTGCAATGCCGTTACTCCCGAAGGACACTGAGCGGTTTGATGGGCTGTCTCTCCTCTACTGGTAAGTAACTCCCCCTCTGCTCCTCCACCCTCCTTCCTCCTTGTTTCCTGGTTTCCTTCCTTGTCTCTTGTCTCAGAACGGTACTTGTGTCTTTAAAGAGGGTTGCAGCTCTTGTTTTTCTGCAGCACTAGTGCATGTGGGTCACAGACTTCAGAGGTGAAATAGGTTTACAGCCGGTTTCCCGGCAGATGCCTCAGAGTTTAAGTCCACATGCTTGAACGCCATTCTGGGTCATGAATGTAAGAGCTGCTTTAAAGGGAGATACCCTTGTTTTTAATAACAGGGGAACATTGAGCACAGTTTAAATTCAGTCCAGTTTACCTTCAGTCCAGTTTAAATTCAGTCCAGTTTACCTTCAGTCCAGATTAAATTCAGTCCAGTTTCTATTTCCTCCACTAGATTTCAAAGGAACATTTTGTACTTTTTACTCGCTACATTTAACGTTAACCTGCACCGCTCTACAACGTTAACCTTTCCTTCTGTGTGGAGTTTGCATGTTCTCCCCGTGTAAGCGTGGGTTCTCTCTGGGTTCTCCGGCTTCCTCCCACAGTCCAAAGACATGCAGGATGGGGATAGGTTCATTGATGACTCTAAATTGCCCGTAGGTGTGAATTTGAGCATGAATGGTTGTCTCTACATGTTGGCCCTCCGATAGACTGGCGACAATGGATGGAAATTTCACGACTGGACTTGTTGCACAGGTGGCATCCTATCACAGTACCACGCTGGAATTCACTGAGCTCCTGAGAGCGACTCATTCTTTCACAAATGTTTGTAGAAACAATGATTACATTATGTGTCACAATTACCCAGGTGAAATGAATTCATGCATAACATTTGTTTGGTGCTATAAAAGACAGACATTTCCACATCTCTATAAATATCTTTTTTTGCAGCTCTATTTTGGTATCATGAAGTATGAACCTTTACATAAGATACATTCTATTTTCTGTGAGGAAGTGGCTTCTTCTTCTTCTTCTTCTTCTTCTTCTTCTTCTTCTTCTTCGTACATCCGAAGATTAAGTGACAGAAGCTGGTGAGTGTTGGTTGGTACAGGCCGGCGTCTCTGCCGTGGTGTTACTGTGTTACTGGCATCCACCCTGAGTGTGATGTTAATCACTTGCGGCAGGTAATGCAGATTATCAGGCATTAAGTGCTCAGTTTAATTGCACCCTCATGTCCCAGCAGGGAGCCGTTGCACGTTGTCATCTGTTTGTGGGGCTAAGAGAGCTGCAGCTGCTGCCGTCAGGTTATTTAACGGACCAAGAGAAACCCCACGATGGACACTGCGTAATCAGCTATGGAAGGGTCCTGTTTCTCAGTTGGTCTCAGGTCATTGTTTCTGTTTTTTTTTTTTTTTGTGCTTTAATGACAGAAGAGAGCGTAGAAATGGGGGGCGCGAGGTGTGAATGCAACAAAGATCTCCTGGTTGAAGGGGGTTTGTGGGTATGTGGCATGCACTGTTACCAGGCTACCAAGCTTCTCTGTGTCAGTGAGTCCTAAACCTGACTGTATCTCATTATCCTGGTCTATTTCAGACCGGGTCTTACAGAGATCAGTTGACCTTTTGGACCCTTTTGGATTGGGTCTCCTTTGCTTTATGCATCAGGTTCAGGTGGATGGACTAATTTCCAAAGTCTGGACCATTAAGTCCTTTAGCTTTAATGTGGCCATGCTTTTATGTGGCATCATTAACAAAGGTGTGTTGAATCTAATGTGAACTTTGACCACTTAAGCCTCGGTTATGCTTCCGCGTAGTGATCACGCAATGGCCATGCAATGGCCATGCAACGGCCACGCAGTTGCTTGGAGACGGTGATGGTTCTGCGTTGGGTTTACGTGTCGAAATGAAATTCAATACCACACCGGTAGAGGGCACTATGTTTTTTGTAAAGACTGACCGACCGACCGACCGAGACTCTTGACGTATATCGTCGTTAGCCTTGTTATAGCCTATTTGTTTAGGTTCCGGCTTTAAACATCCACAATTTTTCAGAACTTGGTGTTTTATTTCTTTGTGCAAAAGCGACAAGGTGCAAACAATAAAACAAGGTGCAAACAATAAAAGTAGCCTATTAAAAGTTTAAATGGCGGTGTTTATGAGTGGAAACCGGAAAAGCGGTCTCCAGCGGATGTAGTTAGCGGACCAATCACAGCCAATGCCGCTGCGTTGGTGTTGCGTCGCCTCGACGCATGTCTAGGATATTTGGGAGGTGCACGTCAGGCCGTTGCGGTGGACGTAAGGGGGGTCCGCAAGGACGTAAGGGGTCCGTAAGCCCCCTTGCGTTGCGTCAACGTGGAAGCATAACTTGGGCTTCAGATGCTTCGCACACATCACATGTCTGCCACATCACTGGAAATCCGGCTCCTGTTCCATCATCAGTGTAGCATCACAACCACAACTGATCTGGTGATAGGGTTGTGCTTGAATGAATGTGTAGATGACATAAAGTTGTTAAATTTTACTAATTTAGGGGCTGGCTAGTTAACTGGCTAGTTTTGTAATGCCATCATGATTTCATGCTACAGTTACAGAACAGTAAAAGCACTACATAAACTGCTGGGCTTCGTTGTTACTTAATATTAAGTCGGACTTTACTATTTTAACTTACCGTTCATGAAATCCTTTTTAATTATCTTATGCTAATCACTATTACTATTGTTATGATTATGAATAGATGAGAGTGCTGTAAAGGTCTGTTATAGTGATAAAATACAACTCAAATATTTATGAATTTGATTTGACTTGCAAGAGTTGGGTATATAAACATTTGGAACATTGCTTTATCACATTTTCAACTATGTTATTGCCAGTTTCAGATGAGCTCCTTGATTCTGATTGGCTCCTGAACAAATCACTATATACAGTTTACTGGTCCCAGCAAACATTGTGTAATAAATGTAGAATATCTGAAAAATCAGTTACCTGAATGCACCAGTGATGATTAAATTAGTCTTAAATTTATCAACAGCAAAGACAAGCACTTTTAACTTTTTACTTAAGTATTTTAGCAAGACATTGAAGAGTGTCTTGTTGTTTTCGTGTTAAATCTAAAGTTTAGCCGTGTCAAACTCATTCCTTAGCTGTTCTTATCCTTAACTGTTCTATGTAAATTATAATATACAATATATATGTATACATAGACACATCTCTATAAATGTTGTTTTTTGAAATGTCTTATTTTTACAAACGTATTCTAATTCTATTATCTGTGTGGAAGTAGCTAGCTATGTGTATGCTAGGGATTAACATTTGGACGAGCTATATACATGCTATGTTAGGATTAGAATTTACACTATGTATACTTGTGATTAGCATTAGCATAAGGTATATGTATTCTTGCAATAAGCATTAGCGTTTCACTGAAAGGTTCAGGGCTACTCTTCACTACATTCTCTCTACGGTCTGCAGAGTAGAATCAACACTGCCTTACTATATTACTAATAATGTATTTTGAGTGCTTACATGTTGGATGAAGTTTTTATTTCAAAACATGCCAGAGAGATCAGAGTGGCCTCTGCTTCACCTTGGGATCTTCATTGATCCACTTCTCTGTACATTATCCCTTATATAATACACACTATATGTAACCTGGTCAAACCGTCCTTGACCCAGCTCATTGTTTATTGGATTTCTTTTGCCATTCCCAAGACTTTCAGCCACAGAGGGAAATGTTGTACTTTCTACTTTACTCTTACCACGTATCTGATGGCTGGAGATACAAGTTGCTTTGCAGACTTAGGATATAACATATAATATAGTAGATATAATATAGGTCCAGCATGAAGAGAAGGTTCAGTCAGAGGCAGCTAAGTAGAGGAACTGACATAGATATAACTAACTACTACTTTTGCACAACAGGATCTCAAAGATCATGGATTCTGTTGGAGAAATAAACATATCCATGCACATTGAATCAGTAATAGCTCAGCAGAGAAGCAGGTTTGAACCCACATGCAGGACTCAGAGTTAGACAGGTTCATGTTAACCCCCCAAAACAGGGAAAAGGCAGGCAGATGAGAAAAAGCAAACTTATCCAATAGGGGTCAGACTGAGGGGCAGAAGTCCTGGTCGGCATCCTGCCCTGCAGTACCCCCCGATCATCTACCCACCTGCTCCCACTCCTCCATTAGCCTTGCAGCATATTAACAAGTTCTCTCCCAGACTGTTGAATGCTAATGCTCGCTACTCAGCATTCCAGCCTTCAGCCCTGTCTGTCTGATCCCTGCCTGATTTTTGGACTTCTGCCTCCTTGTCTGATCCCTAATTGGTTTAGAGTGCTCCTTCTCTTACTAACCTGTCTGCTGTTGACCTCTGCCTGTTTCAGACCACAATAACACTGAACTTTAAACTTGATCTGCCTGGTTGTGCTTTTGGCTCCAAACCTGGTTATACTGAGCTGGTACCATATGGCGTGGTATTTTGTTTACTAACACAAAGCTTAAAAGCTAAAGTACGAGCAGGACTTTAGCTGGGTCTGAACTAATGATATGCTTCTGTTGCCATGTCTCATACAAAATGACATTTCCATACAACTAAACTATACTCTTGATTACGTTTCCAGGGAGACATTTGTTTTTTTTCACGACCAAACAATCTCAGTTTTAAACAGTTTTAAACACGTGGTTATCAAAGAAAACAAAAAAACACTACAAAAGTACTTGGTAAGGTTTAATAAAACATTTTATTTTGTCTTAAAGATTCAAATCTGCAATGCCGGGAGTCATCGCGATCAGGTCCCCGCAATCGCCTCGCAGTTGCCCTGAAATAGCCCCAATGCCTTTCCCTACTGGTTGTGGAACCAAAGTGAGGTGGATCCATGTAGATTTTTTGGGCTGTGCTTGGAAAAGTGTATGTTGCATCAATTCCTGTTTCCCTTTTCCGGGGCAAGGTGCTACAACCTTTTCTGGAAGATTCATATTGGCTCAGTGAATGGCTCCTGGTCTGGCCCCTTTTGGTGAGGGTAATAAGGAGAATGAGATGGACAGGCGGTATGTGTCCACATATTCGGCACAAGTCAAACACATTCCCAGAGGGTGTTGTCTCCCGCCAAGGTTGTCCCTTGTCACTGATTCCCTTTTGTGGTTTTTATATACAGGGTTTCAAGGAGGAGGAGAGTGTCCCTTTTGGTGTCTCAGAATTGCAAATGATGTGTTTCAGTTGGCTTCTGCAGAACGTGACCTTTCGCAGTCAGGATGAGAGTCAGTACCTCCATGTCTGAGGACACAGTTCTTGACCACAAGATACTCTTCAAGAATCTTGGGGTCTTGTTTATGAGGGTTGAATGGAGCGTCCATCAATGAACCAACTCTCACCTATGGTCTTGAGCTTTGGGTAGTTGCGAAAGAATGACATACGAGCAGCCGAAATGAGCTTCCTTCCTAGGGTGGTGAGGCTCATCCTTTGAGGTAGAGCTTTCAGTAGAGCCTCCTTCTTGTTGAAAGGGAACAGCTGAGGTGGTTCAACATCTGTTCAGGATGCCTCCTCACTTTGTTTTCCATCCACTCCCAACTGGTTTGAGGCTCCGGGGTAGACCGAGAACATGCAAGAGGGTTATCTTATCTCGCCTGGGAACTGTGTTTCCCAGGAAGAGCTGGAATCATTGCTGGGGAGAAGAACATCTGGAATACACTGACTGATGCCCCTAGACCAGAACGCAGATAAGAGGAAGGTTACATAATAGCTGGAGCATTAAGTCTCATCAAGTTTTTATGAATTAGCTCAACTTTGATTCCAACATAGGTGCATTCTAGCTGGAAGGGAGGGTTTTAAGAGAGGTTTATTCCTTTTTACTTTCAACATCTCCTCCAGTGAAAAGTTTATGGTTGTTTTTTGTGGTGTTGAATCAGATTCTCCTCAGGGCCCCCGAAAACCTCTTGTGCCGGCCCCTGTGATGTCAGGAGGTCCATGACAATAGCTGCTGTCTCTACACAAAGACTTTGACACACACACACCCACACACACACATACGTAAGCATCTGAAACAAGCTGCGCTCTGACGGTGAGCGGAGCCTCGGGACAGGACCAGCAGACAGCAGCACCATGTGAACCACGTCTGAGGAATCTCTGCGGCATTAACCCGAACCTTTTCATCCACAAAGCTCTCTGCACACGAGGGAATATCAGAACGGCTCTGTAATGTTCCTTTTATTATTTCTGATATCTATTTGTGTCTGCCGGGGCTTCCTCACATTCAGGTCAACGCACAGTTTAACCGCCGGGCCGTTTAGAGGCGACAGATTTTATTGGTTTGGATGTGGCTCTGCGGGGGAGGGAGGGAGCAAGGGAGGGAGAGGGGGTGAGAAAATGACAAAATCCTGTGATGATTTGATTGTTTTGTGCGGCGGAGTGCAGAGGAGAGGGAGCGGCTTTGGATGAGGCGGGATGTTGATGAAGCCGTTGTGTTTTTTCTTGTTGCCAGGACGATCATGGGCCCGCACGGCATCAACCGACCCGTACAGAGGTTAGAGTTCTGCGACTGCAAGAAGGGACTCGGTGAGCATCTTCCCTTTGACCTGTCTAACCTCTCTGACCTGTCTGACCTCTGAACCATCAGCATGATATAATGTGCACAATGTTGGATCAACCTATAAAATGATTATTAATTAATTACATTTGTTACAAAAACATAGTATTAATAAGGCTGGCTACTTTGATCACTCAGGCCCCAAAAAATTAAATGTATATGATTAGTATATGATGAAATAATGCAACCGCTAGATTTCATAGATTGATGTTTGTAAATATGATTCCAGCTGTTTTTAAGTTTACTGTACAAAAAGGTTGTTGATGCAAAGATAAATCTTAAGAAATAACACATTTAAAATAATTGTTTATGAAACACTTTGAGGGTTTCAAATTTGCATCTTTGCAATGTATTATTTTCTTTCTCTTTTTCTATGGAGGGTAACTTAAGTCAATGAAGCAATATAAAAGTATTATTATTCTCTTGGTGCTTTCTCAGTTATCACTAAACTCTCACACTTTACTTTTTTTAAATTACATAAATATAATGGATTTCATGCTATTTCCTGTACTATGTGTGTTGACTGAATAAAATACTTCTTCTACTTCTTTTTGATTAGTTTTAAACAGGAGTTTTTGCGTGTGCACAGGTGTGAAGATAATCGGAGGTTACCGCGAGCTGACCGGAGAAGAGTTCGGCATCTTCATCAAGCGGGTGATCGCCGGCGGGTTGGCAGCTCAGGACGGTCCGTTGTTTTTAGTATTTCGTCTTGTACTGGGCAAAGTTATTATTATTATTTTTATTATCCTCCCTGTCCGTCTGTCTGACTGTCTGTCACTCTCTGTTCCAGGTCGGCTTAAGTCAGGTGACCTGATTCTGGATGTCAATAACATCAGCCTGATTGGGGTGACCAATGAGAGGTGAGCTGGACGAGTGCTGCGTCTGCAGGGTGCTTTGAGGTTAGAGGCGTGTCTCCGAGGATGACAGCGGCAGAAACAACCAGACGGATTGTCAAAACAACCGTCAAACATGGCAGTCTTCGGCTACACATGTCCATTGACCAGGCACCCTCAATGCAGATCAGCCAATCAGAGCGTAGCATGGTCCAGCTCTGACCTGTGGTTTCATCCAGTGGTTTCGGGTTTTCTTCATGTTCAGGCTAGTTTAGTGGATCTGGAGCTCGTCTTGGTTAAATGTTGTGTTCTAGTGATACTTGTTACCCAGAGAGGTTGGAAGGAGAGATACCTTTATAAAACGCTACATTTCTACCATAGTGACACCGTGACATCAATCATTTTGTTTGAGGACTGCCGTATGGAATCTTTCAGCATTTTGGCTTTGGCCATCTTCATTTTTGGTTGGCCGACCAATATTTGAACTCCAAGATTCAAAACAGCCATCTTGGATTTTGTCCGTCGCCATCTTGGTTTTTTGGAGTCACCATCTTGGTTTTTGTCCGTCGCCATCTTGGTTTTTGGCATTACACCTGTTAAACATCAGCATGTTAGCATTAATCACAGTAAAATCTGCATCTGTAATGTTTTTATGACCACTTGTTTGTTCTGTGCATGTGAACTACACATTGTTCCATCTCTGTCTCCTGATAGGGCGGTGGAAATCCTACGGACCGCCTCACTCTCCAATCACATGTCACTGCTGATCACCAGAGACGATGAATCCAGGTGAGACTTGCTGTCATGTTTCCCTACAACGGGTGGTTCTGGATGGATTCCTGCAAGTTAAACATGCAAATACAAAACTTTTGGATTCAACAGGAGATTTCTACGTGGTCTCAGTCCAGAGACATTCTGTCGGTGTTTTTATTGTGAGGCTGACTGAGGACACAGCTGGTGGTCTGGTGGTCCCTGCAGGAGAGCTGGTGTGATTTTGATGTTGCCACAGGGGTTACTGGCATTGTTGTGCTAGAAAAGTCTTTATGAAATATGAAGTTGTTTTCAGGTCTCTTTTTGGTTTTAGTTTAGTGGAGCAACATCGTTATTTAGCTCAAAACCGCGTTCCCATTGGCCTTCATTCAATTAAACTCCTGTCATGTTGGATACAGCAACAGTTCCGACTGAACCAGGATTTACAAGGTTCTTGCCGTGGAAACACATCCAGTCATTACCTGGAGCCGACTATGACTGTTTGGCTGATGGGCGGCGTTCCTGCTGTCCAGCAGCGGGAGGTAAAGCGACCTGGCACTATGCTGTCCCCTGTGCTTTTCCCCCGTCAGCCTGACACAAACGCACAGTGACACATTGGGGACGGCGTGCTGTCCGTCCTCACGGCTGCAGGATGCTCAGAGACGCCAGCAGCACCCAGATCAGCGGAAACGAGCTGGGGGTCGTCTGCAGGACACTGGTCTGCAGGACACTGGTCTGCAGGACGCTGGTCTGCAGGACGCTCGTCTGCTGGACGCTGGTCTGCAGGACGCTCGGAGACAAGGCTTTCTAAATGATTATTATATGGGGTAATCAGTTAGAGGTGGGCTTGAGAGGAGGAGGTTTACTAGGCTACCGGTGGCCTGGGTCTAGACTACGTTCTAACAACGCACTTTAGTCACATACACAGATTCTGTTTAAGACCAGACGTCTACTAAACTTTCACTTTTCAACCCCAAAGAAGCTGATTTTTAAAACAATAATTTTTTATACCACGCTAATCTCCGGAGGATATATGCTGGTCTCCGGAGGACCACGTTGGTCTCTGGAGGACCACGTTGGTCTCCGGAGGACCACGTTGGTCTCTGGAGGACCACGTTGGTCTCCGGTGGACCATGTACCAACTGATGTGCGGATGTGATTCCCAGCTCACAGCGTGTTGTTGTGACTGCAGAAGAAAGGTCGTCTGTCCTCTGGCAGAGAGACAGGTCCTTTTTATCTCATCACTGTTATTACCCAACCGGAGCAGCAGCAGTGCGTGTGTGTGTGTGTGTGTGTGTGTGTGTGTGTGTGAAAGCAGCTTTGTGCTGACACATCAGGTATTCGACCTCCGTTGTCGCTTGTTTCACACTTAAAAACAAATTATGATGATTGTGTGCAGCTGGTGCGGCGGGTCACGGCGAGGACGCCGCGGTGACATCATGCCGTGGGGATTTAGTTCACACAGGGTCGACGGATAAAAACAGACAACGTGGCGGAGCTCTGTGTTCGGGGAGATCTCATTACGTCTCAGACGGTTTTACGTCTTAAATTCAACGTCGTAGAAAAGTAATTAATTAATTTAACAACAACCTGCACAACACTGTGGATTTACAGCACTTTGTTCAAATGCTAAATACACCACTGTCAAAACTGTAAACCAGAGGTCTTCAACGTTTTCAGGAACCCCAAAGCTTATAGTGATCCGGTGGAGGGACCCCTTATTACATATCATATAAAATAGTTTTCCTTATTAAACCGGCCAATAATGTTGAGTGAAGAATACCCGCTGCGCAATGACACATCCAAACGCCGTCTTTTCTACGTTGTTGTTGCACGTCCAATGTCGGTCCCCTGAAGGTGCAGAATGTGACGCCAGATGTCAAAAGCATCTTTTTCCCGACATCTACTCCAACGTCAAGGTCCACAGGACCTCTGTATAAGGGCTAATTGTGGTCCAAATGTTGTCGTTGTGGACAGCTTTTCTACGTCAAATTTAAACTAATTTTAGACATTGTTTTTATACTGCTTCTTGAAACTGTGCATAACTGTAGTCCCAAGCTACTGATTATGCCCGATGGGTCCCAGACCCCAGGTTGAAGATCTCTGCTGTAAACCACACATTCAAAACAGAATCATTTCAGCATATGTAATGCAAATTTTCCATCTAACAAACAGGTGAGAGATGCATCCTTACAGTTACAGTAAATGAAAACATTACAGAAATGGATTTCTGTATTACAATTATAGAATATTTACACAGATCTATACAAACAGTTTTTAAGGGCACGAGGAAGAGGAAGGATATATTCAGATGCAGGAAAATGTTGTTGACATGGTTGTTAAATTACTACAGACAAAATACCTATATTTTATTATATTATATATATATATATTGAAGCAAAGAATTATATTATAAAACAAAGATCTTCACATGAAATAATTTCACTTTTTGCTCCAAAGAAAATATTGATTTATCTGATGTCACTCAAATGATTCAAACTGCAAAGATGAAACGTGTCATAAAACACCAACTTTTGTGTTGGTGTTTTATGGCAGTGGTTTACCTCTCAGTGTGTTCTGAGTGACAGTGTGTCGTCGCCATGGCGATTGTTCACAGTGTTTCGCTGCACTGAGTTGGTTTTGTAGGTGATGTGAACAGTTAAGCTCAGGTGACTGTTGGTGATGCAGACTGTGTTAGAGTTTTATGTAGCTGCAGTTGTGCCTGCTGTCGTTTAGCAATCGGGAAAAAAACTGTAAAAAAGGTGAGACGGGTGACGAGTGTCTGTGACCTTTGACCTCTGAATGTTCTCTCGGCTCCTGTTAACAGCCGATCTGATCACATGATCTCAGCTTTCCTCTACGTCCATGTGAGGGAGACAAACATTCACAGATGGGCCTGCTATCCTTACTAGGTCCCTCCAAAATAAGAGCGGGGTTTGGTTTCACAGCTCAGCGCCTGTTTCCTCGGAAACAAGGAAATATGCAAATAAATATTTCATGTATCTCATTTTAAATAAATGCATTTTCTAGAAAAAAAACAGTCATCCTTCATTCAGCCATATGATGCTGATTAGAGGTGTAACGATTCATTCGATTAATCGATGAATCGATTGTCAGTCCTATAGATTCTACTCAATCGATCTGCTAAAATGAATAAATAGAATGAATCGTTTTGGCTTCACCAATAATCGATATAAATGCATTTAATCAGATTAATCGTGATTCTTACTTATGATTAATGTTTTAATAAGTTTAAGACTCTCTCTCCCCTGCCAGCATGTAGTCTACTGAAAATGTTAAAAATAACTGAGCAATGTTTAATTACATTTTTTGTATTCAGCATAAAATATTATGCAGGTTTACTTTTTTATAGAATAAATATGTTATTTTTCACATTTCAGAAGAATACAAATAGTCTCATTTGCATTATTGCATGTTTATTTCATGGATATAGAATTTTGGTTACAAGTTACTGAATCGAATCGTGGTTTACAGAATCGAATCGAATCGAATCGTTACAAAAAAATAAAATCGTCCTTGAATCGAATCGCCAACTACTGTATCGTTAATCGAATCGAATCGCTGCAAAGTCAAAGATTCACACCCCTAATGCTGATTCATTCTGCACAATCAGGATCTCTGATTTATTTGGTTGATTTTTATACAGAATATAACATCACCACAATTAAAGTACACAGATCAAACACATGACTGTATACCTGCAGAATATTTAATGAGTATTGTTAAGTTATTGTTCTGATTCTTTTATTCAAGTAAACTATTTTTGTGTGCATGTGTGTATGTGTGTGTGGTTGTGTGTACGTGTGCGTGTGTATGTGTGTGTGTGTGTGTCCTAGGAGGGAGTTTTCTGAGCTGATGGAGAAGTACGGATCCAACAACGTCTCAGCTTCAGGAAGAATCTCTCCGCCTCAGCTCTCCACAGGTACGAAACACACACACACACACACACACACACACACACACACACCAACAGACACACTACCCTTGTGAGGACCCACAGTGATGTGATACAAACATTCACGTAGGTTCATGAAACACTGACCCTGAACCAGAACCTGACCCTAAACCTGAACTTTACCCTGCCCCTGGACCTGATACTGACCTTTAACAAGTGGGGACCCACAAAATGTCCTCACTTTGCAACAATGACCTGTCCATCTCCCTTCCATCATGCACCTTTCTCCCCGTCCTCCCTCCCATCATGCTCCTCTCTCCCTCCCATCATGCACCTTTCCCCCTCCTCCCTCCCACTCTGTTTCTATTTCCTCTCCCTCTTTTTTGTCTCTCCCACGTCTTCCTGCTCACCTCTCAGCTCTTCTTCTTCTTCTTCTTCTGCTTCTTCTTCTTCTCTTGTTTCCTCTTAGGGAAGCTGACGGACACGGCCTCCTCGTCCTCCTCCTCCAGATCAGAGAGTCCTCAGCTCCTCAGTCCCAAGGAGGGGGTCACCACCTACACCCACCCCTCCCCCCCCTACACCATGCACACACCCACGCACGCCTTCAGGTAACCTTTATAGGAGGAGCTGTCTGTTCTCCTTGGTTCTACTTGGTTCTCCTGAATCAGGAGGTAGTCCTTCAAGAACAATCATATCAATCATTGATTAACTTACATTGAAAAGCTAATTTTAATCAATGAGCTGAAACAATATTTCAGTTTAGTCAATTAAGTAAAAATAATAAATAAATATGAAATATCGGGTATTAGTTTTAGACAACAAAACGTTAGCTTTAGAAAACAAACCAACTTCAAAACCAACATTAGCTTTAGACAACAAAACCAACGATAGTTTTAGAAGACAAAACCTCTTAGTTAGTTTATGACAACTGTTACTTACGCGTCTCAACAATACTTTGTATTGTAGTTCTTCAGTGAGAAGGTACGTGGGGTTTATAGTCATTTGCATATGGGACAGAATGTCAACAAATTGCTACCCTCTAAAGGTATTATTTTGTCTTTTTGGACAGCCGTTACATAAACTGTTAAACTGTATTTCTGCAACACCAGCAACGGCTAAAAATAGTGAGAAGCATCTTCAGAGAGAGGAGGGGGAGGAGGATGATAACTGTAGAGAGGAAGGGGAGGGGAGGAGGAGGAGAGGGAGGGGGAGGAGGGTTACAGATTATGTCATGGTGGGATTGAATGTGTGCTTTTTAATCCTGTCTCTCTCTCCCCAGTGACAGTGGCATTCAGTTGATATGCGTTGCCAAGGGAACAGGCCTGGGGCTCGTCATCAAGGGCGGAGCCAACCGTGCCGAAGGACCAATGGTGCTCATTCAGGAAATAGTGCCTGGAGGAGATTCCCAGAAGGTCAGCATTCACTTCTTCCTTTTTGGATTATTACGTGACATACTTCATATACTTTTTTACAAAAACTGTCTTTTATTTTTTAATGTATTAAATGAAAACAAGAATAAAGTGAAATTGGACGAAACTGCAACAAGAAAGTGCCATTCTATAACAGTAGTGGGACCTTAGTTAGGCTATATCAGGATTCTGAAACTATAATAACAGATAATATTTGATGAGATAGAAATGTATTTATCTCAAGAAGTGCAGCAGATGTTGAACAGGAAGTGACCAGGATGTGAGCGTCTCTGTTTCAGGATGGTCGACTGCAGGTGGGAGACCAGCTGGTCTCCATCAACAAGGAGTCCCTGATCGGGGTGACTTACGAGGAGGCCCGGAGCATCCTGACGCGCACCAAACTAAGGTAGGAGACTCACCTGGAGACCTCAAATATCCATTATTCAACAAGAACCAAGGGATAAATGTGTCCGTTGCTGTGTTTAAGTTTGTGTGTTAAGTTTTAGTCACCAACAAACTTACAGGAATCAGCTGTAAAGGCATTTACAGATCTATTTATAAATATAATAAATCATTTAGATGGATGTTTTTGGACGTATTAATATTGAGGTTTCAGATCTAGTCTGTAATTTAGAGAAATATGTCACTCTGATTTAGTTCCAGTTATCAGACTTCATTGAAACAGTTAATTTCCTAAAAATACGTGTTTTAAGTAACACATGTTAACATCAATATTTTGATTGTAAAGTTATTAATGTTGACAAATATTTAGACATTTTTGACAGCTCAAAAATACAATATGTAATGTTTTTATTTAAAATTAAATTAGAGTTATGTGTTATTTTATTTTCATTGTTTTTTTGTGTAAAGAAATCAAAAGCGACCAATAAAAATGTTATTTGTAAGTGTATTGTCACATTAAAACCACTGACCTGTCCCGCGTGTCATAGACCGGATCCCACGGTGGAAATTGCCTTCATCAGGCGACGGTCGTCCTCCAGCTCCAGCAGCGGGCCCCACAGCCCCATCTCCCTGCAGGGGTCCGGCAGTGCCCCCCAGCCAAGGGCCCCAGGGCTGGGCATCATCCCTCCACAGCCCGCCGTGGTCACCAAGATCACCTCCAGCAGGAACCCGGCCTGTGAGACTCTGCCAGCAGTCAATGTGAGCCAGGTGGGAGCTTCAGTACCGAGATCTACATCACAGCGTCACTGGTCCTGAATAAAGTACAAAAACAACAAAATCAGCATTGTGTTGGTTTGTGTAAAGCTAATGTTCAGTAATGTCGTCCCAACTGACACGCAACACAAAACCAATACATTTCATTTCTGTCTATGAGACTGTGTTGCAGTGTTAGCATACATGCTAACATTTGCAAATTATCAGTAAACACCACGTAGAGCTGAGCAGATGTCATCAGTTCTGCAGGTATTTGGTCATAACACACACTTATAAATATGTGAATGTCTTCAGGTGCAAGTGTCTCCAGTCAGAACGGAGACGCCACATGTCACCTCCCCATCAGAGAGCGACCCCGGTACGTATCTGTCGTTGTATGTTAGAATAATACAAACAGCTTCTACTGCAGAAGAAGAAGAAATG
Source organism: Eutrigla gurnardus (assembly GCF_963514095.1). NCBI lineage: Eukaryota > Metazoa > Chordata > Actinopteri > Perciformes > Triglidae > Eutrigla > Eutrigla gurnardus. The sequence continues at coordinate 13,366,191 of NC_139933.1, read as the reverse complement.
ATTAAACCTACGTTTTACCCTCAGACAGGAAACACTGTCACTGTTGACTTCTCAAGGTGTGAAATTAAAAATGCTCATAAATGAATAACAACATTTTGAAATGTGAGCTGAGACACGAGACGAAGATCTTTACGAGCCTGTGAGGTGTAAATGGAAAGTGATGGAGACAGACGGAGCCGGGGACAGATGGCGAGTGGTTGGCCGCCTGCCGCAGGAGGAAGTGAGACAGGCAGGAGGTCTGGCCTACGATTGGCTGAGGAGGTGTGAAGCATCATCTGGTCTCCATGTGTGATGAGGGATCCTGAGGTCTTCCTCCGACATGGTCGTCGCCTGACGTCACACCTGAAGGCTGACGTGTGTTGATATTGGTGGACTCGGGTTTGGGTCCAAAGGGGGTCCTTCTGGTTTTGTTGTCTAAAGCTAACGTTTTTTTCTTTGTTTTTTTTTGTCTAAAGCTAACGGTGGTTTCATTGTCTAAAGTTAAAGTTAGTTTTGTTGTCTTGAGCCAATGTTGGTTTTGTCGTCTAAAGCTAATGTTGGTTTTGTAGTGTAACGTAAATGTTGTTTTTCTAAATCTAACATTGGTCTTGTTGTATCAAGCTAATGGTGGTTTTGTTGTCTAAATCTAACATTGGTTTTCTAAATCTAACGTTGGTTTTGTTGTCTAAAGATAACAGTGGTTTTGTTGTCTAAAGCAGATGTTGGTTTTCTAAATCTAATGTTGGTTTTGTTGTCTAAAGATAACGGTTGTTTTGTCTTCTAAAGCTAACGTTATTATTAATGTGAAAGCTTCCAGAACTTCCTTTAAGTCTTGTTAATGTTACACAGGCGTCTCAGTGGTCACTGATCTGAGGTCGTAAACACACTCTCATCACACCTCATTAATATGTTCAGGTCTTCAGCCAGAACAGAGATGCCACCTGTTTCTGAAAACATCTGCATCTCGAATAAAAGCAAATCTTTCATATCGGAAAAAACATTGTAACAATAAGACGCAGATTTTGTTCTCTTTTATTAATTTCTGGATTGTTTTTAAGGCATCATGCTTGTGATGATGTGACCTTATTGTTGTTTGCATCAAACTTTATTATGAACAGACATCTAATATGTGTGTGCGTGTGTGTCTGCAGAAAGCGCCAGCAGTCAGAAATGTCTCCTCAGCAGCTGTCACCGCAAACTGGAGAAACTGGAACAGGTCTGTGTTTGTGATGCAGCTTCATAATATTATATACAGTGAATCGGAAGTATTCACAGTACAGCACAATATTTTGTTATGTTACAGCTATATTTCAAAAATTGTTTCAATTTTCATTTTCCCAAAAATTGATCATCCATGAGATGTTTCTAAAACTTGATTGAAGTCCACCTGTGGTAAATTCAGTTAATTGGACATGATTCAGAAAGGCACGCATCTGTTTATACAAGGTCTCACAGTTGACAGCGCATGTCATGTCAAGTACATACCAAGCCATGAGGTCCAAGGAAGTATCTGTAGACCTCTGAGATGAGATTGTATTGAGGCACAGATCTGGGGAAGGGTACAGAAAATTGTCTGCAGCATTGAAGATCCCGATGAGCACAGTGGCCTTCATCAGGACTCTTCCTAGAGCTGTCCGCCCGGCCAAACTGAGCAATCGGGGAGAAGGGCCTTAGTCAGGGAGGTGACCAATGGTCACTCTGACAGAGCTCCAGCGTTTCTCTGTGGAGAGAGTAGAAACTTCCAGAAGGACAACCATCTCTGCAACACTCCACCAATCAGGCCTGTATGGTAGAGGGGCCAGACGGAAGCCACTCCTCAGTAAAAGACACATGCCAGCCCACCTGGAGTTTGCCAAAAGGTACCCGAAAGTCTCTCAGACCATGACAAACAAAAGGTTCTGGTCTGAAGATTGAACTCGTTGGCCTGAATGCCAAGCGTCATGTCTGGAGGAAGCTAGGCACCGCTCATCATCTGGCCAATACCATCCCTAGAGTGAAACATGGTGGGGGCAACATCATGCTTTGGGAAAGATTTTCAGTGGCAGGAACTGGGAGACTAGTCAGGATTGAGGGAAAGATGAATGAGACAACCTTGATGAAAATCTGCTCCAGAGCGCTCTGGACCTCAAACTGGGGTGGAGGTTCATCTTCCAACAGGACAACGAGCCTAAGAACACAGCCAAGATAACAAAGGAGGGGCTACGGGACAACTCTGAATAACCTCGAGTGGCCCAGCCAGAGCCCAGACCCGACCTTGACGAACCCGATCGAACATCTCTGGAGAGATCTGAAAATGGCTGTGCACCAACGCTCTCCATCCAACCTGATACAGCTTGAGACGTCCTGCAAAGAAGAATGGGAGAAACCGCCCAAAACAAGGTCTGCCAAGCTTGTAGCATCACACTCAAAAATACTTGAGGTTGTAATTTGTGCCAAAGTTGCTTCAACAAAAGTATTGAGCAAAGGCTGTGAATACTTATGTAAATGTTATATTTCTGTTCTTTATTTTTAATAAAAATGCAAACATTTCAAACAAACTTTTTTCACTTCGTCATTAGAATGTAGAATTTTGAGGAAGAAAAAATTATTTAATCAATTTTGGAATAAGGCTGTAACATAACAAAACGTGGAAAAAGTGAAGCACTGAGACTTTCCGGATGCACTGTATATACATTATATGTGAATTTAATTTATAGATCCAGGTTACTTTCTGTAACACTACAGCGTCACTTTTCTCTGAACAAACATATTGGTTGTGATTAACAGAATAGATAAATGTTTACTCTTTTTTTCCAATTATATTTTCATTTTTCACTGTGTTCATTGTGTTTTATATTTAATTCAGGATGGATTTAACAACACTGTATTCGATATGCATTGCCCCAAACCCATCCGTGGTCCTGAATTTCAGCTGTCTAAAAGTTGCTCAAATGTGCCTGCACCTTTAAATGCTAATGAGCTCTGTCTGTCATCGCCTACTTGGAGAGAGACGGAGACGATGCCGCTTACAATAGCCAGAAGTGACACGAGAGGGCGGAGCTAAGTACAACCAAAAGCAGAATAAGACATTTTTAGGAACACAGTATAATAATAACTTAGATGAAGTGAAAACAAACTGTGAAAGGGTTAAAGTTAGACGAAACCATCAAAACCTGGACAACGGCATGGTAGTGACCTGTCAATCAGCAGGTAGTAGCGCCCCTAAAGCGTCCCCTGCTTTCTGGTCTGTTGGACTCTAAATGGACCATAAAGGACAAAATGAACATCATGCTGGATTGAAGAAGACTTGAAACTAGAGATTGAGACCATAAACTCATGTTTACAATGTTTACTGAGATAACAAATCAAGAGAGTAGACTCATTTTCTCATAGACTTCTATACAATCAGAGAGGAGGTAACCAGTGGCCAGCAGCGATTGGAGAATCAGATCTAAACATTCAAACTAATATTAAACAATAATAATAATGTTAACAATATTATTCAATTCAATAACTGTGTTTGTAGGTCAGATTCTTCCCCGGCCGCTGCTCCTGTTGTCCAGTGAAAACCACGTATCTCCAGAACTGTTCATTGTTACGTCGTCAGTGGAGTGGTCCTTTTATTCATGTAGCTAGTCGTCCATGTTTGTTCATAGGGGTCACCGCTGTGTGTATTGATCTGTGTGTGTGTGTGTGTGTGTGTGTGTGTGTGTGTGTGTGTGTGTGTGTGTGTGTGTGTGTGTGTGTGTGTGCGCAGGCTCTGGATCTGCTTGGTCTGAAGCCCACGGAGGCTCAGTGGCAGGCGATCAGGTCCAGACTCCAAGCTG